>NC_092871.1:54690921-54737278 GCF_032062135.1 Pyxicephalus adspersus | reverse complement strand
GTTAGTCACAGATGTTCCCCACTTGTACCTATATTTTTGGTTTCTTACATCTCCCCATTCCCCAATTGAAGTTCAGAATGTTAGATAAGTGGACAGGAATGTGTAACCGGGCAGGGAAACCCATTTTGATGGGCAGAGTGTTTTATGTTCTAATGATGCTGTAGTAATGAGATTGTAAGGGGAGAATGTGCCCGCCACTTGCACCTATACTTTCAGTTTTGTACCCCCACCCTCAGAGAAATTGGTGTCCAAAGAAGAGAAGCAGGCAGTAGTTTCATAGGTATAGATTTGTGACAGGTAGGTATATTTTTAGGGGCCCCACCCCAATGCTACATTTCAAAGGCAGAAATCTGAGCTTGTGCTATGAGATGGGGGCGGGGCTGCCTATGTCTCCTTCACATGAAGGCTGCACAGGATGACACAGAGCACAGAGCAGCCTGAGATCCGTGCATCCGAGGATGAGAGCTGCCGAGAGCTGGGCGGGGTATTCAAATCAGCCGGGTGGAGCAACCGGCTAAAAACCTCTGGGGAGAACTATGCAGACGCATTATGTGCAAGGGGTTATAATAGTGGGGCCTTCGAGGACCAGTAACCAGGGGGGGTGTTTTAGGAAAAGGATGTTTTTAATAATGTATTGTTTACAGGTATTTGGTATTATTTGTTTTAAGTTGTTATTATTTGTTGATTATGTGTTTATATTTTTATTTATTAAAAAAGTTAAATTTTTAAGTTATTTGTTAATAAACGGCCCAAAGGGGCCATTTAACCAAGTTGTGGTTTCAGTGTGTGTTTGGGTTAAAGGGGTGGGGTGGGGGGAGGTGGGAGTGGGGCACGGCCTGTGGGAACTCAGCCCTATCACAGTCATGCCACAGGACAGAATAGTGATGTAGGAGTCAGTGGGTACAAGGGGTGATTTAGAGGTTGACACTCCCAGAAGTTTTAGTTTGAGATTTTAATGAATGACTTTCCCTTATTACAATGGTGTTGAAAATGAGAATGGAATTTGCAGGGACATCTTTTATTATATATAGTAGATCTAAATTCCTGGGTCACTTTAAAGTAACCTGATTAAAGGCAGTAATTTACTGCCCACACTCTCCTAAAAATCACCCTAAAAACAGATAGCAAAACTTTCCAATCTAGAAAAAAACTTCTTAATGCAAGTAAAAACCTTATTACAATGCTGTTATTTCTTAGGTATGCTTCAGTCTGTTTTGTAGGATATTGCATCCTTTGTTTTTTATTATCCTTGTAGGGGCTTGTTCATATGAATGGTTGTGAAATGGTGCAGTTTCTGCTTTACAAATACAGGTAAACTCAGCCACCTCCATCTGCTTTGGTTCGTCTTCATGGTAGTGGGGGAACAGTTGACAGGCACAGGCACTTGTTTAAGCAGTGTGTTGGATAGACTGACTTCAGGTCTGCAGCTGGTAGGCTGCATGACAATCTAGTACAGGGGTGGGCAAACTTTTTGACTCAGGGGCCACAATGGGTTCCAAAGTTTGACTGGGGCCGGACCAGGATCAGATGGATGGAGTGCTGAGACAGTGTCACTAAACGTGATGTCATGTTGAAATAACCCCGCCCACTCTCCCATCGCAGATCTGAGCCTGTGATGGGAGAGTGGGCGGGTTGTTCTTCCCCAAAGCCCGGGATTTGTACAGGGGATTTGTAAAGGAGACATGGCCTGCGGATCGACTTCAGCGGAGCCGCTGAAGTAGAAAGAGAGCTCAACGGGCCAAGTAAAAAAACCTAACGGGCCGTATATGGCCCGGGGGCCATAGTTTGCCCCTGCCTGATCTACTAACTGCTGCAAAGAGCCATTTTTTTATTTGAAACCTAAACAAAGCAAGAAAGATTATTATTAATAATATTAATAATAAACAGGATTTATATAGCACCAACATATTACCCAGCGCTGAACATTAAATAGTATACCAAATAAAGGGATAGCTCCATAAACAGATAACATGATTTGCCTTTAATTACTCACTTGCTCCACTTTGATGTCAAACTCTCCACTGATTTTCTTCCCTTTGAAAACTTTCACCCTGTCATTGGAAAAAAAACATGCTTATTCTGAATTTATTATACATGCCAAATTGGAATAACATATAACTGAAAATTACACTAAAATGTGTTGTTTATAAAAGGGACGAGATGACTGCCTGTCACGTGGGCATGTGAAATTAGGAATGTCATGAGAAATTTGCATGCCAAACTCATCAAAAAACTTATACCAGAAACTGAAATTTTAAGCAGATCCTCACTTTAGCTCTTTTATTCTCATGATTAATTTGACTCCCAAAAAGGGAAAAAGGAAGCCCCAATCAATGTCATAGTGAATACAAATCAAGTTTTTTTGCATATTCTAGGGACAATGGGCAGCCATGTAAATTACTCCTCTTTAATGAACTTTATATGGTTTTCAATCAGTCAGTCTGTCACCTACCCTAGGGTACAGATTTCTTTAAAGTATATGTAAATCCTAAATTTATTTTTCAGTATGTTTCATGTCATGTCTCTCTGTATACAGTTTTCAGAAAGCCCTCCTGGCAAAATGTCTTTAATGCATCTGGAATTTGTTTAGCCTTACTTTAACTAAAAGTTTACTTTGACTTTAAGCTCTACAGTTCTATATTCCACATTTTGCTTCTGTTTGCATCAATCTTCTTTTCTTCGTTTTTAAGCTCAGGTCTAAGTGTAAATGCCCCTTACCAACCTTACAAGATCATTTTGTGCCTATAACTATAGGGTTATGTAAACCAGCTGCCCTATCTGCAGCCCATATGCCTAGCCTCTTGCATGAAAACTCCACTTTATAATCAGATCAGTGACTAAAGGTGCGTACACACTTCCAATTTTTATCGTTCAAAACGAACGATCGATTGGGCAAAAAATTGTTCGTAAAAAAGTAACTAACGACGCCGACGAACGAGGAAAGTCGTTGGAAACGAACGACCGGACCGGCGGATCGGATTGGACGACGATCGTTGAACATCGTTCGTGTGTACGGTCGTTCGTTGATCGTCCATGGTCAGAGCATGCGTGATGAACGGACGTTCGTTCACTTTCCTGTCGTGCACATAGTTCCTCTATCGCTCAAACGATCGTATCTATTGTGTGTACAATATCTACGAACGATCGTGTCGTTATCTCTATGTGCAGGATCGGTGCTATACGATCGTTCATAGATATCGTGCAGGATCGTTCGTCGTTCGTTTTCCAACGATAATAATTGGAAGTGTGTACGTAGCTTTAGAGGCTGTGAGTTATAGCCTGAGTTGGCCAAGGATTTACAGCAGAATTTTGTTAGTTCTTCTGAAAGCATTGTTGGTTCGGTAATTGGTGGACACTAAGCAGAACATACAGGTTTTTTTTTTCTATAATGATCTACTGGCTTAGTACGAATGAATAAAACATAAAAAAACATGTGTCATGAACAATCTCTTCTAATAAGAAAGAAGTAAAAGATTATGCCTGACTGACATCCCTGCCAAGAAGTGAATATGAGAATAAGCCACATTACATTAAAATAGCATGTTTGCTAATAATATTCATTCACAGGTGCTAAGGGAGCTAGGAAATATTACTGACAAACAATTGCTTGTTGTTTTTCTCAAAGCCGGCAAGGGAGGAAGTTCCAGAATCCAAAGTGGATGGTCAAATAATGCTTACTTCACCTTTTAGGTACCAAAATGTATGTATGACTTTGATTGTTCTTGTTATTTTTAGTTTCCAACAATTTTCAATTCAAACTGGTGAATTCACACATTTATTAATTGGGCAATGCCTATTTGGTTTTTTTGTTTTTTTCTTTTGCTGACTTCCCCTTTCCAATTATTATAGCTATAGCTGTTCAAATCATTACTGATTTCAAATCAAGGCAGTTGTGTTTACTCCATGCAGCGAGCCCCTAAGAAATTGACCTGAACTCAGAAATTAAAGATTTGCTAGGTTACATATACAACATATTTATTGTACCTAAGAGGTAAATAGAGTCCCTGAAATTTGAAACAATTTTTTCTGATGCCACTACTGTGCTGCTCACAGTTCTCCTTACTGAAGAAAAAACTAACTGGGGACACGCAGTACAAGGATCTCCCTGATTCCGCTTTTTTAATTCTTTAAACTTCCTTGACCTTGCTTTGGTAATACCCTACCAGTCATCCAACGATTTGTTATCACATGACAAAGCTACACTCTGCTCCTCCACCCAGATGGCTACATAACAGTGTTGAACAAGGCACTGTGAGTTGGCAATAAAGTCAGCTGCAGGGAGCCTACAGGCACGTCAGTTATTTGTGTTCGGTTTGCCTTTTTACTTGTAGAACACCTCTCTTAAACTAATGTAGTAAGAAGCACCAGTTTAACACTGATAATGAGAGATACCGTGTTGGACAATTTCTTAGTTTTAATTTGAAAATCCAGCTAAAACATTTTTCTTTGATTGGAATTAGGAAGGAATAGAACTGCTAACATGTTATAATTACTGCATCTTTATTGGAAAGGTTTTACCTAACGTCTGGTTGGGTCATTAGGCCATTGGATAAAGTTTCTCAAAACAGGCAGGGAAGGATCAGATCAAATGTGACAAAATAAATGAGCAGCAAACATTGGCTACATATTGGCATTCATTACAGTATAGGGGCAATAAACAGGCAATTGTTAAAATATGTGGGAAACAAACAAGCATTCATGACTAATTCACTAGAAGTTAATAGGCGGTCATAGAAATTTGTGTACAGCAGGCAGTGTTGGCAATTTATAGGCAATAAACCCGCAATCATGACATCATACAGGCAGCACATGGGTATTCAGGACACAATTGGAGAAGTAAACAGGAAATAGAGCAACACACAGGCTAAAGGAAGGGCCAATAACTGGAGCACATCATTCCTCACCTCTTACAGTAAAAGATTTCTGCAAGTAGATAAACCATGTTTTCTCCAAGACAGCCCTATCTCTAAAGTAAACAGCTTTCCAAGCATTCCATTCTGCAGCCAAGCTATATAAAGCATTATAGCATTACCTCCTGTCACACCTTTTTTCTATTCATTTTTCTCCTGGTTATGTCTATAGTAGTACTATACAATAATGTGATATACAATTCTTTTAATTTTAAATAGAACTGTCAAAATATTTAATCAGAGACAAGGTGCCAATTCATGCTTCTAATTTCAGCAAAGATTTCCAGATGTCAGCAAAGTATATCTAGGGTTCCCTTACTGCTTCCATCCCCCATACTATCACTCTCTGTGCACCAAAATCCAAACATTCACTTCATGACACTTCATTAGGAGACTAAAGCTACGTACACACTTCCAATTATTATCGTCGGAAAACGAACGACGAACGTTCCTGCACGATATATATGAACGATCGTATAGCACCGATCCTGCACATAGAGGTAACGACACGATCGTTCATAGATATTGTACACACAATAGATACGATCGTTTAAGCGATAGAGGAACTATGTGCACGACAGGAAAGTGAACGGACGTTCGTTCATCACGCATGCTCTGAACATGAACGATCAACGAACGACCGTACACACGAACGATGTTCAACGATCGTCGCCCAATCCGATCCGCCGGTCCGGTCGTTCGTTTCCAACAATTTTCCTCGTTCGTCGGCGTCGTTGGTTACTTTTTTACCAACGATTTTTTGCCCAATCGATCGTTCGTCGTTCGATTGGAACGATAAAAATTGGAAGTGTGTACGCACCTTAATCTCATGGAAGAAGGCAGATGGGGCATAAATGTGGCAGTCACTTCAGCCAGACCATATGCAGTTAAGAAAAACTGACAATGCAATTCACTGAGGCAGGCTCTTTTTCTACAAGCTTCCAGCTTTTCCTCTTTTACAAACAAATGACCCACTTGTACAAGATGCATACTGAAAAACTGTATTGAAGGGGAAATCAACAGTAATGAGAATCCATGGATACCCACTGGGTATTCTTTAAACTACAGTGTAAAGAACAGTGACATTCTATACCCTACAACAAGCAACCATTCACATTTCACTTTTAGTCAGTATCGAACAATCAGAATATAAATTCTGCTCTTCTGCTATCGTTTCTGTGCATTTGTATACTGAGAGCTCAACTGTAGGGTGATCTAATAAACACCAATGAATGTAGTTACGTATGGAAAGAAAATGCATGTTGTAAATGCACCTAACCAAATCTTCTCAATTTGACTTTAGCCATTTGTTGTCCAGCAGGGCTGGGAGAGGGATATCAGCACTAAAGGCCAATTGGGTGCCCTGCATAAGCATGCATTGAAAGAAAAATAATAACAGAATGTGAGAGCAGAAAGAGGACCTCACAAGTTTGTTGCTGCTGCTTCACTGTCCTATCATAGGATGAACTTTTGGACTTTTTGTTCTTTTGATAGCTCCTTTCTAACATATCCATTGAGGGTTAGACCAGATAAACATATATACCTTGCTCTGGCAGCTGGCACTTCTCCTTAACCCAATGTGAACTGTTGATCTAACTCCCTGCATCTTCAGTATAACAAGCTGTTCCTGACTACAGGATTACAATCAATGGCGTCCGTGTTTCTCCTCGTCGAGGCATGTTTCGTTTTCCACTGGCACACAAGAATTGCAGGCTTTAAGCCTATTTATTCTTGCGCGTTATCTTCTCCCTGCTCTCTGCTCAATGTGAATCACGGCCCATAATTCCAGTGTGAATGGCACTGCTGTCTTTTATCTCTGCAGCACATCTTTCTGGAATGAGGAGGCGAGACTGTGAAATTACTTTTTCTTTCCGTGAAAACATACTGGATTCAGCGTGATGTATATGGGCTGACACACATATGTGTGTGTGACGAGGAGAGGGGCGCAGATACTGAGATACTGTCACTGGTGATGAGGAAAAAGGAGAGAGGAGGATGGAGGGGAAAGCAGCGTGATGCTTTGAGCTGGACCAGGATTCAGAGCAGAAGGTTGCTGCTGAGAATCAGTGAAGGTAGATGAGCAAAAGATGGAACAAAGTAAATATTTACATAATGAAACTGTGATGAGCACAGTTTGTATCAAAAATGTTTTTAACTCCAGTGTTATGAAATTTTTTTCAGCATATGGAAATTTTATGAGGCTCTTAGACAATACTGATTAGATCTGAACTAGGTAAAAATGTTGGTAAAAAGGTGTGAAAAAGGCCTACAGTTAACTCAATTTGCATCAAGTAACGTAATATATTACTTATATAACTGAATTATTTTTTTAAAAAATAAATATTAAAATAAAATCTTAAGTTCTATCAAGGCTTTCAAGACACTAATAACATTTTCCAAGCAAGTCAGCAGTCACAACCCTTAGAGAGTATTCATTAAACTCTAAAGCTGGAGCAATGGTTAGATGCTGGCTGCCATAGGTTACAGGCTCTGCTTCCTTGAACTACAGAGTGACTGTATTTAACTTCTATTTTTAACCCCTCCAAGTCTCTTTATGCTAAGTGAAAACAGTTCAATCACTTTGACCCTAAATAGTTTTGATTTTGCAGCTCTTTAGCAGGAATGCAGATCACACTACCTATTGTAATTATAACCGTGAGAATCTATAAAACCAATGTAATAAAAAGAAAAAAACAGTATGTTTATAAAGATGCCAACCAAAATTTCCTTCAGGTAAACGTTAGAACAATGATACCAAAGCATTCACACTGACACCAGACTATATGTTAAATATATACACAAAATACTGAAATGAGCAGGAATACAAATGCTCCCTGAAGAGCCCAAGAAAGGCTTACTCTGTGCTTTCACCACAAACTATTCTTGCAAGCTGATCCCTTTCATAGTTTTATAATTCCATCCTCTAGAGCTGAAAAACAGCAGAGCAATCGTGCATGCAAAATCGCAGCTCTGGTTCTGTTCAGTAATGAGAATCTTTTACCAGAGAAAGAAAAGTAAATGGGCAGTGTGCTTCCATGGCAAAGACATGTCAATGTGTCCTGGTATATACCTGTGTGCACCTTGATCACCTAAGCAATCGAGAATGAATGGGATGGCAAAGCCTCCAGAGATACCTGTTACGCATCTTGGGAGGCTCTTGGGTGCTTCTTCTGTACATGCCTGAGCATCTTGGGCATGCGCAGAAGGAGCCTTTTCCTGAAAATGGAAAAAAAATTGACGATTCTACGCATGCGCAGTGAGATCGGCCATTTTTTTCCCCATCTACGTCACCTGATCTCGCGCCTGGGTTGGGTGATGTTGGAAGAAGAACCAGGAAAAAGAGGAGACGATGGCACCGCCCGAAAGATGGATGCCGGGACGATGCAGTACCCAATGGAAGAAACCTCCGGTCAGATCGACTGCCCTGCGAGATTAAAGGTAAGTGAATTTTGATTGTTTTGGGGGACTTTTGAGTTCAGTTCCTCTTTAGGTAACGAGTAAACTATCTTTTGTAAATAGTCTCAGACTCTGTCTATCCATGGTCCCTTTAAACCAAGTCCAACATGTAGCACTTTGTAGCCATGGTTATTTTTACATTCATGTATCCCTTCAACCAGCCACTGTGCCCACATCATACCCATGTCATTCAGTGCAACATCTGCCACTGATACCAGAGAGACAGGGTCCTTTTAATGCATTTCTCAATGCAACAAAACATATACCATCTCTTTCTCTAAATATTGTGCCTAAATACACATGCACCATATTAGTGTGTGCTGGTATAGTGTAAAATGTTTTTCCCCTCTATTTTTAACCTTTGTTTTCTTTTACTTAAAAAAATAGTCCAGGTGGAAACACTCAGACAGCATGTTTGAGTACGGTATATATTGCATTCCTATGCAAGAGGAAAAATAGATGCTGCAACTGCTGTCTGACATTACCAAATGGCCATACAGCATATAATGTTTAGTATATGTAACGACAGATAGGACTGTCAGAGACAACAGAAATGTACAATGATGCTCATAAACTGTGCACATACTGCAGGATTGGTTGAAGACATGAGACATGCTGCAGAAAGCAGAAAAATGATAGACACGTGACATGGGGCAATTAGAGATTACTGTTATTACTGCTTTACAAATCAATGCACCCACACTCCTACCACTAACTCCTGCAGTCCAATAGTACACAAGAACCAAATGGCTGCATGTGGCCCTATTCTGATGGTTAAGGGTCCCATTACGTATACAGAACTGACTGCCCCCATAAAGCATAGAGCATAAACAAAATTTAACTGGTCCATATAAATAATACTCAATCCTATGTAACCACTACTTTAATTCAAGCATTAAAGTGCAATTTAAAATCTGACAATATTTCCTATCTCTTTGCTTGTAGCTTTCTATCACAGCTGATAAACAATGTACGGTCATCTGATGACACAAATATATATATAATATATATATTATATATATTAAAACCAGGATGAACTATATCACATGCATCTGTTTCCTAGGTTAACAGCAGCTCCAGCTAGACCTTTTATCTTTAATATTTTTTTTTATTTATGGATAAAATTAGGGAGGGCTAGGGCTCATTTGCCTGATTTTGTATTGCAGTGTCCACTTTGGGAAGTTTTCTCCTCACTGCCTGTCCTGATGACACTCGGGTGTGTCAAGATATCACTAGAAAACTACAATAGACACAGACTAAAAAGCAAAATCAATCTGATAGGGATTCTATTTTTTCACAACTAACAAAGAATTTAGTTTTTTTGGTAAAATTGCAGAAATCATTCTTGCCCCATTGAATGCATTAAAGTGTAAATTCACCAGAGGTGGTCAACTTTGTAAACATTGAGGTCTCAATTGCAGCTCCTGACATGTCTGGAGGACCAGACAATGATATACTTTTTTGTAATTTTTCATGACCAGTATATTGTATTGAAAACTGTCAGGAAAAAAAAATAATATGTTTGTAAAAAACATTCTTGTAATGTTAAGATTGTAATATTTATCAGAAAATAACAGGTTAGCAACATTTTTCGCAGGTTTCGAATCACTATGCAAGTGTTTGATGCTAACACAAACACTCAACCATCTAGAACACCATCTTATTTGTTAAGATTTAGTGATTAATACAAAAGATATAATATTTTGCTTGTACTAGTTCAGTGAATACTATATTATGCCAACAAGCAACATTGCAGGAACAAATTTAATGTATTAAAGATATATAAATGGACATAATTAGACAATAATAGTAAAGTATAGCAGCATTTTATTGCTGTAGTGGGAGGGGGAGGTTTGCTATTTTTGTCCATTTGCCCCAGTCTTTGAACTAACAGGAAGTCCTGTGATGTCATGTGTGCATAGATTGTGTTAACAGTCTATGTTCCAAAATCATGAGCAGAAGCCCAACAACTGTTCTTTTTAGTGTTAGTCCTGCACCATAATTGAGTCTATATTGGCTCTTGGAGCTGCTGGCATGCATAGTACATCCCATTGTACTGTACACCTGATTAGAAGCTGACCACTAGAAGGTCTCATGCTGGGCACCAGCCAAATAGTCACTGCCAAGCTTGATAACATGCCAGCTTCTTATACCTCTTGAGTGTTTCAGAAGCAACATATCTCCACCAGAATTACCAGTCCTGGCCAACTCAGATTGCCTTTCCAATGATGATGTTACAATCCCCTTAAAATTTGTCTATTATGTTCAGAATACAACTAAGTGGATGTTTTTAACCAAATGTAGCCAGGCCAAATATTAGAAGACATAACATCTGTGAATAATCTGGATATTTAGAAAATTCCAAACCCATAGAAGATGCACAAATGTGGCTGTATGAATGCGTCTTACACACTAGAAGTTTAATTCTGAGCAGATATCTAGCAGCCTTATAATGTCAATATGTCATGTAAATACATGACAATGAAATAGAGGAACTGTACATGGACATTCCTTCCTTTTGGCATCATGCCATGGCTGAGCAGAACTGAATCAATAACAGAAAATAACTTCTACTCCCATGAACCAATGGGAGCTTGTCTTTTCATTCTTCAGTTCTAATAAATAGTTCCAATTTTTCCATGCAGCTTGTTTCATTAACATCCAGTTCAGCGTTTTCCCCAGTCCCTTTTAGCCAGGCTCACTACCTGGCACTTTTCAGTAACCACCTGGCTGTTTTTGGGTTGGGTCACAATACAGCAGTCTACAATTTCTTCCCACCCGGCTGTGTTGTACACAAAAATTGTTTTGATCCTATATTCTCTTTTCTATCAAAGAAAATACTTGAAATCCTTGAAAACTGTTAATGTGTACAGGAATTAAACAGAAATCTCATCTGCAATTAAAAACAAGAAACTAACACAAATGAAGATAATTGATATGGAGATAATGAAGGTTTCCTTCCAATATGGTGTGGGTGGACCCTGTAGCAACTGGCACAGCCCTTGGATTTTTAATCCATGCAATTCATTTTTGAGTCATCTGGGACTGAACAGCCTGACTTGAATTGAAACTGTCAAGTCCACCAAACTGTGTAAAATACCATTAATGGTAAAGGAACTGCTTCTGTCTACAAAAGAGTTATACAAACATCCTACACCTATGGCCAAGAACATTAGATATTCTTAAGGCATGACAAGTCTTTTTTTACTACTCTACTTGGGATTTCAGCACAGCAAAGGCTGTGTATTGTTATCTCACTACAGTAAGTTGGAAGCTCAGTGGATCTAAGAATCAACAACAACCTGTGATAGGAATGCACTCCTTACAGCAAACAGACCATATAAAAGATGAAGTCACTATGCTACCTTGAGCTGTCTGTCCCTGAAACTTTGACTTCCAAACATGCTGTTACACTGCTTTAACAATAAAGAAAGAATCCTGTACTTTGGAGTGTTGTTTACTTTATCTTCTGTTTTCAAGAATCAACATGAGATTCACTGAATATTTGTGAATTTGCCCAAACATAGGCAATCGGCCTATGCTGACAACCTAACAAATATTTACCTAATAAAAAAATAAAAAAAAGGTAAGGTTGCAGATATTTTCCCACAGATTTGTTAGAAAAACTTTTTACCAACGAATAAACATAAGTTTGTTTTGATTTTTTTTTCAACCCAATTTTCTCAAACGTAGTTGAGGAAAAGAGAGAAAGAAAGAGGTTTGAGATTCTGGGTAATTCTTTGAAAATAAATGCCTGTATTCAAACTTTTTTACATTGATAACAAATGGTAGTACATGAAGATACAGTATTTCCCACTATCCTGTTAGACAGGGGTTCAGCATACTATACATGCAGACAACTATTACAAAGTTTTTAACGTCACACAAAAGGTTTTTTGTGACCATATCGTATTGCGTGCTAATCCGACGCGTTTCGCCACTGTGGGCTTTCTCAGGGATAGGTATTTTAGCGTACTAATTGGTCTGTGTGTACATCTAAAAATACAGGGTGTGAGAGATACAAAACAATTTTCAACAATATGCATATAAGAATAAGTCTATGATCATATATTCACTAATATTCATGGATAAACAGTGTATAAACAGTCAGTTCGCTACAAATGCCAGTCATACAAGGAGGCTACAAGGAGTCTCAGGAGACCACAGACAGGCAGATATGGCTTCACTTTTGGCAGTCATCTTTTTCAAATATATAACAGTCAATGAGCAGTTATGTCTCTCAGAAGAGAACAGATGTTACTGTCAGTGTAGCCCTACCTAAAGAATATTATTGTTTTGCTCACCTATGGAAGAAAAGTATCAAGACAAGTATAGAATACAAATTCTAGAATTATATTCGAATGATAGGCACATGGAAGGTATGTACATTTTTTTTTGGGGGGGAAGGGGGGGCTTAGTAAAAAGCAGAATTAGATGGCTTAGATCTTGACATAACATTTCCAACGTGGAGCTTGTTACTGCAACACAACAAAATACCTTCTAGAAAGATAATATTTGCACAGAATTAGGCATACTTCCCTTCTGCCCATGTGACAACATTCAGGCGTAGATAATAGATCTTCAGACACTGCAAGGCAGATTTTTTTAACACAGGGGTTCAACAATCAATTGCACATTTATAGGAGTAGGTAGTGAGGAAGTGTTTGCTGGGTAGCAGCAGACTATCAAGAAGTTCTAATTATGTAGTACCAGATAGTTCTGACTATGTAGAACCAGGAATACAAGGAGTGCAGACTAGGTAGAAGCAGCTGGGTTCTATGTAGAACTAGGTAGTAATGGCATTCTGCTTACATGGGAACAGGCAGCCATGGAGTACTTTTAAGAAGGAAAAAAAAATCTAAATACATGGGAGCAGCCAGGCGGGAGTTTTAATTACATAGAAGCAGGTAGTCAGGGAGTACTGACTAGTTTGGAGCAGGCTGATGGGAAGTCCTGAGTGCTGACAAAGAAAAGAGGCAGCCAAGGAGTTCTGAATATGGAAGAGGGGGCAGCCAGGGGTGCTGACTAGATAGAAGCAGGCAACAGGGAAGTCTTGATTACTTAGGGAGAGGCAAGCAGGAAATGGTGACTGGGTAGGATCAGGCAGCCAAGAAGTTCTAAACATGTAGAAGCAGGCAGACTAGGAGGCGACTAGAAACAGTCATTGGAGGTCTTAAACTGATTTATTCTAACCATATTCAGATTGTCCTACATATGTTCTATGGCACTGACCTCGCCATGCCCTTTCTCCAGGCAGTCCAAGTCCTCCCGGTGCTTTTACTATTAACAGAATAAGTTGTATTTGTTTCCTAGTCTAATTCCCATGTCAGCTCTGATATTCGCCAATAATTTCACCTGCTATATGTATAAAGCTCATTGTGGTTGACTATTTATAGAAGATCTAAAGATGCCCACACACCTTCCAGTCATTAAACTATTTCTTCTGTTTTATCCTGATGCAGTGTGAATGTTTTACAGGACCACAAGGATATTGATTTGACGAGCGGATAGCTTGGCTGAGCTGATATATACCCAGCGTGTGCTTGTCTGATTATTCATGACTCATTATCAGAGCAGGCACGTGTCTGATGACTGAGATTTCATAGCGTATGACCCAGTATGTGGAAAAAAAGAATGGAAGCTGACAACACACCTTATAATTGGATCACAATTTCTAAACTGTGATTTTTGTGTTTTCCTTGTTGTACATCCAGACATGCATTTTTATATCTTATTTATACTCCTTTGTTTACCTATTTCCCACCTACACACTACAAAATGTAATTTATAATTTTTACATTATTATTCCTTTCTGAAAATTGTTATTTTGGATGACTGCACCTTGTTTAGGCAGAAAGAACAGGAAATCTTCCACTTCATTCCATATGATCCAACCAAAAGTTTGGCCTAATACAGACACCTTGACAAAACACCAATGCCTCAAAATCAACAAATAACATGGAAACAGAGACTAGATTGTGTAGGCTGCATTACAATCAAGTGTTCTTGTTGTGAAGGCCACAAGGTCAAATCTTGTACAGTAAGATATTCCTCTCCAGGGCACTATATTGTCCATCTGACTGCACAGAATTTGTAGCACGCTGGAGAATCTATGGATTACTATAATGCATTGTCACAACACCCTGTGTACAGTCACCATTACCTTGGGGGTAAAGGTCACCAAACATTGATGTACGTCATACAAATGATGCTTTAATCAAATATTTCTTTGCAGCAATCCTCTTAAAATGGTTATCCCACCTTTAACCAATATTTCAGATTTTATCAATTCTTTCGCTGTGATCCATGCATGTTGTGCAAACTTGTAAGGTGCCATGGCTCCCACCCACCTCTAAAAATGCTACCTGCATCCACACTTTCTGTCCAATGACAAAATGTACAGAAAGGTTAGTCAGAGTGAACTTAAAACTCTTAACAATTTTGGGTAGACTGGCCCTTTATTAAAACCATGATGATGTGTGATGAAGTGCAATAACCTATACCAACCAATCCAATTTCGCCTATTACACGTTTAAAACAATCAAAGTAACTAAGACAGAAATGTTTAAACCTGATAAAAGAAAAAAAAGCTGTCCCTCACATTACTTAATGACACATCACTATATATATATATATATATATATATATATATATATATATATATATATATATATATATATATAAGCATTCCAGGTTTAGCATCATTAAAGCCATTTGCTCTGAGCCCAAGCTGTCACGGACTGCCCAGACTGTGACTAGACAGTAATGGAAAAGCAGCACACTGATGATGCCATCTTTCTTTGCTTTCTCTTCCTATCAGCATGGCCCCTTTTCAGCAAATACACTGACTTGATCATTGTGTTGCTTCTTGCTCTTCCACTCTGAGCTATGCTGTACAGGTAATGGAGTGAGCAGAAACTTGGTAAAATTCAGGTACATACATTGTATGCATTGAAATATTATTTTATGGTGTATTAAAGATAACAGAGCTTCAATGAGTTCTATCATTTTATTTTTACTGAAAACAGTGTAACTGGCTTCCTGCGCTACAACGTAGCTATACATTATTCACTAACGGAATAGTACAATATCCCCAAGCAACTCATCTTTATTATTCTCTCTGCTTGTAGCCAAAAATCTGATTGGTTGCTAAAGTTTACTGCTTACTGCATATTAAAATAACTCTTAGCATTGATCATAATAAAGTTTACTTTTTAAATGTGTTTTTCAGTATATTCCTTCACTTATAAATACTACAATATGCACCATCGTGTAATATACTGGCATTATCCAAATAATAACATGATAAAGCAAAAATAACAATAAAAATACAATTCTATCTTCTTACACCTTTACTGGTTCTATAAAATGTTTTATACTTCATTAGTCCCCAGTTTGCTTGCCAATGTAGCTCTTTATTCCAGCCATCCTTTCAGAATTCCAGCCCTTCTTGCCAATGTTCTAAATCTCCCATCCATCAAAGCCTGCTCCCTTTTCTGTACATCTTCAATTCCCCCATATTGCTGACCTTTAACCACCCATTAATCAGCCTATGTTCCTTTTTCTCCAAGAGTCTATTGATCCTAATGTGACATCATTCCTTCCCACTAGTCATGTGTATCTTTCACATCTACATTCTTCTATGCTTGTTCAGTCCTCTTTCATCTGAACCCGCTGTTCTGTATCCTACACAATCTCATTTCCCCTCCCCCAACTGACCGCAAACCACAACCAGCTCTGCATGGTGTGCTTATATTCCATCCTTAGTCTATACCTTACTACTCCTTCTCGGTGCCTGCCCAGCCTTTACTATTCCTCTCCCCCCTTTGCCAGTCCTTGTCATTCCCCAATTTATTCTCCTTCTCCATACCAGATTCTCTGCTATCCTGCTGTAAAGGACACTACCTACATATTCTTACTTCCAGCCATTCTTCCCTTGTTCCTGGTTCCTAATATTTCAACACATCTTCAGCTAAATTCTATCATCTTATATCCCCATACATCACCTACCAGACCCTGTGATCTACCCTGCACCCAGTTCCTGCTATCCTTCTATGCTATCCTATACACTTATCCTCCATACACCAGTCCCTGGCACCCTCACAGATCTTATGCCATTCTCCACCACCCTTCATAGGCCAGAACATGCTACCAATCCTCATCCTACCAACCTCCTTATCTCTAAAACAGCCTCCTGAGTGCCAGTCCATAATTATCTTTTGTGTGCCAGTCAATACTACCCTCCAGTATGCCAGTCTGTACTAGCCCTCTGTGTTCCAATTAATTCTACCCAGTCATGTGCCAATCCATACTGCCCTCCTGTGTGTCAGTCCAGTCTGCCTCTGACCCCTTGTGGCTAGTCCTTATACATTCCTCTTTCGCCCTGTTCCATTGACTGGCATCCCCACAGCTACTCTCTTTGATCCTACCCTAATCCCTTTATCTATTACCCTTATGTGTCCCCTAGCCTTATTTCTACCAAGTCCCTTTTAGCTTCCTTATGCTAATCCCTATCATCCATATTTTCATTCTTTATCATCCCTATTCCCATCCCTTTATTTCACAGGGTGCCAGACTATATCTGTTTATTACTATCTTTATTCCACCTTTGCAGGTCCCTGTCACCCTTATCACCATCCTAATCCCTATCACAATATGCCCTTTGCCAGCCCTCTATATGCTTATGCCAGCTTTATTATTTTCCCTGTGTCATCCCTTTAATCCTTATCCCTCCCTTGTGCCAGTTCCTATCATCCTTATCCTTCCCTTGTGCCAGTCCCTATCATCCCTATACCTCCCCTGTGCCCGGGCTTCATCATCCGTATCCCTCCAGTGACAGTCCCTATCATTCTTATCCCTTCCTTGTGCCAGTCCCTATCATCCGTATACCTTCCCCTGTGCCAGTCCCTATCATCCTTATCCCTCCCCTGTGCCAAGACTCCATCATCCTTATCCCTCCCCTGTGCCAGTCCCTATCATCCTTATCCCTCCCTGTGCCCAGACTCCAACATCCTTACCCCCCCCCTCGTGCCCAGACTCCATCATCCTTACCCCTCCCCTGTGCCCAGACTCCATCATCCTTGTCCCTCTCCTCTACCAGCCCCCACCATACTTGTCCCACCTCTGTGCCCAGACTTCATTATCCCTATCCTTCCCTTGTGCCAATCCCCATAATTTTTATCCTTATCCTTTCCCTGTGCCAATTTCCACCATCATTAGCCTTCTCTTTGTGCTATATTTTATCATCCCTACCCCTATATCCTCCCCATCCCAGCTCCTTATCCCCATTTTTTGACATTGCAAGTCCTTATCATTCTTCCTGCACTAGTCCTTGACATCATTATCCGCCTTCCTATACTCCTCCAATGCCATTCCCTATCATTGGAATTCTCATCCTTCTCATCCCCCAGTACCAGCCCGAATCCTTCCCCCATGATCCCTCCTCCCTGTATGTCGGTCCCAGGGTTCTCCTATACCCCCATTGCTCTCACCAGTCAGTATGCGGTTCGTCAATGACCAGCAGTAGTTTGGCCCCCCTGGACGCCGCCCCGGAGACCCCCCCGGCTGCAGTGGAGACCTGCTCGCTGAGGGCGGCTGTGGTCTGCTTGACAGCATTGGAAAGAGAGGAGAAGAAGCCCCCTCCTCCCCCACCTCCTCCGCTGGGTTCCGGGGACACGGCTGGGGGTCCCGGGGAGACTGAGGCGGGCGGCGGGGCGGGGGGATCTGGTCGCTGCAGGTCGCTCATGTAGCCATTTGGCAGGTTGGCCATGAAGTTGCTGTCCGACAGGCGTCGCCTTAAGTAATTCATCATGAGGCCGGTTCGGTTCCGCTGGTACCAGGAACAGGCAGAGCCACTGGCAGGGCTGTGGAACCCGAGAACGGGTTACGGCAGACCTGAGAACGGTCTGTATGTGCGGCCACTCCACAGGCTGCTCCTTTATCTGTCTCCTCGGCGACCGAGAGAGCTCAGCATCTTTCCCCTCCTCCTCTCCTCTTCTCTTGGTTTTTCCTGCGCGTTTCACAACCTTTACCCCCCGCGAAGAAGATTAGAGCGCTCCGCCGACCGCAGAGACTACAAGGACCTGGAGCGTACTATGTCAAAAAGAGGGGAACAAGGGCGGTGCGGGTGAATCTTCCGCATCATGGGTCCCCCTGTGATGTTGCAGAATAGAGCGAGCTGGTACCCAGAGGAAGCGGAGATCAGATGCAGGTGCCTAGATAAGGGAGTCGACTACATAACCGGAGGGGAGGGTAACAATATCATATAGGCAGCCTGAGAAATGGAGGGCAGGGCAACTACATCATATAGGGGCAGCCTGAGAGATGGAGGGGAGGGCAACAATATCATACAGGCAGCCTGAGAGATGGAGGGGAGGGCAACAACATCATATAATATCAGCCTGAGAGTTGGAGTGGAGGGCAACAATATCATATAGGCAGCCTGAGAGATGGAGGGGAGGGCAACAATATCATACAGGCAGCCTGAGAGATGGAGGGGAGGGCAACAACATCATATAGGCAGCCCGAGAGATGGAGAGGAGGGCAACAACATCAAATAGGCAGCTTGAGAGATGGAGGGGAGGGCAACATCATAATTTATGCAGCCTGAGAGATGGAGGGGAGAGCAACAGCATCATATAGGGGCAGCCTGAGAGATGGAGGGGATGGCAACAATATCATATAGAGGCAACCTGAGAGATGGAGGGGAGGGCAACAGCATCATATAGGGGCAGCCTGAGAGATGGAGGAGATGGCAACAATATCATATAGGCAGCCTGAGAAATGGAGGGGAGGGCAACAACATCATAAAGGAAGCCTGAGAGATGGAGAGGAGGGCAACAGGATCATATAGGGGCAGCCTGAAGGATGGCGCGGAGGACAACAGCATCATATAGGCAGCCTGAGAGATGGAGGGGAGGGCAACAACATCATGCAGGAAGCCTAAGTGAATTAGAGGAGGCCAAAAGGATCATTTAGGGGCAGCCTGAAGGATGGCACGGAGGGCAACAACATCATATAGGCAGCCTAGGAGATGGAGGGGAGGGCAACAACATCATATAGGCAGCCTGAGAGATGGAGGGGAGGGTAACAAGATCATATTGGGGCAGCCTGATAAATGGGGGGAGGGCAACAGCATCATAAAGGCAGCCTGAGAGATGGAGGGGAGGGCAACAATATCATATTAGCAGCTTTAGAGATGGAGGGTAGAGTAACAACATCCTATAAGGATAGCCTGAGACATGAAGGGGAGGGCAACAACATATTATAGAGGCAGCCAAAAAGACGGAGGGGAGGGCGACAGCATTAGATAGGCAGCTTGGGAGATGGAGGGTAGGGCAACAATATCATATAGGGGTCAGCCTGAGAGATGGAGTGGAGGGCACCAGGATCATATAGGGGCAGCCAGAAAGATGGAGCGGAGGGCAACAGCATCATATCGGTAGCCTGAGAGATGGAGGGGAGGGCAAGAACATCATATAGGCAGCCTGAGAGATGGAGGGGAGGGCAACAACATCATATAGGCAGCCTGAGAGATGGAGGGAAGGGCAACAACATCAAATGGGAAGCCTGAGAGATGGAGGGGAGGGCAACATCATAATTTATGGAGCCTGAGAGATGGAGGGGAAGGCATCAACATTATAAAGAAGCAGCCTGAGACGGAGGGCAGGGCAACAACATCATGTAGGCAGCCTGAGAGATGGAGGGGAGGGCAACAACATCATATAGGGGCAACCTGAGAGATGCAGGTGAGGGCAACAACATCATATAGGGGCAACCTTAGAGATGGAGGGGAGGGCAACAACATCATATAGGGGCAACTTTTGAGATGGAGGGGAGGGCAACAACATCATATAGGGCCGGCCAAAAAGATGGAGAGTAGGGCGACAGCATTATTTAGACAGCCTAAGAGATGGAGGGGAGGGCAATAATATCATATAGGCAGCCTTAGAGATGGAGAGGAGAGCAACTACATCATATAGAGGCAACCTGGGAGATGGAGGGGAGGGCAACAACAACATATAGGGGCAACATGAGAAATGGAGGGGAGGGCAACAACATCATATAGAGGCAACCTGAGAGATGGAGGGGAGGGCAACAACATCATATAGGGGCAACCTGAGAGATGGAGGGGAGGGCAACAGCATCATATAGGCAGCCTGAGAGATGGAGAGGAGAGCAACAACATCATATAGGGGCAACCTGAGAGATGCAGGGGAGGGCAACAACATCATATAGTGGCAACCTGAGAGATGGAGGGGAGGGCAACAACATCATATAGGGGAAACCTTAGAGATGGAGGGGAGGGCAACAACATCATATAGGGGCAACCTGAGAGATGGAGGGGAGGGCAACAGCAACATATAGGGTCAGCCAAAAAGATGGAGGGTAGGGCGACAGCATTATATAGACAGCCCGAGAGATGCAGGGGAGAGCAACAACATCATATAGGCAGCCTTATGGATAGAGGGGAGGGTAGCAGCATATTATAGGCAGCCTGAGACATGGGGGGATAGGGGCAACCTGAGGGATGGAGGGGAGGGCAACAGCAACATATAGGCAGGCTGAGTAAAGGAGGGGAGGGCAACACCATCATATAGGCAGCCTAAGAGAGGGAGGGGAGGGCAACAACATCATTTAGGGGCAGCTTGAGAGATGGAGGGGAGGGTAACAAGATCATATAGGGGCAGCCCTAGAGATGGGGGGAGGGCAACAGCATCATATAGGCAGCCTGAGAGATGGAGGGGAGGGCAACAATATCATATAGGCAGCCTTAGAGATGGAGGGTAGAGCAACAAAATCATATGGGGATAGCCTGAGAGATGGAGGGGAGGGCTACAATATCATATAGGCAGCCTGAGAGATGGAGGGGAGGGCAACAGCATATTATAGGCAGCCTGAGAGATGGAGGAGAGGACAACAACATCATAAATGCAGCCTGGGAGATGGAGAGGAAGGCAACAACATCATATTGGGGCAGCCTGAGAGATGGAGGGGAATGCAACATCATCATATAGGCAGTCTGGGAGATAGAGGGGAGGGCAACAATATCATATAGGCTGCCTGAGTGATGGAGGGCAACAGCATCATATATGGGCAGCCTGAGAGATCGAGGGGAGGGCATCAATATCATATAGGCAGCCTGAGAAATAGAGGGGAGGGTAACAGAATAATATAGGCAGCATGAGAGATGGAGGGGAGGGCAACAACATCATATAGGGGCAACCTGAATGATGGAGGGGAGGGCAACAACATCATATAGGCAGCCTGAGAGATGGAGGGGAGGGCAAGAACATCATATAGGCAGCCTGAGAGATGGAGGGGAGGGCAGCAACATCATGTAGGCAGGCTGAGCGATGGAGGGGAGGGCAACAGCATGATATAGGCAGCCTGAGAGATGGAGAGGAGGGCGACAACATCATATAGGCAGCCTGAGAGATGGAGAGGAGGGCAACATCATCATATTGGGGCAGTTTGAGAGATGGAGGGGAATGCAACAACATCATATAGGCTGTCTGGGAGATGGAGGGGAGGGCAACAATATCATATAGGCTGCCTGAGAGATGGAGGGCAACAGCATCATATAGGGGTAGCCTGAGAGATAGAGGGGAGGGCATCAATATCATATAGGCAGCCTGAGAGATGGAGGGCAGGGCAACAGAATAATATAGGGATTCTGAGAGATGGAGGGGAGGGCAACAACATCATATAGGGGGATCCTGAGAGATGGAGGGGAGGGCAACATCATCATATAGGGGCAACCTGAGAGATGGAGGGGAGAGCAACAACATCATATAGGCAGCCTAGGAGATGGAGGGGAGGGAAACAAGATCATATAGGGGCATCCTGAAAGATGGAGGGTAGGGCAACAGCATCATATAGGGGGATCCTGAGAGATGGAGGGGAGGGCAACATCATCATATAGAGGCAACCTGAGAGATGGAGGGGAGAGCAACAACATCATATAGGGGCAGCCTGAGAGATGGAGGGGAGGGCAACAGCATCGTATAGACAGTCTGAGAGATGGAGGGGAGGGCAGCAACATCATGTTGGTAGGCTGAGTGATGGAGGGGCGTGCAAAAACATCATATAGGGGCAGCTTGAGACATGGGGGGGATGGCAACAACATCATATTGGGGCAGCCTGAGAGATGGAGGGAAGGGCAAAAACATCATATAGGGGCAGCTTGAGAGATGGAGGGGAGGGAAATGTGGCAGGCGCAGCACCATGAGGTGCCTTATGCGCTGTGGCATTAGAAGAATTAATATCTCTGTTTCTCTTTAGTCTGATCAGACTGTCTTTACACATCATATAGGCAGCCTAGGAGATGGAGGGGAGGGAAACAAGATCATATAGGGGCATCCTGAAAGATGGAGGGTAGGGCAACAGCATCATATAGCCAGCCTGAGAGATGGAGAGGTGGGCAACAACATCATATAGGCAGCGTGGGAGATGGAGGGGAGGGTAACAACATCGTATAGGCAGCCTTAGAGATGGAGGGGAGGGCAACACCATCATTTATGCATCCTGAGAGATGGAGGGGGAGGACAACAATATCATATAGGAAGCCCAAGAAATGGAGGGGAGGGCAACAATATCATATAGGCAGCCTTAGAGATGGAGGAGAGGGCAACAATATCATATAGGGGCAGCCTGAGAGATGGAGGTGAGGGCAACAATATCATATAGGCAGCCTGAGAGAGGGAGTGGAGGGCAACAGCATAATATAGGCAGCCTAAGAGATGGAGTTGAGGACAAGAACATTATATAAGGGCAACCTGGGAGATGCAGGGGAGGGCAACAATATCATATAGGATCAGCCTGAGAGATGTTGGGGAGGGCAACAACATCAAATATGGGCAGCCTTAGAGATGTGGGGGAGGGCAGCAACATCATGTCGGCAGGCTGAGCGATGGAGGGGAGGGCAACAGCATCATATAGGCAGCCTGAGAGATGGAGAGGAGGGCGACAACATCATATAGGCAGCCTGAGAGATGGAGAGGAGGGCAGCATCATCATATTGGGGCAGTTTGAGAGATGGAGGGGAATGCAACAACATCATATAGGCTGTCTGGGAGATGGAAGGGAGGGCAACAATATCATATCGGCTGCCTGAGAGATGGAGGGCAACAGCATCATATAGGGGCAGCCTGAGAGATAGAGGGGAGGGCATCAATATCATATAGGCAGCCTGAGACATCATATAGGGGCAACCTGAGAGATGGAGGGGATGGCAACAGCATCGTATAGGCAGTCTGAGAGATGGAGGGGAGGGCAGCAACATCATATAGGCCGCCTGAGAGATGAAAGGGAGGGCAAAAACATCATATAGGCAGCCTAGGAGATGGAGGGGAGGGAAACAAGATCATATAGGGGCATCCTGAAACATGGAGGGTAGGGCAACAGCATCATATTGCCAGCCTGAGAGATGGAGAGGTGGGCATCAACATCATATAGGCAGCGTGGGAGATGGAGGGGAGGGTAACAACATCGTATAGGCAGCCTTAGAGATGGAGGGGAGGGCAACAATATCATATAGGGGCAGCCTGAGAGATGGAGGTGAGGGCAACAATATCATATAGGCAGCCTGAGAGAGGGAGTGGAGGGGAACAGCATAATATCGGCAGCCTAAGAGATGGAGTTGAGGACAAGAACATTATATAAGGGAACCTGGGAGATGCAGGGGAGGGCAACAATTTCATATAGGATCAGCCTGAGAGATGGTGGGGAGGGCAACAACATCAAATATGGGCAGCCTTAGAGATGTGGGGGAGGGAAAGAGCATCATATAGGCAGCCCGAGAGATGGAGGGGAGGGCAACAATCTCATATAGGCTTCCTGAGAGATGGAGGGGAGGGCAACAGCATCATATAGGGGCAGTCCGAGAGATGGAGGGGAGGGCAACAACATAAAATATGGGCAGCCTGAGAGATGTGGGGGAGGGCAAGAGCATCATATAGGCAGCCTGAGAGATGGAGGGGAGTGCAACAATGTCATATAGGCTGCCTGTGAGATGGAGGGGAGGGCAACAGCCTCATATAGGGGCAGCATGAGAGATGGAGGGGAGGGCAACAACATATAGGCAGCCTGAGAGATGGAGGGGAGGGCAACAGCATCATATAGGCGGCAGAGGGATGCAGTGGAGGGCAACAGCATCATATAGGCAGCCTGAGAGATGGAGTGGAGGGCAACAGCATCATATAGGCAGCCTGAGAGATGGAGTGGAGGGCAACAACATCATATATAGGGGCAGCCTGGTATATGGAGTGGAGGGCAACAAGATCATTTACGGGAAACCTAAGGGATGGAGGGGAGAGCAACAATAATATTTTGGGGCAGCCTAGGGCAGCCTGAGAGATGGAGGGTAGGGCAACTACATTAGGGGCAGCCTGAGAGTTGAAGGGAAGGGCAACAACATTATATAGGGGCAACCTAAGAGCTGGAGGGGAGGGCAACAATATTATTTTGGGGCAGCCTGATATTTGGAGGGGAGGGCAACAACATCATATTGGGGCATCCCGGGAGATGGCGAAGAGGGCAAAAACATTATAAAGGGGTAGCTTGATATATGGATGGGAAAGCAACAGTAATATTTAGGGGAAGCCTGATATATGGAGGTAAGGGCAACAATGTTACAAAGGGACAGCTAAATTAATGGATGTGAGGGTACCAACATTATGTAGGGGCAGCCTGATATATGGAGGGGAGGTCAATAATATAATAAAATAACATATATAGGACAATTATTATACCATGATTATATCAGTGGTTGCCAAGCAGTGGTCTGCAAAAAAATGTTGGTGGTCCACAGAAAAAACTGGATATATAGAGGCAATGTCAGAGATGGAGGGTAGTGCAACAACATCATATAGGGGCAGCCTGAGAGATGGAGGGGAGGGCAACAACATCATATAGGGGCAGCCTGAGAGATGGAGTGGGTGGCAACAAGATCATATAGGAAGCCTGAGAGATGGAGGGCAGGGTAACAGCATCATATAGTGGCAGCCTGAGAGATGGAGGGGAGGGCAACAACATCATATAGGGGCAACCTGAGAGATGGAGGGGAGGGCAACAACATCATATAGGGGCAGCCTGAGAGATGTCGGGGAGAGAAACAATATCATATTGGGGCAGCCTGAGAGATGGAGGGGAGGGCAACAACATTATATAGGCAAGCTGAGAGATGGAGGGGAGGCCAACAACATCATATAGGGGTAGCCTGAGTGATGAAGGGGAGGGCAACAACATCATATAGGCAGCCTGAGAGATGGAGGGGAGGGCAACAACATCATATCTCAGGCTTCCCCTATATGATGCTGATTTTTTTTTTTAAAAATCATATTAATGGTCCCTGGAATTTAAAACTATGAATTTAGTGGTCCCTGAGGTCAAAAATGTTGGCGACTGCTGTTATGTATGCAGCATATATTTTATTTTATAGGGGCAAATAGATATATGAATAGAAAGACAATGAGAGCAACAATATCATAGAGATAACATAGAGATGTGAATGGTGGTAATGGTGATGGCGGTGGCGGGGGGCGGGGGGGGGGGGAAGAGCAGCATTATAGGGGCAGATAAATATATGAATGGGGAGGCAATACTATCAAATGTGGATAGTATCCTAGAGAAAGCTTGTTTAAAGCATGGGAAAACAAAACATTATATAGTCTATATATTAGTATAAATATAATTTTTATATAGAATTATTTTATTTTGAGAGGTCACCCTTTGAGAGGTCATTTTTGAGAGGGCACCCTTATATTGGCATGGTGGGGCAACAGCATCACAGAGCCACAAGAAGAAATAGGAAGAGACACATTAGGGGAATGGGAATTGCTTGCACTATTGCAACTTGTGGGTCCCTGAAAAAACAAACTATGTCCCCCAAAGAATTTAATTACATATAACATTACCAAAAAATCATAATTAGCAGGATATGCTCCCTAAATAGCCTAATTTGGCAGGCATGTCCCCCAACTAACAATTAGAAAACCGCTTGAAAATATAATCAGGCAACATGTTGCTTATTCAGTCACAGGCACTTTCATTCGATTACTTTTGAGCTGCGCAATTCAGGAGGAGATGTTGAGGTGGTGAGGTGATAGCAATTGATTAGCGCACACCTGCGCCCTGTTCTGTGCACATCTCCAGTCGATAACAGGTCGGTTTGAATCTTTAATGCTGTGTGTTTTTTTTGTGTGCTACTTTTTTATGTTACATTCTACTAATTTACAAACTTGCTTCATTTATAGGTACATTTGTTGCACTTGTTGTTTTGATACTTTTGGTTGCAACACTGCAAACTACCGTATTTTTCGGACTATAAGACGCACTTTTTCTTCCCCAAAACTGGGGGGGAAAAGTGGGTGCGTCTTATACACCGAATACATGTTAAATATAATTTAAAAAAATCATACTCATCCGATACCGCGATCCCGCGATACATTGACACAGAGTGATTAGAAGGCGATACATTGACACAGAGTGATTTTTTAGTATTTTGTTCAGAATCTTTTTTTTCTAGGTTTTTCTCCTTTAAAATTGGGTGCGTCTTATAGGCCGGAGCGTCTTATAGTCCGAAAAATACGGTAATTTCTATCAAGCTGGATATATACTAATTAGCACTTTCTAATATGTCATCACACAATAGTATGACTGTAAAAAAAATGTGAACAAACATTTGGGACCTGATAAAAATTTAATTCTAGTTTGACTTTAGAGAAATCAAATATTTTAGTAAAATAATATAGGCAAAAATTAACCCCCCTAGCGTTTTAATTCTGTCAGTTTTTTGATGCAAAAAGTGATCCTTTTTTTGCATAGAAATTTTTGTTTATATTGTGGGCCTGTAATTCTTAGGATTACCTCCCGGGTATAATAATTATAGTTATTTATTATATTATAATCATACATTATAATATAATACATAATTTTAAATCATTATTATAAAAAATAATGAAATATTAGCCCACAACAATGTAATTTATAAAAAAAAAAACTTTTTTAGCAAAAATTTCCCACTGAAATTTTCCAAACAAGGGTGCAATAGTATTGATAAATAAATAATAAATAAATAAATAATATAAATTAAATGCAGATTTTAGGAAAAATTTTTAAAAAGGTTAGCAAACACAAAGCAGCATACATGTTTGCAAAAAAAAATTAGCAAAAAATTTCAAAAAGTTATCAAACACAGAGCAGCACACATTTGCAAAAAAAAATTTATCAACAAATTTTAAAAAGTTAGCAAACACAAGAGCGGCTTACCTGTTTGTCTCCGCAACAATTTTTTCGATAACTTCATCGGTCAAAAACAACTTCAGGTATGCCAGGGGGTCGTCACATTCAGCCTAAATTTTCATTCGAGGTGCGTGCGTGAATAGAAATCTTGGCCTGGTCCGCATCAAGGTCAATAGGACACATGTGCGCACAGCACTGACCTCAGGTTCAGAATTGTTGCTCAGTTCACTTTCTCTGTCACCAATTTCCTGGTGAATCACTATCGCTCGATTCTATAGCTATCTCTGCGTTCAAATTACTCCAAAAGAGCGCGCCGGCGAGATGCCTTTTGGATGCCATGTGGTCTCCAACAATCAGTCAGAAACAATCAAGGTGTGATGAAAGTGATGAAATGATACATTCAGGAAGTGATTTATAAGTCATCAAAGGTCAGATCAAGGTAATAGTGGGCAAAATGTAAATCAGGGCACTGGGCAATGCTGCTTGGTGCACTAAAATGTTTTTTTTTTGCTTTTATTTTATGTTTTGTTGTGTATTTTAATGTAAAAAAAAATTTAAAACAGATTACATAGTAGTCTGCTTTTAAGTTTCCCGCCCCCAGAATTCATTTCTCCATTGCATCACCCGGAAGATGTCACATCTTGCCGGGTGATGCGGTGGGGATGTCCCCACCCTGCTCAGTCCACTGAAGCCAACGAAGCTGCTTGCATCATCCGGAGGCTGATCTCCGGGTGATGCAAGCAGCTATAGTAAATTCCGGGGGTGATGCCAGCGGGAAATCGTTGCTGGCATCACCCCTGGAATTTACTATTGGTGATCGCATCTGCAGTTAGACGCGATGCACCATGCAGAAATCCTCCCATAGTGCATCGCATCTATTTGCAGATGCAAGGAGCGGCGTCGCCGAGACCTGGGCGACATTTAAAAAGCAGATTACTCAGTAGTTTGCTTTTAAATTTTCTGCCCGGCCAAGCCACCCCCCCCCCTCGACGGAGAGGCGCCCCGGCTGGAGCGCGGGGCTGAGGTAAAGAGGACCCCCAAAGTTACCCCGAGTGTGCCTGGTGGGAAGAAATAGGAAAATAGCAAGTTAGATAACACCCTTATATATGATCAAAGTTCAGCGCACAGCTGATGGACATTCCATAATCATTTATTGATATGATCCTTTAGATTTGTACAACAGTAAACGGATATTATTATTATTATTATTATTATTATTATTAATAATAATAAACAGGATTTATATAGCGCCAACATATTACGCAGCGCTGTACATTAAATAGGGATTGCAAATGACAGACTAATACAGAATTTCTTTAGTTTTTATATGTGAATACATATATATATATATATATATATTTATAATTAAATGTATCTTTTCATAATGAGATAATAATTTAGATTTCAGTTTATAACTTCCACGAGAATATACCCGTGCCTGGAATTTGGTTATTAAATTGATTTTAGGGCTCTGATTTTGAATCCCCATTTTGCTTGATGAATCAGCCTCCCCGTATCTATGGAGAAGCAGTGTTGTCACACTTGGACAAGAAGTGTTTTAGGAGAACAGAGCACCCCTAATTTTCATGTCTCAATTAAACATAGTGGGGGTGTTATGTAGTGAAAATAATATAGCTGTGATTACTGGTAATAATGTTCCAGATTTTAGTTCAGTGCACAGAACGTTACAAACATGCTACATTTCTGGCAGGATCTTCTATTTTTGGGAAAATGTTCTTGTGGCCTGGAAAAATAGGAATGACTTAATCTAATGACTGGTAAACTGCAATATATTTCAGATTGTTCTTCTGTCTAGATTTCCTTTGACTAGGTGGGCTGATCAGTGTTAATTCAATGGGCAGCAAGCAGCAGCTCAGATCCCTCCGACAATGGTCCCTAAAGCATGGCACTGTCACATGGCCCAGGGACTTGCTGCTCCATTGCAACTGATACTGTGCATGTGAGATACAGGAAGAAAGAGAAGCTGCAATTTCAGGGGTCCCAGTGGTGATAGGTGTACCACTGTTTTCAAACTATTTTTTAACTCTGAACCTTTTTAGGCTCCCATATAATTTATCAGTGCTGCTTTCTCATGGATTATTCACCAATATCTTACTTTCCACCATCTACTTTGCCGACTGATTTATATCCAGTGATATACATGTAGTATAATTCTTTATTTGTTCCTATGTTCCAGTTTGCACCAGAAGCTTCCCTCCCACAAAAAAACTTAGAGGTAAAATGTGCTGCTCCTCAGACTTACTACCCCTCTCCTTCCCATGTCACAAACACAAACTTTTAATGCATGTAGCTGTAAATCACAAATAAAGCCTGCTGCCATTTCGCACAAGCAGAGTCCTGCCACTGCCCATTCTTTCTGTATCAATTTTCCAGTGTCCCAAGTCTTTATAAATAAATAATAATACTGAGAAGTGCCGCAATTGAGTAATCATAATGGTGTGAATCAGATTACTGGTATAACAGCAGTTTGGTAAACCAACACAAGATGGCGATCAATTCTCTATATACCATGAGTATGGTTTTTACACTACCAGTGGCCTAATGTATAGGAATGATTTCATTGCTGGTACAAATTGTTTTCCCATGTTTTAAAGCAGATTGTTTGCAGAAAGGCTTAGTTATCTTGTTCAGTTATCTGCAAATCTGGTGTTATTGTTGAGTTTTCATGTGTTAGTGTAAGCCGTGTACCGGGGGCTTTCTAGGATACAGCGAAGTCACAAACAGGGAAAAGCAGCCCACTGACACCAATTTATATAAAACAGGAAGTACTTTACTGCATACTATCACAATAAACAAAATTCCAAACAATACGGGACAGCGGCTGGGGAGGATACCGGAGAGATGGCCCGGGCACAGAGGCTACATTTGGACCATAAGACGCAGGGACTTTTTCCCCCCACTTCTGGGGGGGAAAAAGTGCGTCTTATGGTCCGAAAATACGGTATATTTTTTTTTAATGGTGGGAATTAGCTGGACAAATGATAGGCAACTAGCAGCTCTCTCCCTCTCTCCCTCTCTCCCCAGCACATCACATCCACTGACTGAGCTCCTGGCTCTGTGTTATATTTCTACCCTCAGTGCTTTCTCATCAATTATCTCCCAGGTGAGAGTCCTCCACCTGCCCCTTTACACAGGAGAGGTATCCTGTGCAACTCTATCTGTTCTCTAGTAATTTTCCTGCTGGTTGCCTACAATATATATATATATATATATATATATATATGTGTTTAGCATTTTTTTAGTTGGTAGACATTTTGACTTGGTCATTTTAAAAGTAGCTTGCAAGCCGAAAAAGTGTGGACACCCCTTGTATGGTCAATACTTGGACCTGTTCCCTTTTCTCTGTACACCTCCACTCTCCGTAATCTCATCTCTTTTTGGATGGTTGACAGGTTTCTTAAACTCTGCCTGGACAAAACAGAAGTCATCTTCTCCCCCCCCCCCTCAAATTCCAAATCTCCCCTTGACATGTTCCTAACTGTTAACAACACTGTTCTTTATCCCTCCCCTTAGGCACATTGTCTTGGCGTCACCTTTGATTCTGCCCTCTCATTTATCCCCCATAGTCAGAACATTTCCAGGTCCTGTCACTTTCCCCTACGCAACATCTCCAAAATCTGAGAGACCACCAAACTCCTTGTACATGCTCTTATCATCTCTCATCTGGACTACTGCAACATCCTCCTCTCTGGTATTCCACTATCCCGACTCTCTCCTCTACAATCTAATATGAATGCTGCAGCCAGACTAATCCATCCTTCTCATCAATCCTCTTCGGCTGCCTTTCTTTGTAGTTCCATTGGCTTCCATTTCACCTGAGAATCAAATTCAAGCTCTTGTGCTTTGCCTTCAAATCCCTCCACAGTTCTTGCCCCACTTACCTTTCAGACCTGATTGAAAAATACTTCCCTAGCCAGTCTCTTCGCTCTTCCAATGACCTACAACTGACTTCCTCACTCATAACCTCATCACACGCATAGCTCCAAGACCTTTCTAGAGCTGTCCCAACTCCCTGGAATGGTCTTTCATCTCCTGTTTAGCTTGCTCCTACTGCTCATTTAAAAGAGCACTCAAAACCCATTTTTTCTTAATTGACTTTTTTTCAAATGTTGGGCCTATATAAATCCTGTTTATTATTAGTAATAACAATTATAAATAGGGTAAGTTTTCCCTTTAGGATCAGTAGCCTCCAAATGCATGGAGTGCTGGGCGGACATAAGGAGGTGAAAAGTGTGCCATTACACAGGGGTCCTGGAGCCAATTCCGCCAACAGCCTTCCCTACAGGGGCCTGAAGTTAATTCGGCACCAAGCTAGTTCTGCACAGGGGCCCACTGTTGGCTGTGTGCAAGCATCAGAGAGGACCTTGTAGCCAGAGCATTTCATTACTGGAATAGGGGTCTTGTCTTTTAACTTTGGGGTACTGTATTTAGTTCCTGTCAGGAACCACACCTGCCTGGGGTTGATGTAGTCTTCACCCTTTGACTTCCTCAGCCAGTGCAAAAAAATCTACTGTTATTTCCTCTGGTCTGTGACTATTGATTGCAGCTTCCATGAGCTGTATCTGTGGTAGGAAACATCATGGGAAAGAAAAGTAAATTGTCCTAGCTGACCTCTCATTCTTAAAATCCTTTTTGCTGGGCTGACGTATCGAATTTTTAATCATGGACCTGGATAAATCCAGTTTTATGACTTTGCATAGACTTTCCTAAAAATAAAATCAAACATTATTTAGGTATAACATATTTGAATATTTTTCCTTTCATCTTTAGTTAGTTGGTATAGCTTTAGTCTTCTATTCATGTGAGTTCCAGGCTATGGTTATCTGCTCTGCTAAAAAAAAAAAAAAAAGGATATACTGAATAAAGTTGAGAAGCTCAAGCTGAAGTTTAAAACTTAACTCTAGGCAGAAATAAAACGCATCTCTGTGTTTAATCATACATAAATTAATCAAAATTCCAGCAAAAATAACACAATAAAATAAAAAGCGTGGTATAGGTATAATAAAGAACAGTTTTTACAGCAATATTTACCTCCAATCCAGGATTGCTCCTCCATAATAATTCAACTAACTTCTTCTGAGCCCAGACTGTCCTGGAACTGCCTCAGCCCCAGGAGAGATATCACAAATATGTGTTCATCTTTCTTTCACTCTACATGTCAGCCTGTTCCTTTTCATCTAGCTCTTTTCTACCACCTGCTGTTTTTCTTACATTAGCAAAAATGTATTTATTGATGATTAGAAAGCTGGAATAATAAGTAGTTTCTTTTATGTCTACCTAGAGTCCAGGTTGGGTCCTAGGGCTATGTTTGTAAATTATTCCCCTGTCAATTCGCTCTAGGTTCGTTCACAATTTTTGCTTACACAGGTAGCATTTCCTTTTGTGACAGCAGTGCAATTTTGATGTTGGCCACTAGATGGCAGAATGAGTCAATGTTTTTAATAGGAACAGATGTTCCTATGATGTCAATGTTTTTAATAGGTACAGCTAAAGCAGAGGTCAGCAAAATTTTTTGGCCACTAGGCCAATTCAGGTGTAGGCAGTAGCACACTAGCCCGGACTCTCTCTTGAGTCCCGCCCTAATGGCTCTGCCCCCACCAGGAACGCCCCTGAAGGGAAATCCCTCTCCTCTGAAATGCATACGGAGGAGAAGGAATGCTCCCTATTTACCCCGGCAGTGGAAGTGTTAACAGCTACCAGGGTAAATAGCGAAGGGTGCCACAACACGGAGGCTCAAGAGACGCATGCGGCTCCAGAGCTCCGACGGCTCTGGCTCCAATAGTTTGTTCCGGTTCTGCCGCGCTACTGTCCCCTCAGGATGTTTAGTAAGCAGGTCTGAGCCTGTGAGAGTGAACAGATTCTGGCGTCATGACGTCACTCCGGGGGAAGTTTCTTCCTCTTTGAGTGACACATGGCTTCCCCGAACATGTGCAGTTAGGATTCCATAGAATTAGTGGTCCGTGAGCTCCGAAAAATTGGTGACAGCTGATCTAGAGGACCATCTGTCAGCGAATTTCACACAAATTGAAAGAGGAATAATTTATGAAAAGAACCCAAACAGACCCTTGAGTTCATCTTGAAATATATTTTTAAATAGAAGCAGTTTAAGTATCTAGCTTTGATTTGGTACTTACACTGCTACACTTCTCTTGCAGTCCATTGTTCTGCAAAGCTCAGACTAAAAGAGGAAGAAGCAGTATATTGGCTCATAGTGCTCATATTAAAGTTAAACTCATCTCAGATTGAGCTATGCTGTGTGCCAGGGATGCTTAAATCTCAAAACTAGATGGACAGAAATACAAATACTTTTGGCATGTGAAGCAGATGTTACAGATAGAGCAGTGACTCCTCTCTCATTTACCCTCACCTGGTAGTGCTTGTTTAGATGGCTTTGGTCACATGGCTGCTCATCATGGGGACAGTCGGTATTAATTCTTTGTAAAACAAAGGATTTATTAATATAAATATATATACAGTTAGGTGCATAAATACTTAGACAGAGACAACTTTTTTCTAATTTTGGTTCTGTACATTCCCACAGTTATTTTTAAATGAAAATTATCTTTCAGCTTTAATTCAGTGGGTTGAACAAAAATATTGCATAAAAATGTCAGGAGCTAAAGCCTTTTTTTATACAATCACTTCATTTGAGGGGCTCAAAAGTAATTGGACAATTGACTCAAAGGCTATTTCATGGGCTGGTGTGAGCAATTCCTTCGTTGTCATCCGAGAAATTGCTACAATATTAGGAGTGGCAAAATCTACAGTTTGGTACATCATGAGAAAGAAACAAAGCACTGGTGAACTCAGCAACGCCAAAAGACATGGACGTCTAAGGAAGACAACAGTGATGGATGATTGCAGAATCATTTCCATGGTGAAGAGAAACCCCTTCACAACAGCCAACCAAGTGAACAACACTCTCCAGGAGGTAGGCGTATCGATATCCAAGTCTACCATAAAGAGAAGACTGCATGAAAGTAAATACAGAGGGTGCACTGCAAGGTGCAAGCCACTCATAAGCCTCAAGAATAGAAAGGCTAGATTGGACATTGCTCAAAAACATCTAAAAAAGCCAGCACAGTTCTGGAATAACATTCACTGGACAGATGAAACCAAGATCAACCTTTACCAGAATGATGGCAAGAAAAAAGTATGGAGAAGGCGTGGAACAGCTCATGATCCAAAGCATACCACATCATCTGTAAACATGGCGGAGGCAGTGTGATATCTTGGGCGTGCATGGCTGCCAGTGGCACTGGGACACTAGTGTTTATCCATGATGTGACACAGGACAGAAGCAGCCGAATGAATTCTGAGGTGTTCAGAGACAAACTGTCTGCTAAAATCCAGCTAAATGCAGTCAAATTGATTGAGGCATTTCACAGTAACCTGAAATGAACCCAATTGAGCATGCATTTCACTTGTTGAAGACTAAACTTCAGACAGAAAGGCCCACAAACAAACAGCAACTGAAAGATACTGCAGTAATGGCCTGGCAGAGCATTAAAAAGGAGGAAACCCAGCATCTGGTGATGTCCATGAGTTCAAGACTACAGGCTGTCATTGCCAGCAGAGGGTTTTCAACCAAGTATTGGAAATGAACATTTTATTTTCAGATTTTTGGTTTGTCCAATTACTTTTGATCCGCTGAAATTAGGTGATTGTGTGTGTAAAAAAAAAAACGCTTTAGTTCCTCACATTTTTATGCAATGTATTTCTTCAACCCACTGAATTAAAGCTGAAAGTTTGCAGTTCAATTGCATCTGAGTTGTTTCATTTAAAATAATTGTGGTAATGTACAGATTCAAAATTAGAAAAAAGATGTCTCCGTCCAAATATTTATGGACCTAACTGTATTTCTATACACATACTATTCCAGTAAAATTGTTAAAAATCACACAATGAGTTTATGAATGAAAGAGAACAGCTGAGCTGATGTGAACTTCAATAATATGAGAAAACCACACATCCATTTCTAGGTAAATAGAAATAAATACAGTGTTCCAAAGGGGGGGGGGGCTGCTTATTAACCAACACACACTTATAGTCAGTGACTGTATATTTGTGCTGGTTTAATAGAACTCTGGAATAACTTCTGAGGTTTTGTTCTAACTAAATACTCCATCAAAGGAAATCCATATTATTTAACCTTGTTAATTCACTGGCAGTAATCAATACCAATTTAATCATGTGAAATAAAAAAAAAGTGCTTATATCCACTGGTGGGCAGTTTTTTGGGGTTGGGGCTTAATGGGAGGAAAAATTGAAATGCAGACCACTGGATTAAAGGTGAGATCATATAAATGCCTTGCAGAGAGTATAGCGATACTGCAAAGGCAAGTATGCTAGCCACTGAGCCAATCATACTCATTGGGATGTGTAAATAAATCAGAAGTTTACAAAATAGGATTCTGACTTAGAATTTAAGTTGTACAAGGAGCAAATGATGATGAGCCAAAACGCAACACTCAGAATTCATCATGTACTGGTCCGACCTAAGTAAAGTGAAGTCAAGATAGGTTACTGTGAAGGACTAGATTGAAGCCTGCCATGGACAGCTTTGTAAAAGCAGCCAATATGTATACTTTGTGAATTGCATAAAAACAAGAGTAGAGCAGTGATTTTCAACCACTGTGCCGCAGCACACTAGTGTGCCATGAGAGATCTTCAAATGTACCGTAGGAAGTTATCCAAGTCAGGGGTGGATCACCATGGCTACGCGAGTTGATCGCGGAGCCCTGGCTCAGTTCTGGCTCCGCCCACTCATGTCAGCAAGGGTTGCCATAGTTCCTGGCTTGTGGTAGCACAGGACCTGTAGTGTAAAGGAATACAGAGATGTATATTCTTATAAATTGAAGGCATATACTTTTCTTTTCCTGTATCCAGTATCTTGATTTCTAGGGGTTGTTAAAATTCTAATTTTCAGGGGGTCCTAATATACACTACTTTTTTGTAAAGTGGCTGCTACATGTCACTTGACAAATATTTGAAAAAAGCTTTAATGCTGCCTTATTTTTTTTTTCTAGCATTTTTACTCAGATCAATATTTGGGTATAATATGTTACTGGGTACTGAAAAAAATGCACCATTCCAGAATATAACTAAATGGAATAGAGATTTATGATAAATGAATATGGGGGTCTTGTGATTTAATTATAAAATTCTGTAAATTTTATAATGCCATGTACAAAAGTCATTGTATATGTCTGAATATGCATCCCATGCTGTCTCTATATGACATCTGATACTGTATGTTTAATCTACAGCTTATAACAAAATTTATTCAAGGAAAGGCTACTATTGTCATCTTGAGTGGATTTGCATATATAACTGACAAACTGATTGTGTGTAACAGAGAGTGCATACAGGATATTGCCCATCCAGACTGTCTGTGAACAATAAGACAATGGTTAAGAAAAACATCATATGGCCTTCAATATGACTTTCTTTACCAATTAACTTTCTGCCTTGGACTCTAAAGCTATGCACTAATTGGACATTTGACCTACAATATCTATGTACGCCCACGTGGGTGTGCCATATTAGGTTTCTATAAAAATGCTGTCTGGAGAGCTTGGGGTTATGACATTTTGTTGCTTTAGCACTGTCTTCCGTTGCAACGTTAAATAAATCTTTCCATTAACAGACAAGAATGAAGAATGCAAAATGATACCTACTAAAGTATGACACAGTTTGCACAAAATGTCTTTCACTCTATTATTTTAAAGCTTAGCAGCTTTTTAGCGAGTCTTGTGTTGCAAATAATAGAAAAAGAAAAGGTGAGGGACTTTAAAGGTGTGTATATATATATATATATATATATATATATATATACACATACATATATACATATGATTATGTTGCCGAGTAACTAACAGTTGTAAAATTCAAAAATACCAGTAACATTGAAATTTCTTTATTATAAAAATGAAAAACAAACAATGACACAACAAAACATGCAAATCAGAAATACATGAATCCTTCATATTATTTATGAGGATAATTCAAGCATATGTGGTTTGCATGTTTTGTTGTGTTATCGTTTGTTTTTAATTCTTACAAGAGTTTTCAATGTTGCTGGTATTGTTAAGTTTTACAACTGTTAGTTATTCGGCAACATAGTCATATGTGTGTGTATTTATATATAGTACTGCATTTAAAGTCCCTCACCTTTTCTTTTTCTATTATTTGGTAATTTCGGGATGTGGCAGGTATAATGTTGTTGAATTAAATGTAGGCGTCTCCAGGTTTGTTTCTTTAAAGCCCTGTGTTACACTTATGCACAGCTAAGTGATTGGGCTAATAACACATAAAACTATTTGAGCCAGGATTTTGCACATGTTCATTTGTTTTTAATATTTAAACTGAACTTTAATCTTTAAAAGATTGTTTTAAAGTAGAAATAAAGTAAAATAAATAAATAAAGAATTGTATTGTGCCATACATGTTAATTCTGTTATGCAAGGTAAACAATATATTTTTTAAATATAAAGTATACTCGGTATACATATAAATAAATGTATGTTTAGCATTTTTATTGTTGGTTGGTCATTTTAAAACTAGCTGGCAACCCAAAAAAGTGTGGGAACCCCTGATCCAAGTCTTCTAAACAGGCCCAGGTTTCGCACTGAGCATAAAAAAATTGAGAAACTATATTGTCAGTATATATATTGTATTACCTACGGAGTGTCCTTTTGTAACATTTTTGGTTTGTGGTGTGCCGCAGGATTTTTTCAATGTAAAAAATGTGCCGTTTCTCAAAAGAGGTTGAAAAACACCGGCCTAGAGTAGGCAACTGGAGGAGTTTGTTGGAAAATTTCCATATGATAGGGTTCGCAGAGTGAAAGACCTGAAGTACCACACGTACACTGCTGTCACCTTCAGGCACATTGTTTGATCCTTCTTTATTACTTTGACCTCTTAAATTGTAAGCTCTTCTCCTCCTGTGCCATTGTATATATGCAGCCTATTTATCTGCAGTTCCCATATTGTACAGTGCTACACAATATGTTGGCACTTTATACTTAAAGCAGCATGGCAGCTCAGTGGCCAGCACTATTATTTTTTAAGTACTAGAGCCCTAGATTTGAGTTTCAGCGTTTGTTCACTCATACGTAACTGAAAATGATCTTGGTAGTTTCAAGCAACAATTCTCTGACATTCATGATACATCTGTACAGAGCTTTGGACTGTGTTAGTGACATATGCACTATTAGCATTTTTTTTAAAACAATCTTTTTACATGGATATAGCTAGCTGATGTGGAAGTCTATTCCACATTTTTACCTGCAGAGGGTGTTCTTGTGCTTTTTGCTATGATTCTGAAAAGGTAAATATTATATTTGCTAATATTACTTATAACTAATATTTTTTTCCATTAATCACCTGTTATTGTTGGCATAGAAATTATTTATACTAATGTTCTACATTCCTGACACCCCCCCCCCCCCCATGACCCTCAATAATTCATTTGCAATCTAACTAGTTTCATGACATCATTTTCTTATTTTTTTGGTGGTATCTAAAGTTGTTTTCTCTAATGAGAGTCTTAAAATATTTCTGATTTTCACACTGAGCACCTAGTTTTCTCAGCCAGGCTGTGTGACCAGGGTTCAGTGTAACTTTCATCTCTGTGTCATCTTACCTACCCAGGAAGCACTTCTGACCCCCAAGCCCACCCCTCAAGGCACCTTTATCTTATATAAAAACAAGTGCTCACCTTACTCCCCCCCTTCACCTGAGTCTCACAAGTCCCTGGGGGCTGACATTCCTGAGCAGACACCCTACTAAACAAACACAAGCAGATGGTTGGCACAAGACTTCACTCAACAAGCTTGGAGCAGCTAGGGGGAGGGTGGGGGATGTTAGTCAGCTTTAATCTGGTTCTGCAGACAATTGAGGAGTGTGCGCGGCTTGTGAAAGAACAATTATTTGTACAAGTCTGGACACCCCATATTTGAACATCATGCAGTCAAAACTTGCTCACCTGTTGACCTATTTTTATTTTTACCTCAGTGCGTTGAAATGACTTGTCTGGGCGCACACTTCTGTTTTTTTTTTAACATTATTTGTTGGAAATCCCCTTAAACGTATCCCTTACACTGGGGTATAGCAGCCAATGTGACAAAAAAACAGCCATTGAAAAAGTTCTGAGCAGGTTAAATGGAATGGAAAGATGGAATGGAAAGCTTCTTTCAATATATATTACACAGTCAAGTAAAAAGCATAGAGTAGTACGCTACATGGCGGGCCATTCATTGGACAACTGGCGATGTGCCATTTGTTCCATACTTTTAATGGTTCATTGATTTTGGAAATTGGTAAGCAGCCGGAAACCATTCAAAATAATTTACCTTACCTATTCTTATAACTAATAATTTTGGACTGTTTTGTCTTTATTACTTAATAAATTGCATTGTGTTGGGACACGCTCCCCCATACCCAAAGATTAGATGTGTGTGTGTATATTACCCAATAGTGGAAACCAGAGAATGTGGCAGGGGGACCAATTCACCTGGAAGTGTTGAATTCTGGGGAATAGCAAAGAGCAGGAGTGTGAAGACATGTAGCAATAGAAAAGGTAAGTATAGGTGCTCATTTTTACAGGCTATGTTTAGTTTACAGGGGAACCTGAGATTTTGTCATTTGGTTGTCTCTGTTTCACTGAAGTCCAAAAAGTATGTAATGAGTAGTTATGCTTCCCCCCATATACATATTTTGAATACCAAACTGTATATAGAAAGAAGATTTTTAAAAGATAAAGCAATGGCCCCATATACCAAAGCCAGTCACATGGAGTTAATCATGTGCTCCTCCATATCCAGCATTACTGGATATTATCTTTGGTAGTTGATGGATGATCAGAGCAGTGAGGGGGAGTGCAAAGCAAGATAAGCAAATATATGCTATTCCACAGGGCTGTGCATAGGGTACAACACTAATGTGCTACTTTGACTTTATTGGTGATAAAGTTACACAAGTCAACCTATAAACTAACATTTCTTAGAGCAAAAGCAGTATTTGCAAGGTAAATGTTCACAATAGCCAGTTAGAAATTTTTATTGCACTTTTTTTAAACTGAAATAACATGAATAAAAAAATGAAGATTGTGATGATTATTTTATTTTAAACATTCCTGGTTATTCCTTTCATTGCAATGTTATTAAACAGTCTCCTCTTTCCACCCCATAGGCATATACCCATACAGTTGAACTCTATGTGACAGAATCTACAGCAATTAGTTCAAGCTCTGCTTTTAACCTTTCTCTATTATTTAGGACCAGATACAGCATGCTATATGCTAATAATGCAGAGTATAAGAGGTTCTTCAATGACACCGATGTTAAATTCTTTGCGCCAAATGTTATTGTTATCCTGATTAAATCAATTCATAGATATATATACTTTGTAAAAAAAATAAAAATAAATAAGTATTGGGTTTGCTGGGCCCAGGGTCTGCTATGGAAGTTGACACATTTTTACACATATAACCAAATAAAAAACTGAATTGTTTGCACAGATTTTAAATATATGATAAATCTGGGTGTGTTGGCTAAGGTGAAGCCATTGACAGACAGATGTGTCACTAAGAAAGGTGGGCAGTGAGTCAACTAATATTTTTCCAGCTACTCGTAATGCCAACATTGTGGCAGAGCTTTACAATTTGTAAAAAAAAGTGGTTAGTCAACATAAGCCATGATTTACTTATGTTCCAATTAGGGGTTCTGGGTGTTCCTATCCACCTTTATATGCTCCTGCAAGTTTATTCCATTTTTAACCGCTTTTTTTCATCTACATAATATTTTCCAGGTCTCAGGGAATCCTTGTTAAAAATAATAATACCCACAATTCACAGTATATTTGCAAGAGTGGCAAAAGGTAAAATGTGTTAAAAGAATAAAGAATCTGGCATATCAAGCGAATTTGATCTCTGGAGCTAATTGTCTTTATGCACCCCTACTCTATACATCCAATTTTTGGATTTTACTTGCAAAAAGCAGTAATCCTGACTCACACTAGGGGTCGCTTTAAGCTAAGAAAAACCCCACTTACCTTCCTCCGTTGTCGTCCCCCATCCTCCTTTTGTCCCCGCAGGTCCTGGAGACACGTCTTCTCCCTCCAATCTCAAGACACTGAGTCTACTCAAGAGCTGAGATCTACGGGGTTTCCTGTGATGTAGATTTATTAACTAATGGACATATTTTGGGGAGTTATGCCTAAGAATTATAGCCTACAATGTAAAATAAATTTCCATGCAAAAAAAAATTTACCACTTTTTCCATGGAAATTTGGACAGAATTGGACCACTAGGGGGGTTAAGGCCACATAAATTGCACATGTGGAGAGCCATTACTGTCAAGTGCAGGCCCAAGTCTTGGACGGGTTTCCCAAGGAGCACCTGAAGCATCCAAATGGAGAAAATTGCTGCATCACTGGGAAAGCCAACCATGGTAGATACTATTTTTGAGCCTATTTAAATATTTTTGCTTCTTTGGGTGAAGAACAACTCTAGCTAATAGTAATAAAGGTTGGTTTATACTTTTAATTAGACATTGACAATCAAATATGCAACATTCATAAACAGAGGTTCCTAAATACCTTTATGAAAAAGATGAAGGGTAATGTTTAGGTACATAGTGCAGCTATGATTAAAGGTTTTTCTCCTCAAAAATTACTCTCTAAGAAGCCGGCAGGTGCCCATAGACAAGTTTATTAGCAGGGATATCTGACCTCATAAGACCGAATTGTAGAAAGGCCCTGACACTATGCCCTGTCTGGATCATTGTCACTTGTGTCTTTGTGCTGGCAGCTCTGTTATCTAGAATAAAAATAAAATGAGTGATGTTTAAATAAACAGAGGCCTGTCCCTTGCTGACAGGTAGAGAGGTAGGCACAGATGAGGCTTGTGCCGCTCCCAGTGAAGTGTGCTCAGTCTGGCATGCTCCACAGCCTCAGGGCAGGGAAGGTGAAGGAGGGAGTGTCAGCGTTATGCCTGGCCTCAAGTCTATTCGGGAGGGAGGAAGATAAGGAAATCACAGCTAATAACAATGGAGTGCTCTATCCATACCCTGAGGCCATCAGGCCCCACACAGGAGATATCATTATAAAATTACACATCCTCGCTTGCGATGCTTCCTTTTGCTACAGCGCCCATCCTTATGTCCTGTGGTTTTGTATAAAATTATAGGCAGGAAAGAAAATCACTTTAAAAAACACAACAATTACTGAAAAGCCACCAAAACATGTTGCAAAAATAAAAAAAGGAAGGTCAATAATCAACAGCAAACTTTTTTTTCTCCTATCATAAAAGAAAAACTGAAGAACTCAAAGAATCAGCAAGGTATTTATTATATATAACAGCAAGTTAGCACCTTCATTTTTATAAATTTTTGTTATTGCAATACTTTTTCAAACATTACTGAAGTAACAAATAATAATAATAATAATAATAGAGCAAAAAACAGTGCAATAGAAAGGAAACAAACATCTGCTGCAAGAAAATGTAATCAAGAAGATCCTGTAGTATGCTGCAGTATTTAAAGACTAAGGCTACATACACACGTCAGATGATTCTTGTCCGATTATCGCCTAAGAAAAACTCAGAAGAATAATATTGCTATGGCCCATCATAAAACCAACGTTCTATTCTGCTAAAAGTATTTGGTTAATATATGTATAATTAATACTGTATAGCGTTATTCTTTTTTCTATAGTATTGAGTTATATTGGGGAGTTGGGGAAAATATTATATCATTCCTGCAAAAATTTACAATGGTCGGCTTGTATTTATTTGGTTTAAAACTTTATGACAAACCACAAAATATTCTGTTGTAATTGAGAAGTTAGGATTTGCTTTCCTTTTTCCTAAAGCTTATTTAAAATTACATTTCCAACATGACTACCCTGTCTACAGAGTGTAATTCCATTACAGCTGTCCGTACCCCATTGGGTTGTTCGTTCCTCACTGCAGGAAATTTACCTTTGCTTGTTCTGTTCAAACTCTAGGAGTAAAAAAAGACTTAACTTACATAGGACTTAAGAATCTCTCACTGGCACCATGTGACAGACTAGATACCTAAGTGGCCAATCACCAAGCTCCATTGCTGCAAAATGTGAGGAGGGAAAGGGGTCAAGTGTTCTCCCTTTCCAGAAGTACCAGGGTATTCTGTTCACTCTCTTGCTGAGCAGACTGTAAATATGAGCAGCTAGGGAGGGAGGCAGGTAGGTGAACCTGGTGCTTAGCATTGTTCCATTTAGAGGCAGGAAACCCCTTAGATGATCCTTTTTTGTTTTTACATCTTTGCTTGTCGGTTATGCTCACCAGTCTGTGACTCTGATGCTTGTGAATTTCCTTGCATTAATGCCCTGTTCCAACCTCCACAGAACATTTTAATGGGATTTAAATCAGGGCTTTCACTGGGACTATCCATAACTCTCCATTTCTTCTTCTGAGCCATTCCTTGGTGATTTACTAGTGTGAGTTGTATCTCTGTTGGTATGAAAGGTTCATTTCTAGTTTACCTTTAACTTTTGGACAAATGGCCTCATATTCTTATCAAGCATACTTTCCGATTCAGTTTAACTTTATCTTTCAGACAGATGATCTCCAGAAGATATGTTCCTTAAATATACATTCAAAGACAAACTGTAGTCTTGCTCTAATGTTCTATTTTGTCATGTTGGTACACCTCTCATATAGGTTAAATTGGTACAATTTATTTCTGATTTTAGATGCATTCACTTTGAACCAACTTTTGCAAGGGTTACCAACACCAGAATTACATTTTGGGGTTCTTGGAGACTTCGTTTAGCATCAAATAGTCAGCTCTTGTACTAAATATGTTCATTGTTTGAAACATTGTTTGTTTCTTGTAGATTTTTTGCTTACAGTGGAATGATTGATTTAAAATAATTTGGTGATCTTTTCAATTCCTTTGCCAAACTTTTTGCAATCACAGGCATTTTTCTGTTGGCCTTAGAGAACTATTTTGATCTTCTCATGAGAACTCTACATACATCAATAGCAAAGAAAACACCAGACCCTCAATATCAGAGGTTTAATTTCGACAGGTTCCATTTTCATTTTCCTTAACCCCCCTGGCAGTCTTTTTATGTCCATATTTTTATGTCAAAAGTGGTACATTGTTTTGCATGGAAATTTGTTGTTTAATATTTTAAGCCTGTAATTCTTAGGAATAACACCCGGGTATGATAAATATATTTATTTGTTATATTAAAATCATAAATTATAATATAATAAATAGTTATAAATAATTTTATAAATAAATTATAAATAAAATAAACCTTATTAAAAAATAAAAAAAATACATTTTTTATTAAATTTGTCCAAACAAGGGTACAATAATAGAATAAACGTTTGGATTTATTATTTGGATTTATTTTTTATAACTTTTTTACTGTGATCAATGTAAAGAGTATAGCTAGAGGTTACCGCTTTTGGTATGTAAAATACCGCCAAGGTGGTTAAGGATGTTCTTACCATTGGTACCTAATCTGGAAAAAACTATTATAATTTCATGGATTTTAAGTGGTGATGAATACATTTACCTTTTCCACATGGCACATCTGCACTTTTTGTCACTTAAGATTGACAACAATGTTGATTTGACAACAAATATCCCATGTCAGGTTTGTTTGTCTCTCTAAATATCACACCTATTAGTAGGCATTCTTTGAATCGAGTTCTAAGGTTTGCCTGTTCAGATATGTTGAACAAGATGGATATATTTCCATGGAGTTCAATTATTTATATATATGAATGTATACCTTGGTTCCTCCAGAGGTTGCTAGGAATTCCTTGAGCAAAGAGCAATTTGTGACTTTCAGGTCAGTTTAACTGATACCAATGATCTTTTTGGTTATCTGTACGGGTGATTTTCTTCCTAGTGCCAGCTTCGTAGGAGGAATTCCTCCCACTGACCACCACACTAATGTACTGTGAGCTGTGTATATATATCAAAGCGTAAGGAAACAGGGGAAAGACGGGTTTTTTTTGGCAAAACACTTAAGTGTATTTTTCAAATAAACAGTGTAATTAGCAAAAATAATAATTGATTTACACAGAAAAGATACAAAGCTAAAATCACATATTAGAATAAAAGCATCCCTAAATGTAACAAAAGTAGAGATATGCCTTGCTTACTAGACATAAAGTCATCTGACTATAAATTGAAACAGATGTATCAAGGGGGATGCATAGAGAGAGTCAGAACAATAGGTTGTTGGGATCACATATGAAAAAGTATAGCGTTTTCTGCTGATGAAAGAGGGTATATGATACTCGTGCAACAATCAAAAAATGGTAGCGCAGAGCTGAAGTATCAGGGTGGCTCCAAACAAACAGAATATTCAGAAGTGCAAAGCTGCATGAGTGACAAATACAGGAGAACGTGCAGACCTCATGGTCAGCTTGGAGAACTGCTAGATTCTGTTTCTTTATGCTTTGATCCACTATGGGGTTGGCAGCCTTATCAGTAAGACCATAGGTGGGGTCACCTCTTCCATTTATAGATATTTATATTCCCAATCACTTATATCCCATATAAATTGTAACATGTCAAAATAATTTCCAAAGTAACTTCAATATTTTTAAATCTGAAAATTTACAGTAAATTAAACTCATACCTGGTGATCCTTTCATGAAGATCCTTGTTCAGGGTACTCCTGTTATGGGATGAAAAAAATGTATTTGGTCTAATTAGCAA
>NC_092871.1:54681473-54690485 GCF_032062135.1 Pyxicephalus adspersus | reverse complement strand
ATTAATAAAACAGATGTAAAATGTGTCACTAGTACTGTCTAGACAAAAATTAAGTCTGTGTATCTGCCTGCCCTTGGTTTAGTCAGTGTCTGTGCAAAAAAAAAAAAAAAAAAAGAGAATAATGCTGTTTAGTTACTTAGGTTAACCTAGGTTTCTTTTCCTGGCAAAGAAAAGGAACAGATTGGTGCTAGACATTGCAGCTGAACATACTTAGGGACATTTTTGATCCATGATTGTTGATCCATGAGTTCTGCTGCACTGCAGGTTCAACTCCAGTCCTATTTTGTTACCTGCAGTGTGGATTGCTGTACCCGGGCACTCAACAGCAGTTTGCGTGGTTTTACATCATGGGTGTAAAGGGGCCCTTACTGTTCCTTTTCTCTTTGCTAATATTCTAAGCTACCATTAGCAAGGGAGAAATAGTTCCATGTAAAACCCAAGTCATGACATAACTTACACAGGGCTAAGGACCCTCTCTGTCCCCATCTGAGCAGCCAATAACCTGGCACCAGTGCTGCCATGTAGGACAAAGGAGGGTGAAGCAGGTCCCAAACCTGGAATGAGTGCTGCATAAGGCATGTGTTAGTTTTGTACGGTAAGTACCCATCCCATAGATAAAGATTATTATTATTATTATTATTAATATTATTAAACAGGATTTATATAGCGCCAACATATTACGCAGCGCTGTACATTAAATAGGGATTGCAAATGACAGACTAATACAGACAGTGATACAGGAGGAGAGGACCCTGCCCCAAAGAGCTTACGATCTAGTAGGTGGGGGAATTTCACACACAATAGGATGGGAGATATGTAGTGTGGGAAGTAGTGATGGTTTCAATTGACAGAAGAAGACGGGTAGGCAAGTTTGAAAAAATGGGTTTTGAGCGCTCTTTTAAATGAGCAGAAAGTAGGAGCAAGCCGAATAGAATGAGGAAGACCATTCCAGAGAGTTGGGGCAGCTCTAGAGAAGTCTTGTAACCGTGCGTGTGATGAGGTTATGAGTGAGGAAGTCATTAGTAGGTCATTGGAGGAGCGGAGAGAGCGGCAGGGAGAGTATTTTTTTACCATGTCAGAAATGTAAGTGGGACAATAACTGTGTAGGGATTTGAAGGCAAAGCACAGGAGCTTAAATTTGATTCTAAGGTGAAATGGAAGCCAATGGAGAGAACTACAAAGAGATGTAGCGGAGGAGGAGCGGAGGGAAGGATTGATGAGTCTGGCTGCAGCATTCATAATAGATTGTAGAGGAGAGAGTCGGGTTAGTGGAATACCAGCGAGAAGGATGTTACAGTAGTCCAGACGAGAAATGATAAGGGCATGTACAAGGAGTTTGGTGGTCTCAGGGGACAGGTAGGGGCGGATTTTGGAGATGTTGCGTAGGTGAAAGTGACAGGACCTGGAAATGTTCTGAATATGGGGGGTAAATGAGAGGGCCGAGTCAAAGGTGACACCAAGACAACGTGCCTGAGGGGAGGGCCGAATAACAGTGTTGTTAACAGTTAGATATATGTCAGGGGGAGATTTGGAATTTGAGGGGGGGATGATGATGAGTTCTGATTTATTCAGGTTGAGTTTCAGGGGCCCTCATAGTTTTGGTGGTAGCTCCTAGATTGTAATCCCTTCGGGGTAGGGACCTCTCCTCCTCCTGTCTGTATCTGTCTGTCATTTGCAACCCCTATTTAATAAAAATAATAATAATAATAGGGTTAACAGTTAACACCTAATTCAAGTTTTTAGTTTCTTAGTTAGTTTTTAGTTAGTTCTTTGGATAGAAAGGGGTAGAAATAAATTAAAGTGGGATTAGACCTAAAAATAAAAAAAATGCAAACATACAAGTTCACCTTTGCAAAAGAGACAAGCAATGTCAATGTCAAAAAACAACAAATTTACCTGTCTTTTTTTAAATCATTTAAACAAACTCAGCTCTCCTCACTCCTTTGCTGATGGCTTCACCCAGTCCAGCTGGAATGACATACCTCCATATTCATTCTGAGAAGCCAGGTATGCTAGGATCGTACACCCAGCATCCAGCAGCAGTCTTAGGACTTTTGGATTTGTGCACAAGAAAGGAGTTTACAGATATCAAATAAGCGCTATACACATGCTTGATTTTTGTTGTGTGAAACAAACATTTGTGATCTTCTAGGTTGAAAACGTTCCATGATGTTTTTTAGAGATACATCTTTTTTGATCACTGAATAACAAACTGCTAACAAGCACTTTTGTAGCTCTCATATTGGGATACCTTCTGCTTGTCCTTCACCCTCACCTCTTTAACAGAAAAGGCTGCTGACTGCACAGTGCTTGGTTGTTCATACTGCCATCCAAAACAGTTACTATTGATTGTTTTGATTAACAATGATGGCTATAGATATACCTATAGTTATAGATACTGTATATCTAATAAGTGTTAGGTTCACCGTCTGATTATTTATGACTTCAAGTACTGAAAACTTTGGAACAGAAAGTCATTCAAGCAACTATCAAGGAATGACAGCCCCAATGCTTCCCTGGTAACAAGTTTACTTTCAAAGAATGTTAAAAATGTATGCCCTGTGAGCCTTTCTAGGAAGTTGTTTTCTACAAATGCATCCAAGATGACATGAGAAATGTAGTATTTTCCAAAAGCTTAGCCTGAAGACAGCATAGCCTGTGGCCATGAAAGGGCAGAATTTTTCCAAGGTATGGTAAAATAAAGGGGAATGTGTGATATGACAATGGCTAATTGGGACTGATAAGATTCTGGCAAGGCAGCAGCTGTTTACAGCCCTGTAGAAATGTCCAATATACATCAGATTTTTTTTTTCAGGAAATGACCAATCTTGATTGATTCCAGGGATAGGAGAATGAACAAGCTCCTTACACACAGTGCCATTCTGTTTTATCAAGAGGGGAGTGGGGAAGAAGCTGCACTCTTTCATAAAGAAGTACCATGGTTTTACATGCTTTTTGATAATTGATTTGCCATTGGGGATCATCAGAGGACCACTGTACACATGCTAGATTTTTGCCTAAGACATGCAATTTTTGGAGACAATGTTGGTCAAAATTGATCAAGGCTGATTTTTTTGGTATAGTTAACAACTGAAATTGAACCCTTTTTTGTGTCTGATCAATAATTTAGTTTGATATAATGGTGAAATTTATCATAATATAGAACAGAATATATAAGTGTACATTGAATACTCAACTGCACAGCTAATTTTAAATTCATTAGATTTACATTCATAATATTTTATGTTACTTCTAAATATCAGTAAAAAGAATCAGTGTTAATCTACAGATCTACAATTGTTTAAGAAGGGTCAGATAGTGAACTTTATTATTTTTTTATGTGTTTAATAAACACATAGTGGCTCAGATGTTAGCACTTTTGTCTTTGTAGCGCTAGGTTCCAGGTTTGAACCTCAGCCAATACTCTAGCTGCATGGAGTTTGCAGGTTCTCCCTTTGTGGGTTTCCTCCCACATACCAGTTAGGTTATTTGGCTTCCCCCAAAAAACTGCATTAAAGACATATGGCCATAGTAGAGAAATTATATTGTGAGCCCCTTTTAGGGACATTTAGTAATATGATGAACTTTGTTAAGCCCAGCATAATTATGTCTGTGCTATATAAATACTGTGTAATAATAATAATAATAAACACATTTGGTACTTGAAGGCACCCAGTGCCTTAACAAACCCTGCCTGCCCAAGAAGTCTAATAATACTTACCTCTTTTGTGAGCATTGCTCATAATGACAAATAGTATACAATACTATTAGTTGTGGTGTATCAGAGGAAATTATATTTTTCCAGTGCTTGACTAGTTTTGTTGCATTGGCAACCCTTTATATGAATGGGCTACCTTAATGCAATGAACATTAACGCACAACATAACAAGCGTTGAAAAAAACAACAAACTTTTGAAGAAGCATTACTATAGTAAAGAATGTATGTAATTTTTGTAATTTGGGTTCAATCTTCTGTAACCAAATTATGTAGAAGAAATCAAGAAAATAATAATAATAAAAAAGAAACTCTCTATTCCAATAAGCCAATAGGAACTTTATTCCACAAGGGCCAATTCTGATGATGCCATGTTGGAGGAGTGCTCAGACACAACAACACTTTGCCTGTGAAGCAGAACAAGCTACAATGATATGCTAATGATGAACACATTTGCATATTTGTATATGGCCAGTCCATTCAATTTAAAACAAAGACAAGGAAACTACAATAGGTTTTATTGTGAGATTTACACAGCTCTGTCAAAAGCTGCCAACACACAATATATAATTTAGGAGCTTTTTTAAGATTCACCCAAAGATTCTGATACAAGGAGGTCCTGTCTGACCAGATATAGACTGAATTAGGCAGCATGGTTGATGGTAGATATAATACTGACCATATATGATACAATCTGGTAGCACAATCTCCTTTAGCAAGGACAGACATAGGTAGGTGCAATTTATAAGGCTGCATGAGGACCTCAGACCACTGTCCTTTAGATCTTGATACAAGTTGTTTGAACTGTTTAGGCAGAGTCACACTTATTGAAGTTCCCACAAATCTATATTGTGCAGAGATTTTTGGCATTCGGATAGTCAAGTGCACGGTCTGCATAAAGGAGATTGTAAAGAAAATGGACATTTAGATTACAACATTTTAGGACAATTTTAAATGACAGACAGTATTATGTTGAGTGGTGCTTTTGTTTAAATAACATAATATGAAGTTGCTGCTGGTTCCTTAGCTCATACAATTTTAGGGACAAAAGCTTCTTGTTGTAAATCTTAAAAAAGAGCTGTAATGGAAATCAGGGACCACTGACATCTATAGAGATCTAATATTCCCGCCTGAAGGAAGAAGCAGCTGTAATTTTGTCATTTATCCAATAAAGTCCCATTGTAAGTGCTAACAACACAGAGCTAATGTGGTGCAGAGGAGGAGGGAGGCAACACTGAAAGGTAAGCATTCAGGTAAGGGGAGTAGGAGGGACTAGGTAAACACTGACTTCTCATTGGCTGCCTTCTTTTCCAGGTAAATATAAGACAAGCCCAATTTGCATTGGTCCCCAGTTCTGTTCAGGTGTGAATAACACAGCAGTCATGGCAGTTTCCAGCCTTCACTATACTATGGGGATCTCAAGCGGATTCAAAGTCTATATCTTGGAAGGTACATATTTGCTGCTAATATTGCAAATAATATTGAATATTGTATTTTCAAAGCACGACATATATACTATTTCCTAGATGGCTTATACTGTTAATATTTCTGTATTATTAATATTATTATTATAAGTATCTAAATCTGCCTTGTTTTGATTACTAATAGTCTAATTGTCATACTTTTTATAAATGAATACTTTTTTTAATGCAAAGAAAGTCATAACCCAAAGTAAATTTAGCCAATATTTAGATTAATGCTTTCTTTTACTTGCTTATTGTATTTTGGCGTATTGGTTTGTTTATAAAGCAATGAAAAGAATTGGAATGTGCAAAGTACAATATGAAATCATTGGATTTTAATATTCCACTATAGACCAGTTGATGGGATTTTAGTTTGGCTGCATATGGCACATGCTCATTCTTCTTCGCACTATTTTGTGCCATTAAATTAGGGAAATACAAATACATAACTTGTCCCATTATGATGGCCAAACAAGACCATGCTCCTTGCTATAGCAGTATGGCATTACTGTATCAGGAGTAATGGTTTGAACAAAGAACCACAAAGGTGATACATAGCTCAGAAGAAGCCCCTGGCAGTCTTGGCAGTTATCTGAAACCAGATATTTCACAGCAAGGGAAATAATGCTTCCACTATGCATTCTTCAGTACTAATGAGCAAAATGCACAAAATTTTTTTAACAAACTTATTTACTTACAGTATTAAAGAGATTTTGTAATGTAAGGCAAAGAGAAGCATAAGGCTACCTACTACTCTGCAGTACTCCTGTAGCTCTAAAAATGTATTTATCTTTAACTGTACAAAATTTAATAAATCCTTGCATTTTTTTATCATGTATCTTTTCCCCATAAATTTTAAATATGTTATGGTTTATTTTAGGGCAGCACAGTGCCCGGAATGTGGACCGGCTGAGGCCATTAACAAACCAAGGAATACCAGTGTACCCAATCAAGCGTAAACTTAGTCCAGAGCCCCCACGATCTCCAGAAAGAATTTCAACATCTAACTCCCACAGCAGGTACAGAACAGAATGGTAAAAACGTTAGCTTCCTTGATGTAGATTGACAATTATTCTAGCATTTTAGCTTTTTACTCCTTCTGGTACTATGGTATGTTTTAGGCAACAGCCAGAGATCTTTGTAACATTGCATGTTTTAAACTATCACCATATTGCAGAGGCTATTAGTTTTTGAAACATATGGTTTCCTTACACTTCTGCTCATACAGATAATAAAAAGAAACTCCCTGGATTTTGCTTCATTATTATACACACATTTATTTCTGTGTGTGCATATTGGTTGTTGATGAAAAATGTTGAAAATATATTTTTTTTCCTTACTACAGAGTAAAGGTTACTTCTTCAGCATTTTGTCGGAAGCCTGCAGCAAGACAGCCTTCCTCAGGGCCGTCCAGTCCTAAAGAATTCACTCATCATCCCATAACTCTGGAACATGTTCTTAAGAGGTTGATAACTGAACGGAAGCCCCTGGAAAGTAAGGGGATACAGGAGAATGAACAAGACCAACCCTTGGCTTTGGTAACGAGATTGGAGAGACCCAGTGAGCATCCTATTGTTTCTTCAGCAATGTTGCAGCAGGTGAGAATGACTTCTTGTTCATTTCTTCTGACCAGTGAAACCTTATTGGAAGCTATTTTAGTTTGCATTTTATTTTCCCTGATTTGTTCATGCTTTTTCCTATAAATTATTATACTTTTCTTCAGCATCTCACTTTACTTTTCTGCTTTGCTGCTTTCAGAATCGACCTACTGTGATCACTTGTGTATCTCGACCAAAACTTCCCCCTATTCCCCCACTGGCACCAAATGAAAAATCAACTCCACCACGGGAAGTTCATCGTAAGTATTTCTTTTTTGATCTCAACATGGTTTTCAACTACTCAGTATCATCCACATTTGCAAAAAGCTTTATGTCTAATACTAATGAAGATTTTTGTTGTGTTGTATGCAAAATGTATATATTTTACATTATATATTATAAAGTCTGTTTTTGAATTTGAACCTAAGCATTGGCAGGGTTGTCTAGCATTCACAGGGATCTTCAATTATCACAATGCTCAGAATGACATATTTGTTTAAAAGTAAACCTTTGCTTTGCCTATGCCTAGCAAAATTGCTGTTTCCGTTATTTCCCAGCAGCTTCTTTTTGCTACCCCACTGTTCGGTTTTTCACCACAAAGATCAATTGTTTACTCATCTTCCTACTAGCTAATCAAATTGATAATTGCCAACTGACAGTGCCCTGTGTAAACTCATGACCTGAAAAATGCACAATGCTTTCTCAATTCTTTTCTGGTGGCTGAACCTAGTGGGTGATGAGTATGCATGGACAATGCACAGGATTATATTAAACATGATTGTCTAACCCTAAATTGATGTAGCCAATACTGAAAAATGGCTATGAATATTGATTATTATATTTCTGGGCAAATATACTTACATTAAAATGTGTTCAGTATAATCATATATATTTTTTCTTTCTCTATTTTTTTGTTAGGATCACCCAGATCTTGCTTACCTGATGTAGAAGAACATTTCCAAAAAAGTCTTAAATCTTGTGGTACCCAACAGAATCTTTATACATTCCCATCACAATACACCCACAGCTCTGTTGAAGATCACTTCTCTAAAGCTCTAGGAACCAAATGGCTCCTAATCCGAGCTGCTGCAGACTCTGCCTCTTCTACTGAAATCATAACTAGACACCAGCTTTAAACCCAACACATTGGGTTTATTCCAAACATGGGCATTTACTCTACAAGATACTGGGGACAATGGACTCTCTATTACTATGTAATATATATTTATTATTACTTAATATTGGTCCATTTATAATGGACATCTGGAAAACTTGGGTTCAAGGTATCAGATGGTGTGAAGTGGAGGTTTTGGCATTTGCATCTAATGTTTGCATATTGGGTAATCATGTATATATAAAAATTTTCAATAAATTTTTTTTTTCTTTAATGATGACTTGGAAAATCCTTCTGTAGATCATTCAGCATTAATAGTAGTGAACACCTAACAGTCAAGTGTTGGAAGCCAGTCTAACAAAAAGTGGTATTAAAGTGATAAAAATAGTCTACTGATGACAAGTGAGATTTTTCTGCGTATGTTGTTTGCTGTTTTACCCAGCTTTGAGTTTTTTTTGCTTCTGCATCAGCCAGTTTATTCTACATGATGTAAAACACCTAAAAATGCATACATGTACATGCATATACCTATATGTTTTAGTTAGAACTGGTTACTGTAGTTTGCAAACCACAATTGCTTTTATTAAACTATATCTAAAACCATTTTTTGTGTAAACATTGTGCAATAGTTAGAAGTTGAAGCCCTGATCAGATTTTTTCTTTGTTGCTTGTGTCCCATTTGAGAGATTTTCCTTTGCCTCTCAGAAGTCTATGTTTATTCTACATTACAAACTTCAGGTTTAGTGGGGAATAAAGATCTCTTTTTCTCCTGGCTTGGTGTCTTTAGAGGTGAAATTATCTTGCTATAGTTATTCTTGGCTCTGCTACCACTCAAGTCTCCAGCAGCTACATATAACTAAAGATTTTTTAGCATTCCCATCCTTTATTTTATACTTGCATAGTTTGAAAATTAAATGATACCCCAACAAAGGTAATACCGCCTGGTGTAGAATCCATATGTGTTCCAAAACATCTAAGAAAAGTATCCTTAAAAATCAAAACTTTCTATCTAATTTATACATATTCTTTTTTTTTTTTTTTTTTTCAAAATGTTTTTATTAAATTTTTCAAATATACAGAGACAAGTAAACAAGCAAAACCAGTAGGGTAACATGACACAAA
>NC_092871.1:54639849-54679144 GCF_032062135.1 Pyxicephalus adspersus | reverse complement strand
GAAAAAACATTCCCTTATCCCATAAAGTCGAATATAGTGCGTGCAAATCATCCACCACCTCAGCTCCTAAAAATTTGTAAAATTCAGCGGTGAATCCATCAGGACAAGGGGCTTTCCCATTTTTCAGATTGTTAATAGTCCTCAAAATCTGTTCTTTAGTAATGGGGGCATTCAATAAATATACATATTCTTTACTACAAGCTGCATTTTCCCTATGTATAAGAAAACAACCTTCTTACAATTACAACATAATTAAAAATGTTTTTAGTTATGAGGCAAAACAGAATTGAAGGGTAGCTCAATGGGTGGCAATTTTGACAGTTCAGCTGGAGGTTGGCGATTAAAGAACAGGACATGCAACCTATGCTACTAAGTAGTTCACAGTTTATGGGGAGGGGGCTACATTCTGGCTTTTGGGCACACTTTAGCCTATTCATCTTGTCCTGATTCATAGTAAAACCTTGATAAAACAGAAGATGTCTGGCAAGAATTATGTCACAGTTCTATCTTGTATCCTCTACAAAAAAAAAAAAAAATATTTTCAGAATAATGGACACCTAAGCACTCTATTCTTAAGCAACTGCTGTTTTTTTAAAAAAAGTCACAGTCCATTATTTATAAATGCAGCTGGTTTGCACGCCTATCAGTCTATATGATGCACGGAAATAAGGGTATCTATGGAACCATTCTTGGCAAACCATGTCAAAGTATAATCTGACAGGTTATGGTAAAAGGGGCCAAATGGAGTTACTTGTGTGGCTCTTCCCACTGTCTTTAATGAGATATAAACCCCTTGTTTTTGTATTTGTGATAGAAGTGAGACATGCAGATACCTTCTGTTTCTAGATGGCTCTATTATAGGACAGTCTGGTAAAGTGGAACCCTGGACAAAGATATGTTATTAGGTTTTGATGTATAAGGAATGTTTACCTCTACTCAAGTGCAATATAGATTAGTTAGTTAAATGTAATAATTGTGTGGAACTTGAAGCTTGCACTGGTTATGAGAATAGGGGGGTCTCCTAAACTGCTCCACTTTTGGGCTATTTTTCTGCCTTTTCCCTCTTTTGCCTTCCTGAGAATGACATAGAAGCTTTATTGCTCATCCTAATATATCTCTGTGATATCTCTTTACAAATATAGTTTCTGAATGGTTGGGTATGATCAACACAAGTGAATGCCTTGTTTTCAATACCTCAGCATGCATGTTTGGATTAGTGAAAGTGGGACATTTAACAACACACTTCCAGTTGTGGGTTAAGTTGTAAAAAAATATTACAATTGTCTAAAATATTCACTTTCCACACTACATTCATATGACAAGTGGTGTCTGACATGCTGTGGATCTTTAGCTCATCTTGACTATTGGTGGCCATTAAGAAAAAAAGATAATAGCAACTGGAGCAAAGTAGCCATGGAGGTACTCAGCTTTAGAATATGAATGCCAGATTTAAAATATAACCACTCAACAAGAAATGTGTCCATAAAGTTGAATTAAAGGTTACATCTTTATATATAACTGATATCGTCTGTTGGATGAGGTTGAAGGAATATTCACATATTGCCCGTTTGTTTGTTTTAATCAGTTAATTAGGTTATATTCTTTCTGTTAATCTGATATCTGAGGAAATGAACACTTCCTTGGAAGATGGTGGCCATCTTGTGCTCAGCACTCAAGCTATTCAATGTGTTTAGCTGCCTTTAGGGCAAGATGCATATTCATAAGAGGAGCACAGTTTAAAAACAAAGCCTTTACTTGTATCAACAATAGGCTTTTAAATTCATGAGTTAAAAAAAAAAACCCCAACTATCTCCCACTACATAGAAATGTAAACCAACTGTCTTCTAATAATTAAAAGCTGTGTGTTCTACCTTGTATGCCAAAGCAGGGCTGCCTGGCCATAATATATACATCACCATGGCCAAATATCTTGTAACTAGGTGATGCACTGATTTGACTAAGGAATTTTAATAACAGCTCAAGATATTAGGCAAAATGTTCAGTGTATTTGTATTAAACTCATATAAATATTTTCAGAATCACATAGCACTTCCAAAATTCGGTTCAATTAATTTTACCTGAGTTACATTGATTTATTCTAGATATATTACAAACTTTCCAAAATTAAGTTTTATTTTTCAGCTACAATATGCCTCTTACCAAAAAATTGGAGTTTAACTAAAAAATATTCTGGTATTACAAGTCTGAGATTGCTATTGCCAAGATGAATGTCATATACTGTATGGAATATATAAGTTATACAATACACATAACTGATAACCTAAAACTCTGTATAGGCGCTTGATAATTGTCATTGGAAACATTAATAAGTGACCATTTCCAGTGATATTAGAAAGAATGAGCATTGTACAAATTCAAATGTTCTGTTCTGTTAGGGTAGTACAAGCAATCAATTACTGTCACTGAAAACAATTATCCTAATGGTTTCCAGTGACAAAATACTGGCAGATAAACGAACGAGTGATGTACACACAGCGCAGTTCTGTTTTATGGCGCGGGGTGAGAACAAGGACGCGGAACTCCACTGTGCTCTTCTCCCATCATTTGTATTGCATCGTTTGTGCTCATGGAACTGCAGTAAAGTAGCCCGGTGGCCACTAGGGTCACCAGCCCATCATCTCTTGTTGGGTGCTCTGGTGAAGACTGGGAGACACTTAGACCCTGAGCCCAAGGTAATCCCTCACCACCTGCCAGGGGGCATAGCCTTAACACTCAGTCACATCTGAAAGGATACATTGCATGGATGGACAGGAGAGATTGCAGATGTGATTGCAGATTTAGAAGTGAGGTCTACCTAAATAATTTATTCAGTGGGTATCCAAACTGAGTTGTTGTTTAACTTGCCTTTAAAGCATAACAGTTAATTTAAAAAAATGACCAGTCTTCCTTCTTGGTCTGAAAGCTCCCGAATTGGAAAACAGGCAGTAAGAAAACTTGACATTGATGGTTGTTGCCTAAAAAGAACAGTTGTGCTTGCCTTGTATGGAAATCTAGTGTGTGCACAGTGGTACCCCTGAATCATTCATTATTTTTTCTTTGTGGATTATGAACAACCAATCGAGAATGACCGCTATGTAGGGAAGCAAAACAGGGTGCCTTTTTTATCCTCCAACTTTCCCTCTCCATTGAACAGAAACGGCACTGTGGGCCTGATGTTTTAAAGTTCTCCAAGACTGGCAAAGATAGACTATTATGGGAGAACCTTAGTGACCCAACAAACCTGTAATTGATCAGGTCTAGTAGTGAAAAAATTTGCCAACTAATATCAATTTAAGGCATTTAGCATTTAAGGAATATATTCCAGGTTTGCTGAATCACACAGGTTCTCGCATGATAGTCAATCTCATACAGCGTTGGAGAAATTTAAAAAATTAGGCCCTGTGTGTACATGTGTCTTCTGTTTTACTGTCACTGAAAATGATCACAAAAGATTGTTTCCAGCTACAATATTCTGACATCTATCTGATCTTCTACAAGGTTTCAGTGAAAAACATTTGTCTGGGAAGTGACTCTTAACTAAACTTTCCTATCCCTGACTACAACACTAAGCTAGCCTAACCCCTGACAATAAAACATACCGCTGAAGCAGAATTCACCCGTTTCATTCATAAAACTAGCAAATATTTGATGAATGACAACTTTCCTTATGTATTATTTCATTCAACCTTACTGTGTTCTAAATATTCAGATGCAATTAGGGCAGTTCAAGGACATAGCTTTATTTTACCTGATCCTTTACACATCTTGCCTCTCATGCAACTGTAGATAGCATTTTATGAGGTGAAACCCTGTTATTAATATTCCCCTGTATTTCAGCAGAATTTTAATCCTTCAGGATGTGCTTGGTACATCTGTCAGTAGATGAAAGTGCTACTTGGGTTTGGTAGGCTGCAATTAGAGGATCTCCCCTGTTAAGAGAGAATTGTGTGTCTTGCGTAAAATATGGAAGAGCGACCAACCCCACCTTCATGGACAAGTCCTCACAGACCCAAAACATGTCACAGTAGAATTCCTTTGGCATGCCGAGCCACCACAGCTGTGGCTGTGAGGTGTTATTTTTCTCTGACAACAATCCCTTAGGCTATGAGTTGTGAAGCTGTAATCAGTTCAGGAACATGATCTCTGGAACAACTGGTCTGACCAGTCTTCTAGCAAGGAAATCTAAGGCTGAAGGCTAGTCTTAGCCATAGAGTAGGAATGTCTGTGTGTGTCATTCTATAGAACAAAGTCAGATATCCCCTCTGGGCTTCTGAAAAGAACAATCAGCTTGTCTGAGGCCTCCTGACTTCAAACATAGAGAAGGCAGGGCAAGACAAAAGCCATCTTGTATCATGCAGAATGGTCTAATCATGGTGCACAGGCCTGTTGGGGGTATGCACTGAAACAGGAGGGGCTATCCTAGTACCTTTAGATAATGAACAATGTAAACTAAAGATATAGTTACAGTAAGCACATCTGTATGAATAGTTATTAGGATTCGACAAATGATGCATCTCAATAGAAGTGGACCTGTCCTTATAGTTCAGACTTTACACGAATCAACATGTTGGCACTTCAGAATCACGTTATTAATTTTAGGCATATATAAAGCCTAATCTCTATTCTTCTAGCTTTGTATAGAATGTGGAAGGGTTATAAACCAATTGAGGATGTTTTTTTCTGCTATTTTGTTTCTGCTGGGTAGACTGTCCATTCCATATTTTTTTAGGTGAAATAGGGGACTATAGGTATAGCTTCCAATAGGGATACTTATTTTGACATATGATATCTAGGGGGGCTTTTTTTCAGCAACAATTTTTCAGCAAAGAGCACAAAACAAAGCCTGCATATGTAATGGACACATTTTACTGCCTTTATGTACACAGTGTATATATTTACAAAAACTATACATATAAAAATAAACAGTTTTCTGACAAATACTAAACAGCCCCTTAAGACTACAATTAAACACAAAGCACTACATGAGAGTAAATGCCTCTCTTAATGTCTGTGATGCTGAACTCCAGTCTGTTGAATAGTGAACAACAGCCCATTTCAGTGGAATCAGTTTCATAACGTACATAATCTGACATTTGTGTGGAAAAGCCTTTTAATTCTGCTATGTGTCTAAATTTATGCTGAAATATGTTCACCACCCTTCTATTTTTAGTTTATAGCAGCTCCTTCAGCCTATTGTGTTCTCAGGTGTAATTGCAAAGGCTGAACAATTTGGTCAATTTGGGTGATATCTGGTCACTTTCTTAATAAAAGTGTTTTGCTTTGAAGCATGGCTAGCAACATACACTTATTTTGCTACTGTGAAGTCACAATCTTCAAAAAGGGAATTTAAATATGTATAAATTGATGTATATAAGATTGAAGTCTGGGGAAAAAGGTTTTGGGATTTGTGGTTAAGTAGTATCAAAGAGTTTTGACCCTGAACAGGAGTTTAAAGCCAAAAGCTGATGTGCGTGAGCCCCTGTGTGGGGTTTTCACCAGCTGTTCCATATTTCATAAGTTTTGGAAGTTTAAAGAAGTATTTCTGGCAGTGGCTTGAGCTTTAAATGTGGTGTAATTAGTTTAATATCAAAATGCAGCATGCTTGGATATTGTATGACGATTGGGGGACACTAATGCTGGGTCAGGGGAGTGATAGGGAGTTGTATAAAGGCAAATGCTGAACAATAACAGTTAAGTGGGAGTAGTACAGAGTGGTCTTGAAGGAGGAAAAAAAAAGGCCGGTTAACATGGGACAATGTGTCAGGCCAAAGCATAGCTGTATATGGGGAGTTGAAACACAGCTGGGCACAGTGGTAAATGTCTGCAAAACAGGGAATGCTTTGTCAGGAAAGGAGCAGGGCAAGTAAAGAGCTAAGTACAGTAGGAGGGAGAATAGAAAGGTGTGAAGGCTGCAATAAAATGTGGAGGGTGTAGAGGAACACAAGTGGGCACAGTAGGGATATTGTGAGTGAATGGTGTTTAGGGGAGGCTGTTTTGGGACTAGAACAGGGCTGGATAAAAATAGCTGTAACACAGGGGGATTCAGTGGAGAGAGCCTAGTGAACAGTGGAAGCTATGCCAGGAGTAAGACAGGCAAGTATAGTAGAGGGAGGAAGAAATGAAAGCAAAAATGGCTGTCATGGGGGTGATGAATGTGAAGAGACCTTGAAGTGAGGGGAACAGCTAGATCACAAGAAACACTGGCAAAGGGAATCTCAATTCTAAGAGTACTGAGAGTCTAATGCCTAAGCTCACCCTTGACCCACAACCTTGGCTCTAATCTCCTGCCCCAACTGGGTTGCCCATGTTATACCTTCACACCTGCATCCCTCCTAACTTCTTTCGCCACTAATACTTCTCCCCCCTCTCACCCAGCTCCTCTCTTTTACCATTCTTCCCCTATCCTCCAACACCTTTGTATTCCTATCCACCAAGCACTCTTGCCACCCCACCCACTTGGCACCAAGTTCACCTATATGGGTGCCAGATTCCCAGCTTACACTTGACCCAGTAACTGTTTGCCATCCAGCACCACCACCCTTCCCCTGGCCACCATCTAACTTGTCTGATGTCTCTCATCCCATCTCATGCCAGCTTTCACCACCTGGAGAGTTTTTCACCTCTTCAGCTGTGCCCACCTGCCATCTAGCCATACTTTCATCTATTCATGTGCCCTACAATAGCTGTCAGTCTCTGTATCTCCACTGCTGCAACTCCTGGAGGCATTTTATTTTTAACTGCATAAAAAGTGTTTCTTAAACCAGTAGCAGCATTATTTTATTTTTTCAACTGATTTGACTATTCCCAACATTTTTTGAACATACTCCAGGTTTAAAACCAGTAGTAACTTAAAAAAAAAAACAGCTTTATAAACAGCTCTGTTGATGACTGAGGTTGCAGATTTAAAACCTGGTTGTGCTTGCTATGTTCCGGTGATTGGAAATGCATTAACAAATGTAATGGGTATGCTGGGAAAACAAAGCTGGGTGGGCAGTAGCAGGTGGAGGGAGGGCTAGTGCCAACAAGATAGAGATTTGATTAAGCTGCAGGCGTGTGTATGGGGAAGGAGGGAAATGTGAAAGCAGCTGGGTATCAGGGGGCTCCGTGGTAGGGTATGGTGGGGAGTACTTGCGGGTTTACTTGTATTATATTATATAATTATATTATTATAATTATATTCTGGCTTGGCTATTTGTGGAATTTTGAAAAATGCTCTATTTGTAATGGGTTTTGACATGTTTAGCATAGGATATTGCTGTTCCTGCCAATCTATTTAACTTCACTTCACTTCAGAAAGTTAAAGAAAATTAGGGATGTCAGCAATGTTTTCAAAGTTAAAACGGAATTAAGTAGTTGCGTAAATGGTAGGTCATGCACTTGTTCAGCCATTCAGTACTATATCACACTGATGCCATCTAGTGTTTATTATACAGAATGCAATACAAAAGTCGTTTTCCTCTTTATGAAAAACCATTATAGTGATAAAACTACGGCTATAATATTCTTGGAGAGTCTAAGAATGAACCTATACGTATAAAAATTGTAGGGTAAACAATACAGCCTTATCATACACACCATAATCCTACATGTAAATACAAATGTGCAAACAATTCATTTTCTAGGTATACTTATTTTCCTTTTCTGAGTATACAACTGAAAAACAGAAACTTTCAAACAGATTAGGACATGTTTAAAAAAGACTTGAGATAAACCATTTAATACAATCATTTTAGGGGTACAAAATTGAAACAAATATTTGATCATGAGTAGGGATGAGCGAACACTTGCAAGTTCGAGTTCGCCGGTTTCAGCTGAACTGCAGCTCAAAGTTTGGGTTCGGGACCCGAACTTGACCCCGAACCCCATTGAAGTCCATGGGGACCCGAACTTTGGAGCACTAAAATGCCTGTAAAATAGTAATATTAAGGGCTAGAGGGCTGCAAAAGGAAGCAAAATGGGGGTAAGAGCAGGACAATTGCCCTGCAGACAAATGTGGATAGGGAAATTACATAAAATAACATAGAATAGAAAAAAAATAAAAATTAAAAAATAATATTCTTGAACTAGGAGGCGGAGGTCAAAGTGGAGTAGGAGGTTGAGGAGGCGGTGGACGTGGCAGTGTAGGTAGAAGCGGTGGTGGAGAAGGTAGCCAAAACTGTTTTTGTTGTTTTTTTATTTTTATTTACTTTTTTTTTTATAAATTTGGGAAGACTCCAAAACATTGGGAAATAGAACAGAGACTGCAAAGAGAAAGCGCGCTGGAGTATAACAATGGCTGGGTGGGGCCAGTATACTTTTCTATTCAGCACAAGGTATGGTCAAGTCCTGTGGGATCCATGCCTGGTTCATTTTAATGAACGTGAGCTTGTCCACATTGGCTGTGGACAGGCGGCTCCGCTTGTCTGTGATTACCTCTCCTGCCATGCTAAACACACATTCGGACAATACACTGGACGCAGGGCAGGCCAGCACCTCCAAGATGTAAAGGGCAAGCTCAGGCCATGTGCCCAATTTGGAGACCCAGAAGTTGAATGGAGCAGACCCATCAGTCAGTACGTGTAGGAGTGTGAATACGTACTGTTCCACCATGTTGCTGAAATGCTGCCTTCTGCTAAGACGTTCCGTATCATTTGTTGGTGGTGGTTGTTGTGGCGTGCTGACAAAGCTTTTCCACATTTTGGCCCTTCTAACTCTCCCTTCTGAGGTGCTGGCTGTGCCCCAGCTGCGTTGGTGACTTCTTCCTCCTCCTCTGCCTTCGCGTTGTGCTTCCACTAAGCCCCCGCTGTCAGGTGGGAATGCCATCAGCAGCGCGTCTACCAGCGTGTGCTTGTACTCGCGCATCTTCGGATCATGCTCCAGTGACGGAATTAAGGATGGCACATTGTCCTTGTAGCAGGGATCCAGCAGGGTGGCCACCCAGTAATCAGCACTGGTTAGAATGTGGGCAACTTGGCAGTCGTTGCTCAGGCACTGCAGCATGTAGTCGCTCATGTGTACCAGGCTGCCCAGAGGCAACAACAAGCTATCATCTGTGGGAAGTGTATCGTCTGTGTCCTCTCTATCCCCCCAGCCACGCTCCAGTGATGCCCATGAGTTGCTTTGGGTGCCACCCTGCTGTGAACACGGTTCCTCCTCCTCATCATCCTCCTCCTCCTTATCCTCCAGAACTGTGCCCTGGCTGGACAGTTGTGTAGCTGGCCTCTGTTGGTGCAGGAACCTACCCTCCGAGTTACTTGTGAATAACTGGCCTGATAACTGTGGAAATGATCTCTCTTCCTCCTCCTCTTCTTCCTGTGCCACATCCTCTTCCATCATCACCCAGAGTGTTTTTTCAAGGAGACATAGAAGTAAGATAGTAGCGCTGAGGACGGTGTCATCGGCATTGGTCATGTTGGTAGATTACTCGAAACAGTGCAACACGGCACACACGTTGTGGCAGGCGCAGCACTATGAGGTGCCTTGTGCGCTGTGGCATTAGAAGAATTATGATTTCTGTCTCTCTTTAGTCTGATCAGACTGTCTTTACGCTATAATTCCTCTAATACCGTTCCATAAAAGTAGTAGGTTTAAAGAGCACACCAAATACTTTAGATAACTTCTTTAATAACTTCAAACTTTCTTCATATAACACTGCTGATTCTGCAGCAGAAGGTCTATGTACAAATATATGTTGAATGAGATCACAAAATAATGGTTGAAGTTGGTTAGTTTGTTTGCTGATGATAATGATAATGATACTGATACTTTTGCTGGTGATGGTAATGATACTGATACTGATACTGGTGCTGGTGATGGTAATGATACTGATACTGGTGCTGGTGATGGTAATGATACTGGTGGAACTGTAAGCAAACACATGAGAGGTTCAGCAGACAGTCCCAATCACTATTAAACTATAGGAATCTATATAACTGCATTAAATACCTTTTTGGCCTTTTGTCTACTTCCATGAAACTCTCTGGCTGGAACTCGGGCTGTTCTCTCTCTCTCTTCTCTCTCTTCTTTCTCTCTTCTCTCTCTCTCTGTTAGCACGCTGAATACAGCATGGTTTGCTAGGGAATTTCCCCATAGACACAGTGTAAGGCTGGTTGTAATTGGTTGAAGCCTCTGCATAGTGTAAGACTCACTGTGATTGGCTTATCTCTTCTAACTAGATAATGACTCTTAAAGGTATATTTTCCTTTTCTGCCTATGTTAACAAAATGCATATATAACTGTTATAGACATTCACAACTATAAAATACAGTGATAACTCTGCATCTAGCTTAAACATTTGAGCATATGAGCTGTATAGTGGGGTTATTGGCAGGTTTAGGTGTATGCAGAATATGCTGCACCAATAATCTAGGACAGGTTTTAGCTGGCCAGCTACACACGTCCCGCATGGAGGCCCACCCAGTGGTGAAGTGGTAACTATATTCATTTCTGCTGCACCACCAAATTCAGCACATGCGGCAGGCAAGGGATGTGCGTCAAACCGGCTAGGCCCAGAGCTGCTACGAGATTTCGCCCGTTATCGCACACCACCAGGCCGGGCTTGAGGCTCAGCTGAAGTTGGTGATGAAGGTGTTACGCTGACCGGATAAGAAGGTGGTAGAGGAGGAAGCAGAGTAGGAGGAGGAGGCAACAGGAGGCAAAGAGAAACGTCCTGCAATCCTCGGTGGCAGAAGGACGTGTGCCAAACTGCTATCCGCCTCTGGCTCAGCCGATACTGCTTTTACCCAGTGTGCATTTAGGGAGATATAACATCCCTGCTCGTGCTTACTGGTCCACGTATCAGTGGTTATGTGAACCTTGCCACAGATGGCGTTGCGCAGTGCACACCCAATTTTGTCCGCCACTTGGTTGTGCAGGGCAGGGATGGCTCACCTGGAAAAGTAGTGGTGGCTAAGAACCACGTACTGTGGGACAGCCACCGCCATAAGGTTTTTAAAAGTCTCCTTCTCCACCAGACAGAATGACTGCATTTCAAAGGCCAGGAATTTTGAAATGCTGTCATTCAGGGCCAGGGATCGCGGGTGGGTAGGGGGGAACTTCCTCTTTCTCTCCAGTGTTTGGGAGATGGACAGCTGAACGCTTCCATGGGACATCGGGAGATGCTTTGCGACGATGACCGAGGTTGTGGCGTTGCTGCCACATCCTCTGTTTGCGGGGTGGCAGGTGCCACTGTCACTCCAGAGGGGGAGGAAGAGGCTAAGACTGCAGCAAAAGAGGGAGCAGGAGGAGCCTGAGATCTTTTGTGTTTTTAGAGGTGTTAACTCTAACTGGTCATGCAGGTGGTGGTCAGGTTTAGAACATTTATGCCTCGCTTCAGGCTCTGATTGCAAACCACTCGCATCTTGCCGTCAGCGCATTGTCTGAAGAACTGCCACGCCAGGGAACTCCTTGGAGCTGGCTTTGGTGTGCTCAGTCCCTGGGTGCAGTGGGCAGTAGCAGGCTACTGGCTAAGGGACGGCCACTCTGCTTTTGCACCCTTCTCCCTCTTTTGCTATGCGGCTGGCACTGTGTGACCACCACCCCTTCCTCCGAACTGCACACGTCACTTGTATGACCTTGATTCCATGTGGGGTCTAGAACCTCATCTTCCTCCACATCATCTTCCACCCACTCTTAACCCCTGCCCTCCTTGCCGGTCCACACACTGCAGAAAGCCGCAGCAGTTGGCATCAGCCAAGCAGTCTGAGCCCCAAGTCATCATCAGAGATGTGCTGCGGTGGTCCTCCCATGTGCGCATCCTGAAACATAAGTGGATGGGCATTGGTACACTCAATCTCTTCCACTTCTGGGACTGGGCCATGTGGACGGCCCACGGAAACCCTGCCAGCAGAGTCATCAAAAAGCATAAGAGACTGCTGCATGACTTGGGGCTCAGACTGCTTGGCTGATTTGCAAGGGGGTGAGGTGAAAGCCAGATGCCGATGAGCTGCAGGTGCCAACTCTGCGCTTTCAGCAGGGGACCGGGTGGGAGACAATGTGAAGGCACTGTCAGCCACCCAATATACTACCGCCTCTACTTGTTGTGGCCTCACCATTCGTACACCGGTATTTGGGCCTACAAAATAACAATGAACGTTCTGTCACCTACGTGCACCTGAGGAAGGTGTTTAATTCGCGTGTGTAGCTGACACAGATCCACCACCTCCTCTCCCTGCAACAGGAGCTCCACCAACACCAGCACCACTTCCAGGGCCACGTCCCTTATTTGATGCTCTCTTCGTTCTTTGAACTCACCCACCGAACTAACAGACAGATTAACTATAATAATTTCCCTGTCACGCATGCAGTGCAGGTGTACCTCACACAAAAATTGGGTATATGTCACCCACCGAACTAACAGACAGATTAACTATATTTATTTCCCTGTCAGGTATGCAGTGCAGGTATTGAAGGGTTAAAATAGCTAATCTAGGAGTGCGCATGCGCCGCCCATCCAAGCTGGCTGCTTGTTGATCAGCTCGGCGCTCCCCGGTTCCCATACAGGCTCCCTGCTGCGGATAGAATCGGCAGCCACGTCCTCCGCAGGCGGCCTCCTCCTCTTCTGACCCGACTCAACTGTATGCGATGATGAGGAAAGTCGGGAACAAGGCAAAAGACCGTGTTTCCCGGTCTCAGCCGGCACGTCCAACCCCCAAGATGGTGGCCGTTCAGGAGCCTCAAGGCTGTGAGGGCCCAGAAGGGATGAAGGGAGCGAGCGACTCCCCTTCAGGTACAAGCGGGGTTTCAGGGGATAAGGGGGGAGAGAGATCCCTGCCCCAGAGTTCTCCAGAGGACAGCAGTGACATGCTGGATATCCCCAGCCCTCAGCTCACTCAATCACCCCCCTCTCCAGGACATTCACCTGTGGCTCATTGTCTCTCCAGCATGCAGGGAGAGGATTCTGTTTCATCCGTTCACAACATGCAACAGTATGATCATGGTTCCAGATTTTCAGTTCTAAGGCAGGATTCTCCTATATGTCCTCCCCCCTCTTTGCTTCCAGAAGCAGAGAATCGGCTTTATCTGAACTTAGCTGGCCTTTTGCAGTCCGAGCTAGCGAAAGCTACCGAAAAAATTACCTCGGGAGTACGGCAGGATTTACAATCACTAGGTGCCAGAATTGATATGTTTGAGAAAAAAGTGGATTCTTACCAGAATCACACTTACTACTTGATAGGGCGCATAGAGCTTTTGTGGCCCCTAAACAAGATGGCCCACCCAGGGACATAATTGTTAAACCCCACTACTTTACTACTAAGGAAGCACTCTTGAAAGTCACTAGAGGTATGGATTTGATCGAGATGGAGGGTCAACAGATACAAATCTTTTCTGACATAACACCTTTCACTATTCAACGCAGGAGAGCCCTCAAGCCTCTATTGCAAGTTTTGATTGATCACAAGATCAAATATAGATGGGCCTTCCCTTTGAAATTGATTTTTCAACTACAGGGGAAAACTTTTTCCTTTTCATCTTTTGAGGAGGGGGAACAACTTCTCCGAGATCTGGATTTACTCAAGATAACAGAGGTACAGTCTACTTCAGACAAGGAGGCGTCCACGTCTTTGTATCCACTGTGGAATAAAACCAAAGCTGCGGGGTAACAACTGCGGAAAACACCTTGAATGGTTGAGCTGGACACAATCCTGTTTTACTTCCTGATATAGAGTTATTGATGACCTGTTAATTATCTTTTTGAAAGCTGTCCGGTTTTATCTTGGACTTTTTTCTTTTTCTTTTTTGTTGTCTAGCCTCTTTTATTTTTCTCACATGTGTTATGCTCTTGGATCAGCTCTGGGACCCTTTCGGTGGGACTGTGACTCCATTATATATTGGGCAATGTTTTTTTGTTTGTTTGCTACCTTAACCCTGAGGTAGAGTGCTTGGGTTAGTTATGACCCAGACGGGCTGACGGTTGCTGTTAACCAACACCAAAGGGTCTCTAACGATATGGTTCTCAGCTTAAATATGTTTTGCTCTAACTTAATGGGTCCCCCGCTGTTACACCGGATGGGGGATGGGCTGGAGTTTGTTCTCCCACGGGCCTTATTGATATGTTCTTATCTTTTATGTTTTTCCACTGCAAATATGTCTCTCTTTTCTAACTGGAATTTTTGCCATGTTAGTGTATTTATTTAGTGGCTGCCGAGCCTATAGCCAACATAGTGTACCTCTAGATAGAATGACAGGAATTTTATTCTAGTTTGTTGCAGGTACTCTTTGCCTTGTTCACTTTGTGTTCACTTTTAGGGGGGGGGGTTCCGGGGGGTTAAACATGCCCTCGCTTTACAGAGAATCCAGTCCGGGTCTTTTTTAACTGAACTGGCCCCGAGGGACTTTCTCTGCCGAGATGGAGCTATTGGGAGCTCCTAGAGGCACGGGGGTTGGGGCTTTCTCCCGGACTCTGGGACCAGGTTTGTTCCGGGGGCTGGGGTGGGGCCTGAACCCTGCTGTTATTTTAATTAGCATTCTCATATGCTGTGTGTCTTTTTTGATTAGTCCCGTCTGTCCTTGGTGTTGTTTTGTCGTCCCTGAAAGGGTCTGATAGACTCCATTTTGTGGCCTAAGACACTCCATTTTGTTTCAGTATTTATTCATGAGAACTGAATATATTCCTTGGTTATTTAGACTATATATGTATAAACATGATGTTCTGCCAAATAAATGTCCTTGCTGACATCTGCTAAATTTAGATATTGATGACAATTAAAGAATAACAAGATGTCTTGTAGGTGTCTGAAACAATGTAGCAAAGCGGTTTTGTATTAGAACAAAGATACTATTATTTCTCTACTGTGGTAGCATGCACGCACAGTGATAGTTATAAAACTAGATGTTTGTTACAATAAAGTTGGAGATTGCTTGATACCGTACAAGTGTGTGTGTCAGTGATTCTTCCCTGGGCGCCTGTTCTGATGCACTGAGGGATACTGGGACGTGAGAGATCAGAGAGGAATAGAGCCAAGAAACCTGCAGATCCTTTCAGCTGGGGGCTCGTAAGCCGGGATAGAGCACACAGAATTGTCGGTGAGTGCGGGAATTCCTCCCTAAAGGGTTGGGAACTTTCTCGTTTCTTTCCGAATAATTTCTGTTGCTTCTATCTTGAATCACTCAGATAATGGACCAGCTTTTGCGTCCAGAGTATGTAAGGAGCTTTCTAAAGCCCTTAGGATTGATTGGAAGTTCCACCCCCCAAACCACCCTGAAAGTTCAGGGGTAGTAGAAAAGATGAATAGAACAATCAAAGAAAAAACTAAGGAAAATTACTGGAGGTACGTTTAAAAAATTGGAAAAAGTTTTTGCCTGTAGCCCTAGCAGAAATTAGGATGCAGCCTAATAAGAATACTGGCTACTCACCAGTTGAGGTTTTAATGGGAAGACCCTTCCCTACTCCTTGGGGTCCAAAAGCCCCTGTGATAGAAGAAGGGGATCTAGAAGTAGTACAGGCAGAATATGTGAAAAAACTTGTAGAAACTTTAGATCAAATTGAGAAAGATGTTGCTCGTGCCTTTCCTTTCTCTCCACAGGAACCTACGCATCCTTTCCAACCAGGAGATGTAGTGATAGCCCAACGCCTGGCAAAAGGACGGAAACAGACTGAGTTCCCGTTTGGACCACCCACTCGAGTGGTAGCAGTTACCAGGACAGCGGTTCTTACGGAGGAGGCTCCAATTTGGATTTACGCTAGCAGAGTAAAGAGGGTTCCGGATGTTCCTTCTCCGGCATCAAACAAAGATAAAGAGGGTGAAGCAGGTGTAAAATCCCTGAAGAGTGCCCTATCACAGGCTGAAGATGTTGAACTCACAGGATTCTGGGAGAATGCTTTGTCTATTGACAATTTGTAACTTGTGTGTTCCTGCCTATATGGCTTACAACTACATGCATCTATCACCCTGAAGAGATAAACCTCTCTCTTTTACTGAGAAAATATAATTTAGTAGATGGTTGGAGGGAGATGAACCCATCGGTCAGGGACTATACCTATTTCTCAGCAGCACATAATCAGTACTCACGCATAGATCATGGCTTCATTCAATCTTCTATGCTCCCCAACTTACTTGGAGCACGTATTTTGTCAACTCCATGGTCAGACCATGATCCCCTGGCCTTATATCTGACGGGCTTTAGTAGACCGCAACCTGAGTTTAGGTGGAGATTTAATGAGAGTTTAATTTCTGACGATATGAAGGGTGACATAGACTCGCTGTTGGGCAACTACTTTCAGATTAATGTAGCCGATGACACATCTCCAGCTTTAAATTGGGAGGCTCATAAAGCTTACATAAGGGGTGAGTTGATTAAAATGGGAGCGACACGCAAACGGGCCCACAATAAGATGATAGATACTAGCCTTCAGGAATACCATAAACTACAACTGCAACACAAACTGACGTAGTCTCAAAAGCCCATTTGGAGGCGAAGCGCACTGAACTTAATTTGTTACTAACTACCAGAGCTGAAAAGTCATTACGCTGGTCGGCACACAAATTTTGTGTTTGGAGTGATAAACCGGGAAGTCTCTTGGTCAATAAGCTTAACCCCAAGCCCAAGTCCCATGCTCTTCCTAAAATTAAGACTAAGGGTGGTAGACTATCGCAAAACCCGGAAAAGATTCTTGCTGCTTTTGAAGATTTTTACAGCCGTTTATATGGAGCTGCTGATTCAATCAATACATTGGGAATGGAAAGATTTCTTGACCAACTTGATCTTCCTAAACTACAATCTAAACATAAAGCGTTCTTAGATAAACCTTTTACAGTGGAGGAGTTGCAGGGGGTTATGGGTCTCCTTAAAGTGGGCAGCTCACCTGGACCGGATGGACTCTCAAACCTGTACTACAAGACGTTTAGTCCTTTATTGGCCCCTCACATGGTAGCATATTTTAACTACCTAAGGGAGGGAAACGCCGGTGGGGGATGCCAATAGGGCATTTATTAGTGTAATACCTAAACCGGGGAAGGATGATTCGGAAGTGGCTAACTATAGGCCTATCTCCCTGATTAACTGTGATCTGAAAATTATGACGAAGATTTTGTCACTTTGATTGAGCTCCTTTTTGGGAGCATATGTTCATCCGGACCAGGTGGGCTTTATGTTACATAGGCAGGCACCGGACCAAACGAGGAGGGCTATCGATCTTATATCGGTAGTAAATTCAGTCTGGGATGGGGGACCGTCCCGTCAAGCCATGTTACTTTCTCTTGACCTCCAAAAAGCATTTGACAGTATATCTTGGAGTTATTTGTTTCAGGTGCTCCTTAAAATGGGTTTTGGTCCTTATTTTACTAATCTTCTTGCGGCCCTATACGATCTACCTGAAGCCAAGATATCACTAGGGGGATTCTTATCATCGGCGATTCAAATTAAGAGGGGGACCAGACAGGGTTGTCCCCTCTCTCCACTTCTGTTTGCACTAGCAATTGAACCCTTAGCGATAGCAATACGGGCAGATCCTAATATCCAAGGTATTAAATGTGGCCAGACGGAACATAAATGTGCACTTTTTGCTGACAACATCCTTATGTTTATCACCTCCCCAATTACGACCTTGCCGAACTTAATGAAAATTCTTGATGAATTTGCATTGTGCTCTGGTCTGATGGTCAATAAAACTAAGTCTCAGGCACTTAATATAAATCTCCCTATGAAGACATTGTTAGTGCTCCAGGGGAATTTTGATTTCATTTGGCATAAAGACTCTATTCAATACCTGGGCATCCAGCTGACCCCTACCTATAATAGTCTTTATAGATGTAATTATGGCCCACTGTTTAAGAAAGTATATGCGGATATCCGGAGGTGGTCCCTGTCTCCGCCATCGTGGCTGGGAAGGATTGCGGCCATTAAAATGAATCTTTTGCCTGATTACTTTACTTATTTCCTACTCTCCCGATACAGGTGCCTATGAAAGAGATTGCGCTGCTCCAATCTAGATTGATGCAATTCATTTGGGGGGGAAGAAGGCTAGATTTCACAAAGACACGTTGTTAGCTCCCAAGAGCGTGGGAGGGTTGGGAGCCCCGCATTTGAAATACTACTATGTAGCGGCTCAGTTATCATTGAGTTCTTTACAAGGTGCGAGACCCCAATGGGTTGAGCTTGAGAATTTGGATGGCTTTTTGGGATCCATAGATTCCATCATGTGACGGAGAAAAAACACTAGAGGTCCTGTAAAGTGCCCGGCCCTATCTCACTCTATGCAGATTTGGGACAAATTTAGCCACCACCTGAAGCTTTCTTCTCTTCATAAACCTTTGACCCCGTTGTGGTTTAATCCAGACTTTCCGCCGAGATTGCACCCAGCAGATTTTCAGTGGTGGATCTCTAAAGGCTTTAGACGAATTAAAGACATGATAGATTTACGAGCAATAGTCACATGGGAACACTTATCCTCTCAATTTGAAATTCCTGCCACAGAATACTTTCACTATAGACAACTGTACTCCTTTATCTCCCGGATAATTGAAAACACCTGTTCATCTATAGTTAACACAAAGGGGCAAATCTCTGGTATTTACTCGGTTTTAATTGATCAGCATAAAAAATTGAGATATATGAGGGAATGGGAAAATGAACTGGGTAACTAGGATTTGGAGGATTGGCAGGACATGATCTGTGCCCTATCCAAAATATCTCTCAACTCTGCGGTGGTGGAGGCTAATTACAAAGTGGCCCTTAGATGGTATCTCACACCAGCTAAATTGGCAAGGATGTTCCCTTCTGTGTCTCCTATTTGTTTCCGAGGGTGAGGGGACAGGGGCTCCATGGTACATATTTGGTGGACTTGCCCGTTGGCCGGGAGGTTCTGGAATGAAGTATTCAATTTAATCTCAAGAGTGGTGAAACAGGAGATTGCGGCTATGGTGGAAGTCGCACTATTTAGTAAACTTGATATAACTTTGCCGAAACCCACCCAAAAATTGATTAGACTGTTACTAGTGGCAAGTAGAATCGCATTAGCTAAAGCTTGGAAGGCCCCCATGATTCCCTTAGACCCCATAGCTTCTAAATTGAATTGGATCATGGTGAACGACAAACTTACTCATACCTTAAAGAATTGGAAGGGTCAAAGTGCGAGACGCACCTTCATATTTCCTAACCGTAGTTTTTTCCTATTTATTTATGTTTGTGACCTGGCTTAACTCCGGGAAGGGGAAGATTACAGGTCTTGATTGTTACAATCGCTTTTTGCAATGCCATATACTACTGTTGTTTTATCTGACCATACTCTGGTTGTCATTGGTTTTTGTCTTTGGTTCTTGTCATTGTTCTTTTAATGTTTGTTAAATATAAAATAGCTAATCTAGCTTGAGCCATATATGTTCCCCTAAGGGAGTTGTATTTCCTTTCCTGTCTACGCAGTTTAAATGTGAACAAATGTCGGAAATTGTACATTCTTTGAGATACGATGTATGTCCTGTTTTCCTTACAATGTGTCTAATAACATTATGTATGGCTAAAACTTAAATAGCTGTATGTAACTAAAGACCACTCCTTCTATAAATATCTGTATAAAAAGACCACCTTCTTAAGTAAACATTAGAGTATATTCCTAAAACCATACTGTGTGCATGTGTGTTATTGGGATATCTCTCCAGACGTCTGTCTCTCTGGTGCAGGAGAAGTCACGGTGCATTCGTGGAACTAGAAGTAGAAGCAGATCCTTTCAGGTATACCTCACAACAAGAATGGGAATATGTCACCCACCAATCTAACAGACGGATTACCTATATTCATTTCCCTGTCACGTATGCAATGCAGGTGTACCTCACACAAAAGCTGGGTATATGTCACCCACTGACCTAACAGACGGATTAACTATATTTATTTCCCTGTCACGTATGCAGTGCAGGTGTACCTCACAACAAGAATGTGAATATGTCAGCCACCAATCTAACAGACTGATTAACTATATTTATTTCCCTGTCACGTATGCAATGCAGGTGTACCTCAAACAAAAATTGGGTATATGTCACCCCCCGAACTAACAGACGGATTAACTATATTTATTTCCCTGTCAGGTATGCAGTGCAGGTTTACCTCACAATAAGAATGGGTATATTTCACTCACCGAACTAACAGATGGATTAACTATATGAATTTCCCTGTCATGTATGCAGTGCAGGTGTACCTCACACAAAAATTGGGTATATGTCACCCACCGAACTAACAGACAAATTAACTATTAAATTTTTGTGTCAGGGGTACAAAGATGGTGGATTGCACCCACAAAAAAATCGCTGTAGGTCACCCACAGAATTAACAGGCAAATGAATTATTATATTTCTGTTTCAGGGGTGCAAAGATTGTGCATTGCACCCACAAAAGATCGCTATAGGTCACCAACAGAACTAAAAGCCAGATTAATTATTATATTTCTTTGTCAGGGGTGCAAAGCTGGTGTATAGCACCCACAAAAAATTCACTATAGCTCACCAACAGAACAAAAAGCCAGATGAGATTCCTGTCCCTCACTTCAGCTGCTTCCTGTCCCTGCACTATTTAGAGCTGATGGGTGGTGATCAAGCTTTTATAGAGGCTGGATCACATGATGCATTGGCCATTCACAGCCATGCCATTACTAGGCATGGCTGTGATGGCTTCTAAGTGCCCACAGATAAAAGTTTGTTGATTGGCTGTCCTTTACCCTCCATATTCAGAAAATTTCCAGGTCCTCTCACTTTCACCTACGCAACATTTCCGCCCCTACCTAACTTCAAAGACCATTAAACGTACACCAAATGTATATGCTCCTATCTTCCTTTTGTAATAAATATACATGCTTTTATCAGCTCTCGTCTGGACTACTGTAACCTCCTCCTCCCTGGTATTCCACTAACCTGACGCTCTCCTCTACAATCTATTATGAATGCTGCAGCCAAACTCATCCATCCTTCCCACCGTTCCGCTTCTGCTGCCTCTCTTTGTAGTTCTCTTCATTGGCTTCCATTTCACTGAAGAGTCAAATTCAAGCTCCTGTGCTTTGCCTTCAAATCCCTCCACAGTTCTTGTCCCACATACCTTTCTGACCTGATAAACATACCCCTAGCTGCTCCTCCAATAACTTACTACTGACTTTCTCACTCGTAACCTCATCACACGCATGGCTCGAAGACTTTTCTAGAGCTGCTCCAACTCTCTGGAATAGGCATCCTCATCCTATTCAGCTTGCTCCTAATTTCTGGCCATTTAAAGGAGCACTCAAAACCCATCTTTAAAAAATTAGCCTACCCATCTTTTGTCTCTTAAACCCTCACTCCTTCCCACCACTCCATATCCCCCCTCCTATTGTGTGATACTTACCCACCTCCTAGATTGTAAGCTCTCTTTAATGTACAGCACTGTGTAATACGTAAAATACTATTTATTAATAATCATAATAATTATTAATTGGTTATCATTCAGCAACTTTGCTAAATAGTAATCATTGAGCTATGTAGTTCTCCTGACCTTTAGATCAATGGGGTTCATGAGATTGGTTACCATAAAATTTTCGCTAGTGATATAAAGAAAATCACAATGTAGTATAAATGTTTTTTTTATTATAGTGACTTATCTTTTAACTATCTAACTATAAAAGGAAACTGCTAAAGAAGACTAATTATTATTTACCTATCCATCCCCCAGGAATGTTCCTGATTTTTGAATATGCCCTCTCACTCCTATGTACTGGACACCATAGTGAGATGGGGACCTGGCATGGTGAGGAAGGCAGACATCCAACACAGAAACTGAACAGGTAAGTATCTATAATCTTCTTCTGCAGGTTTTTAATTATTTTTTTTTAAACATGGGAGAAGCTGTGGTCCAGGGGTGGGAAAACTTTTTGGCTTAGGTGTCACAAGTTTTGAAATTTGACAGATAGGACGGGCCAGTATCAGATGGGTGGAGAGTGTTTTTATCAACTGATGTAAATTACGTGTAAAAAGAGGGCTGGATTAAAAAGCTCAATGGCCATATATGGCCCATGGATTGTAGTTTGCCTATGCCTGCTGTTAGCTATGATTAATTTATAATTAAATTAATCTAAACATAGACATTAAACCGCTGTATATACCACTCCTGGGCAGCAGCACCATTCAAACGGGTCAAGGGGCACTTCTGCACCGGGCCTCAATCAAAGGAGTTTGACTTTTGCAATACTGGATGTGGAGGAGGGAACCTGGGAAGTTTACCTAATGTAAGGCCCAGATATAATTGGTGGGGGCCCTGCTCCCGAGCACCAGGCAGTTGCTTATAGATTTTGGGAAAGATTTTTATAGTAACACAACAGGCCACAATAGTTTGGATAGAATTACATCATTTTGAAAACATTTGGAGTGATTAATTGCTCTTGGGAGGGTGCCAAAAAGTAGTTAACCACAGTACTAAAAAAATTCTAAATCGTCACTAAGATCCAACACAGTAATGTAATTTTAAAAGTTTTTTTCTTTTATTTTTTTAGGTATGCAATTATTTTTCAGTAAATAATGGTGATCCTGCCATGATGTTCCATGTTCAGGCTATCTCAGTTATAGAATTACAACTTTCTCCCACTTGAGTTGCCATTGTGTCCTGTGTGTCTCTTTTGGAGATTAGAAACTTCAATACTGGCCTATTGTGCAGACATGATCCACTGTTGTCATGCTGAGGAAGGTGTTGCAGAGCAATAATGTGCAGCCACCACCAGAGAGGAAAGGGAACATGTAAAGGGCTGGTTTTAAATCCATACTATAGCATGACTTATGATTCCAAAAACACTTCCTCCCTACTTGGAAAATACCAAAGCATATAATTTTTATTGGTCATTAAGAGCACAATGCTTCGAATTGTAATAAAAATTACTTAAATGCTTAAAAATAAAACAAAACAAAAAAAACACCTAAAATGTTTACTTTACATTTTTATCATTTTTGTTAAATGCATATATAGCTATGCTGATTGAGGAATAATGTGAAGATTTTTGCATTAGGGTAAAGTGCAGACAAACAGGCGTAGCCTCCACCAAATAAAGATGTGCAGAGTTTGGGTAGATCAAAGTGGGTAAAAATATTATCACAGATTTGCAAGTAACATATATTAATGTTGTGTGTATGCTTTTTTTAAATATATGCTTAACATATCTTCTCTCCATCTACTATTGTTATGTCAGCATATGAAAAAACTGCAGAGATGTGTGGAACACAACTGCAACAGCCGGAGACTAGTAAAGACTGCCAACATCTGTAACAGACAAAAATATGTTTACTGTTAACAGATTAAGAAAAACTAGTAATAATAATCACAATATTAAAATATATAATGTTTAATATACAGTATAATGAAACAATGATTTTCAGCATCCAAGTTATTATTGATAGAAAAATTGTAATTTTTTTTACTTGGTACATATCTCTGGGGTCAGTGTGGGGAAAGGGGTGTTGTTCAGGTAATACTTTGCCACACATTTTGAGGCTGCAGCGCTACTTCCAGTCTTTTGATGATGGTAGGGCAATTGATTTTTACCTTATGTGCATGGTGGGGTGTTTTTACATTCTTCGGTCTCCTGAACCTTCAATGTTTGCCCATCAACCTCAGCACATTTATACTTGGGTTTTCCCCAGAAAAAGGTTTCTGCAATCTTTGTAGCTCCCTCTACCACAGGCCTAATACAAGGAAGAACCAATCATCAGTCAAATTAAAAGAACAACACTATTTTTAACAGCATAACAACACATAATAATACATGAATCTGAAATTCAGGAAAAAAAAAACCTTTTTACGAGGTCCATCTAATTTAATACAGGTCTTTTTCCCAAGTTTTTGATTGGACAAGGTAAGTAGAAGCCACAATCCAATAGGCCTATCTATCTTTCACTTTTTTGTTTTTTTTTCCATTAGCATAAACCTTGCATACATACAACATAGCTAATTGGCTCTTGTGCTGCCTACCACAGGCATGTTTTAAACTCTGCCTTTATTTGTGTTTTTTTTTTAACTGCCTGAAGTTTATCCTTAAGAAACAAAGTTATCTCATTTATTTAAAGTTATCTACTGCAATATTCTAAAGAAAACATAGTCAATAGACCACAGTTTTAGAATCAATCCTCAAATAAAAACTGCTTTGGGTTGGTTGCCTTGGTATATTAAAAACAGCGCATTATCTTTGATCTTTAAGCCACCTCAATAAAGTTAACATTTGCCATACCTATGCAGGGAAAAGAAAATATTTTCTGACTATATCAAACCTATGTTTGAGTCCCTGCTGTTTATTGTATTTTCAAGTTCGGTGGGCAAGAGACCAATTGTAAAAAAAAAGGTCCACAAAAATTACCTATCCCAGGCAACGCAGCGAGCGCATCAAGTAAACTATTAATTACATTCATTTGTCACAGATGAGTAAATATAATCACAATTTCAAATAAAGTACCAAGCCCTGAACATAGTATTGTCACCAAAATTCCTGGGAAGGTGGGTATGTGAAAACATGTCCTAAGTGAAAGAGAGATGTTAATTCAGTACAGTAAAGTCAGTATAACACATTTTATTCACTTGCAGCATGTTCTCAAGTATAAGTATAACACATGCACTTGTTGTGTATGTTCTCATAGACATTTGACGCCCTTACCAGCAATATTGTGACAATACTATGTTAAGTGCCTTTGCAATATGCCTACACAAGTTGGCAGCTTAAAAAAGCTAACAATTAAAAAAAAAAGGCTAAATTATTTATTTTTTGCTATTAACTTGCAAACTTGGCAAAACATTAAATTGTCAAAGTGGCAAAATAATTCTTGTTTACTTATTCCACCAACTACATTCACATTTCCATGGCATGGATTCAGATTCTGATTGGAGACATGATACTCTTTAAATAGGAGCAGTAGGATAATCAGACATACAACACAGGACAGCAATACAGCCGCATGTCAGAGGAATGACTTACGGGTAATCCGGATAAGTTGGTAAACACTCTCTAAATCTTTTTCTCTCAGATTGTCCACAGGGGGAGGAACAAAGTCCCCACTGACTCCACTCTGTCCAGTAACCTGGTTCCCTCACTAAAAACATTGCAAAGCTTCAGAATTTTGTAAAATATAACACAGACATTACTTAAAAAGCAAAGTTAAGCAACATGCAAAATTAATTTGTATGCATTATTCACTGAGACTGTTCTGAAATCAGAAGTGAGCCATAAAGAGGTTTTTGGGGCCAAATTTAGATTGTTATGAGGGGTTACTGTTTTTCCTTTTGGAATTTTGTACAAATTTATATTATGGAGAATGGAACAGTTTATGCTAGAATACACCAAGGTGGATGAGAAGACCCATTTTATTCAGATGGAATTGATAGAAAATGGAAAGTTAGAATTAAGGCAGATAGATCTAATTGTTGGGAGTTTATTTATAAAGCTGTGAAATTCATGTTTACCAAAAGTTACCAAACAAATTTTGTAGGTTCATGTGTATTAATAAGCTAATCTTCATCAGAAAATGTTTGGTGTTTTTTAGATTCACTGCTTTATAAATAAACTCTTTGGAGTACCAAAGACATTAAAATGGCCAGGAGCTAACGTATTTGGCTCTACTCATTACTAAAGCATTAATTTTGAGTGGTCTGACCCTTTATTGTTACCTGCAAAGTCGTTTAGAAACCCAGCACACAAAACATGCAGCATGCAAATTCAAAGCAAAAAAGATTATTAGACTTACAAGGACACCCGTCAATATTATAGCAACTTCGACTTTCCCTGGCTTCACCTTCACACCACTTTCCCTCGTGATCTGTACCGACACAGTGGCGTTTCCTGTACTGCAGCGCTGCTCTTGAGCTACATTTTACCGCATCTCCTGATAGACGTTTGCATTCTGACCATTCATCCCAATCTGTCCATGAGCCATCAACTAAAAACTCAGAAAAAAAAATGGTTTGGCCAGGCAGCCTAAAAGTGTCCCTACATTGCAACATTTTTTTTCCCAAAACGTTCACAAACCCTTGGGCCTACAAACTTGCTTCATTTTCCAGAACGTTAGTGGGCTGAAAAAAAGGACTGCAGAGGACTTCATTCCAACTGGCTGTTAGGATTATTTTTGTAGGGGGATTAAAGAAAGGAACCTTGGGCATGGCGGGGGATGCAGACATCTGACACTGACAGAAGCTGAAGAACTTAAAAAGGGTGGACGTAGGGGACACTGGTCATGAGAGAGGTATATTCTTTTGCTGGAGCTTTTCTGTCTTTTCTAAAAAGCTGCAGGTCTTTTAATCCTCAGCTGCCATTGTACCATTTGAATAGCACTTTGAAGCACGTGCACATCAGGTAAGCGCTAGAGTTCCACCCAATGCCAGGCATATTAACGAGCATATACTGACCTTGTCCCTTCCAATTTCCTACTATCAGCTGAGGTGGCTTCTCATTTTGATAACTGACCTTTAAAAGTACTTAGGAGGCAAGTTTACAAACTGCAACAACGTTTGTCTAAATGTTTACCATCTCTTGGCCTCCTGTGGATGTTTGGGGCTAAATGTAGCAAAAGAACACCAGGGGAAGAACATGATGGTGTGGCCTTGGGATGGTGAGAAAGGTCCCAAAGCTGTTTACAGTTCAGGAAAATGTGAACCCATTTCTGGGGTTTGATGGTCCGTAGAGCTACAAAGGAGCTATAAATATAAAGCAGACTCCACACAGCCTCCAGTGGAACATTCCAGCATTTTAGCATTCATCAAAAGACATGAGGGGCAAGGCTTTTTCAAAAGGGTACTCTGCACCTCTGCTATATGGGGTCTAAATATAGTTCTTTTGTAGATATCTGGGTCCATTCAAAGTCTTCTGATGCAGAATATATTGTGTTAATATACAGTAAAAGTACAGCACCACAGATTTGTATTTAAGGTCTCTCATTCCTTATGCCCTGCAGACATCACTTTACTTACTTGGACATGGCACCTGTGTATTGCAGATGTTGTGTCTGGTTGGAGACCCAACACAGTATTTTCCTCCATGTTTAGGAGCAGGACTATCACAAGATCTCTTCTGTGCAATCCGTCCAACACCACAAGTGACAGAGCACTCCGAGTCCTTCTGCCATGCACCCCATTGTCCATCAACTGCAGAGAAATTATACACAGAAAATGATGATGGCAGGAAGGAAACTGCAAAATATGTGTACACAGTAAAACACAGCAGATAACCTATTTATAAGACGTCAAGAAAAAACTATTCTGTGGGTAGATGTGAAAATGTATAAAGATTTTTTGATATTTTCACCCAAATGTTAGTGTGCTATGTGCATTTCTTTTACATCTGTGCAATTCAGTGTGAAACTTGTAAAGGGGCTTCTTGTAATAAAGACCAGTTACTGCTGCTCCCTCTCCTTTCACAGGGTGACTAGTCTTGTATCTACACTTTGTAACTTTCTGGCTACTGAGGAATTCAGGGATAAGAAATGCAATCACTTTGCAATTCCAATGATATTGCTATGTCTAAATTGAAACATAGCAAGTGCATATTTTTGTAATGCACTCTAATGCATCGAAGTCTTGATGAGCCCTTGGATACTTTTTTTTGTCAGTTTTTATTGTTTTCCATGTATCTCTTGGGGAGATTCCCCTTAATTTCCTATTCTGAGGTTCTTACACATCTCTACCCTACTAAAATTGACTGTTATGCCGGTGAGTTTTCTCCAGTAAAATAAAGGGAATGAGGGGAGGTTTCCTCAATTGTCTTTCTGCATTTAAAACAGTAATGGTTCTGGTATATTATGGTAAATTTATCAAAATGTGATTACTGGGAAAAAAATGTACATGTTGTTTCATCTCACAGATGATACAAATAATAATATTAGGTACAAGTTGCTTGCTGTTTTGACTTCCCAGCTGTCTCTCACCACTAGAAGAGACATAACTGGTGTTTGGAGGATCGATCCACTTGACCAGGACCATGCCATTTTATTGATGTAAAATACAGTTAGGTCCATAAATATTTGGACAGAGACACCTTTTTTCTAATTTTGGGTCTGTACATTACCACAATTAATTTTAAATGAAACAACTAAGATGCAGTTGAACTGCAGATTTTCATCTTTAATTCAGTGGGTTGAACAAAAAGATTGCAAAAAATTTGAGGAACTAAAGCCTTTTTTTTTACACAATCACTTCATTTCAGGGGCTCAAAAGTAATTGGACAATTGACTCAAAGGCTATTTCATGGGCTGGTGCAAAAACAGAAAAAAACCATCTGAGAAATTGCTACAATATTAGGAGTGGCAAAATCTACAGTTTGGTACATCATGAGAAAGAAACAAAGCACTGGTGAACTCAGCAACGCCAAAAGACCTGGACGTCCACAGAAGACAACAGTGGTAGATGATCGCAGAATCATTTCCGAGGTGAAGAGAAACCCCTTCACAACAGCCAACCAAGTGAACAACACTCTCCAGGAGGTAGGCGTATCGATATCCAAGTCTACCATAAAGAAAAGACTGCATGAAAGTAAATACAGAGGGTGCACTGCAAGGTGCAAGCCTCTCATAAGCCTAAAGAATAGAAAGGCTAGATTGGACTTTGCTCAAAAACATCTAAAAAAGCCAGCACAGTTCTGGAAAAACATTCTTTGGACAGATGAAACCAAGATCAACCTTTACTAGAATGATGGCAAGAAAAAAGTATGGAGAAGGCGTGGAACAGCTCATGATCCAAAGCATACCACATAATCTGTAAAACATGGCGGAGGCAGAGTGATGGCTTGGGCGTGCATGGCTGCCAGTGGCACTGGGGCACTAGTGTTTATCCATGATGTGACACAGGACAGAAGCAGCCAAATGAATTCTGAGGTGTTCAGAGACATACTGTCTGCTAAAATCAAGCTAAATGCAGTCAAATTGATTGGGAGGCATTTTATAATACAGATGGACAATGACCCAAAACATACAGCCAAAGCAACCCAGGACTTTATTAAAACACAGAAGTGGAATATTCTTGAATGGCCAAGTCAGTCACCTGATCTGAACCCAATTGAGCATGCATTTCACTTGTTGAAGACTAAACTTTGGACAGAAAGGCCCACAAACAAACAGCAACTGAAAGCCGCTGCAATAAAGGCCTGGCAGAGCATTAAAAAGGAGGAAACCCAGCATCAGGTGATGTCCATGAGTTCAAGACTACAGGCAGTCATTGCCAGCAGAGGGTTTTCAACCAAGTATTAGAAATGAACATTTTATTTTCAGCTTTTTGATTTGTCCAATTACTTTTGAGCCCCTGAAATGAAGTGATTGTGTAAAAAAAGGCTTTAGTCACATTTTTATGCAATCTTTTTGTTCAACACACTGAATTAAAGCTGAAAATCTGCAGTTCAACTGCATCTGAGTTGTTTCATTTAAAATTAATTGTTATAATAAACAGAACCAAAAGTATATGTGAGGTTTGTCTAATTCACAAGGGAGGTTGATTAACCTTTCCTCTGAAACAAGGAGTACGCCCTATTATTTCAGGGCCTGCCTCTTCCCTCTCTAATGAAAGATGGAAAGTAAATTTGCCAAATGGTACATAAGCATACAATTACATATTTTCCCAGTAAAAAATTCCAACACTTATTTTAACTATGTAGCTATGCTTTGCTGATGTAGATAAACCGCACAGAATTGGTAGTCAGTTAGGGACACCCTACTCTCAGAAAGAAGTCCCTCCTATTAGTGTACTACATCACAGTGACAAATTCTTTTCTTTTTTACATATAATATCAAGAACAAACAGACAATTTATTTAAAAAAACACCATAACTTGCCCACCATCAATATAGAATGACAAATAAGATAAAGGAGCAATGATAGAAATCAGTTGGTAATACTGGGTTTGTGATGTTAGTTGCTCACCAGGACAGAAGGGAAGACTAGTACAATCTCTGGAGTCACGATTACTCCCTGGGCATGGATTTCCTCGGGGAGAGATTGAAGGGTTCGGGTTGTCGCACTCTCTGAATCGGGGCTGTGTTGGGAATTTTCCAGAACCTTCTATGATGCAAGAGGAGGAGCACTGGCTCCAGCCTCCCCAATTACCCCATTGACCATGAGCTGGTGGAACAGAAAAAAAATTATTAAATATCATTATTACTCTTTATATTATTATTTTTGTCATGTTTTACTTCTACCGGTATGTAGATCATTACTGTTGCCCCTGACAGTAAGAATGTACCCTCTCCACCTCTTGTACCTTGACTGGTTTGAGCTCAGCTACCTTGTTCTTCTATCTGTATTGCACTCTCCAAATGTTTCAATGAAAAACTCTACAAGAAGCCACCTATATTACAAGTGTAATGGTGTCTTGAACAAATGGTGTCTTTAATATAGTATAAAAAATGCTGTATAGGTTTTATAGCCTGGAATTTAAACTTAAAGTCAAGACTCAGCCATTACAGCACACCCATTCATGGGGGAGATCCTGCTTAGTTCATGGATGACAATAATGTTGAAAAAAGGGATCCAACTTTTTTGTACATCATTCAATCAAAAAAAAGGTTTGGGGAATGTTTTACTTTAATAATGTGATGTGTGTGAATAGAGAGATTGACAGCACACCCTCGCTGAGAATTTGATCCATGACCCCCCCCCCCCCCCCCCAACTGTACAATTTAAAACACAAACAATTCAGACACAAACAGCCCAGACAGAACATGTTATTTTCTTGTTCTGCCTTAGTGGGCCTGATTTATTATTACTATTTGTTCTCCAAGACTGGGGAAACCTTCCAATGAGATCAGTGATAAGTGCAATGATAAGATCATTACAAAGCACAAGAGGGCAATCTGGAGTAAAAGAAGTTTAGGCTCCGGATAAGGAAGGGATTCTTTACTGTAAGGTCTGTGAAAATGTGGAATCAGCTCCCTCAGGAACTAGTTTCAGCAACTACTATAGATTGCTTTAGGAAAAAGCTGGATGCTTTTCTGGAAGCACAGAATATAACTGGGTATTAAGGATTTAAAGTAAAGATAACAGAGACTGTTGATCCAGGGAACATCCGATTGCCTCATGGAATTAGGAAGGATTTTTTTTCCCCTGTTGAAGCAAATTGTACCAGGTTTTTTTTGCCTTCCTCTGGACCAGCTATGTCTTATAGGGTTTTATATCTGGGATATGTTTATTTCCCTAGTGGTTGAACTTGATAGACTTATGTCTTTTTTCAACCAAACCTACTATGTAACTATGTAATGAGAACCTGGCTCTTCCAACAAACCTGGAATAAATGTGGTCCATTTGCCAACAAAAACCAAATGATTATTAAGAAATCCATTCCAGGTTAGCTGGTTCACCCAGGTTCTCCAGTTTTGCAGAGCTATAATAGATCAGGTCCAGTGACTCCAAAGATGTAGCTGGAGGGTCAGCAACTAGCATATTCAGAAGGTCAGCAATGACAGCTCAAATGCAGGTCAGAGATAGCACCACATTTTCCAAAATATAGGCCTGCTATTATTATTATTATTATTATTATTATTATTAATAAACAGGATTTATATAGCGCCAACATATTACGCAGCGCTGTACATTAAATAGGGATTGCAAATGACAGACTAATACAGACAGTGATACAGCAGGAGAGGACCCTGCCCTGAAGAGCTTACAATATAATTTTGCATCACTTGAAGACTGCAATGGTAAATTTTCTCTATCCCCTTACAAGTTGTAACAAAAATACAAGAATGTCTTGTTTTCCCAATTGTATATGGAATCCACTTTGGGGATCACAACATTACCATTTGTATTGATAAAAAAGTTGAGTGGAAATAACAATTTTGTTGGGGATGTCTCACCAGTTCAGATGATAAAAGATATATGTGAAGTTTCCATTGCAGTTTAAATATCAATTACGAAGCATATACAGCAAAGAGTAATAAAAGATTAAATTTACTTACTAGGACAGATTTGAGAAGTGTCACAATGTTCAACCTCTTCCGCTTTGCCGTGACATGATGCTCCACACAGAGGGGGAGGATTGTTGCATTGTCGGGTGCGTTTCCTCTGTCCTTTTTCACAGGTCACAGAACATTGAGACCATGAGCTCCATTGGGACCAACCTCCAGATTCTATCAATTAACAATATGCCATAATGACAAAACATTGGTCAATCAAGCAGAGGTCATAAAAGACTAAACATGCAATTTGTAAATGTTTAGTTTAGAGTATGTACTATCTGGCATGAAATCTGTTTCCCTAAAAAAAATGGCTTAAACACAGAATTACCAAGTTGCAGGTAGTCTTCTAACCTAATGATATATTTCTTATATAATCTAATGCCTCCCTTCTGTATTATTTTCTGCACTGACTGCAATATGTCCCCCTTCTCCCTAATTCCTAAGAATGTGACATTATTCATTGCCTGCAGCAAAGTTGACAAGAAGTGTGTCCTGTGTGCAGAGATCCACTTGAATAAAGAGTTTAAAAGAGTTTATCTTTACCTTAAAGTGAACCTGTTCAGGTATTTATAGCAAGCCCTCAGTAGCTATAGGCACTGTGGAGGAACTCATCATTAAAGCTTACAAGAATCCTGTCTTTTTGATCCTTTACAATAAGTGTAATGTAGATCTGCTAGAATGAATAAGGACACAGATTTTCTTTTTGTTGTAATCTCTGAAAAATTTTGAGAATAAACCTGTATGCAGCTACATTGTAAATATATATCCATATGTTATTATATTTGTTTTGTAAATGCACATAAAATACTTTTACTTTTACATTGATCAGGCTGTCTCCATAACTGCCTATAACTGACTGAATATCTGTCCCCCCAGAGCTCCTTTATTCTCGTGACAAGATTCTTCAGGAATGGCATTTTTAAATGTTATATGAGTGAAGTGTAAATCGCTTCTCGGCCTTTTGGCTAAGATCAAGTGTAGTACCTAATCCTTCCAGTGATCAGGGTGGAAAGGCACTGGCATTCCTGGCAATAATGCAGTGTGCAAGTACCTCTGTTAAGGACGGTCTGCCTGTTCGTGTTGCTCTGTAAGGGGCCGCCCTATGCTAATTCTGCCGGCTTGGTCCACCGGAGAAGGCATGGGGCCTGCCCTGAGAAGGAGCACCCACTGGTTAGACTGACCCGCTGGTTGGTGCAGAGAAAGCTTGGTCTTGCCAGTCAGTCTGACGAGCGGTCTGAATCTCGCTTTAGTGTCGTACCCCTGGAGTGGCGATCCAGGGGCACCTTAAAATCACTGGGCCTGGGAACCCACTGATTTTTAATGTGCACTGTCACGTCACTAATATATTGATTTGGCACTTCGCCTTTTTCTGCATTAGCTGCGGCTAGTGTAGATGGGCAATTTTTAAAACTGTTGCCCAGTGTGTTATGCACTGAGCACTTATTATTTAAATGTATTTTTATGTTTGTCACTTGTAACTGGTGTGGTATTTGTTTGCCACGTTTGATGGAGGGTGCTATTCCTTTATGGGCTAGCCCTGAAGTCTTGGAGAGTGCCTTGGCCTAACAGCCAGGCGCACTCCCTTAGTGGGAGTCTCTCTTCAGGAGAGCTCCCAGCTGAGTATCTGTTGAAACCTGCCTATGCGGTCCCAGAGAGAAAAGGCCCCTCTCTGGCTTTGACCAGGGGGGCATGTAAGTCCATCCCAGCTTCAGCTGGGTGGGCTCAGTACTCAGCCCTCGTCTGGAGCTTGGCTTCGGAGGGTCTGAGGTAAAGGGTGGCCCTTCCTCTTTAGAGGAGGGATCACAAATAGTATGTGGGTGGTTTGTGTGGTGTTTTTGCACTTACACGTTTTTACCGTACATGGAGTATGTTTTAGCACAGATCGCGAGATTCGATAAAAAAAAAAAAAAAATGAGTGAAGTATAAACGAGTAATAATGGGACATGGCTATCAAGAGCAGCTGGAACTGCTCTTTGAGTGAACAGTAGGACTTTTTAAAAGCCCACCAAAACCATTGTTTTAGGTGTTTGTTGAGTTGATTGGTTTATAATGCGTTTTTTTCCCTTTTGTGCTCCAGTGGTCACTAGGACAGAAAATGAAGGTCACTCTCCCAAGCAATACCCATAAGGTAACACACCCTGACAGAGGTTACAACCCTTTCCCATCCTATCCAAAACTAAAAAATACTTGTTTTGTGAAAATGATGACACTCATTGCTTTGAAATAAACCCATTAGTAACAATTTTGCAACTGCATTGTTTATTTGCTCATACTTACGAGGACAGCAATCTTGCAGCGAGCAGGCACGAACCTCAAGACTGCCCCCCTGGCAGGCACCCTGACCTATGCAGACTCTCTGTCTTTGCTGGACCCCTTGCTGGCATGATACAGTGCACGGGCTCCATTCACCCCATTGGGACCATTCTGCTGGACTGGATGAGACAATCATGTAAGATTCATGATGCCAACAAAATAAGGATCATCTATAAACAGAAGGCTAAGATCAAACAATCATAGAAGACTTTGGCAGCTCAATTGTTTCCCCTATCCTTTACTTTTTCTTTTCTTGATCCATGGATCTAACTAATGCTGTGTAACCCAGAGAGAATGTCAGAGGTCAGAGAAACAACATAAAAAAATACAATCATACGTGCCTGCTCTTACATTTTTCTGTTTTTGACATATGTGAATTTTGATTTGTGCAGTAATTTTTTCAGTCAGTAATGTTGGATGTTAAAAATGTGTACTTTTGTGTACTTTGTTTTACAGAATCAATCCTTTCAGGAACAGAAAATGTCAGTGCAAATGGGGAAGCAGTGCTTGCTAACTGGTGAGCAGTGAACATCTGTCAGGAAAACTGGTAAGTTTTGTATATGGAATGCCTAAGGTACAACCTTTATGATACTAAAAGTAAGTAAACTGGTCCCAGAGCAAAATGCTGACATGTAGCATCCTCAGTGCTAGTGTCAGTATCTCACAGAGGAAAGAAGGAAACACAGTACACACATTGGCTGATACACTGAGCCAGAAGGGAGATGGAGACACTGGTGAGGGGTGTAACTGTTCAGGTGATAACTCACAACCTACCACACCAGAGCCAGGAGAAAATAGACACACAAATGAGGCGCAGAAAAGCGCACTAAGCCTGTAGTACTAGGTAGGTGGGGTGGGGGGATAGCCACAGTGGAGGGACACAGAAATACAAGATTAAAACCACAGTGGCATACAGATGAAGAGAACAAGTGCAAACTCAGCTGTAATTTTTTCTTTCACTCAACTTACCGGCAGGCTTGGCATGGAGAAAGAGGATCCCGCTTAAAAGCGTATTTAATATTTAGGCAGCAATCCAGGTGAGACACACCTTCTCCAAGGTAGTCCTGGCATTCACCAGTCACCATGTTAACTTCAGCATAACACAGAACATCATCTAGCCATAACAAAAAGAAAAACACATATTTCTTACTCAATAGTACAATAATACAATCATTATTTACAATGTGTAATAACCCAAAGCCATCTGCATTTACTTCACCGGAGTGAGATCAGCAAGAGATTGAATGATTTAGATTACTTTGCTTGACAAAACTATCTATGCCTGTATTACATAACCCCTTATGGTGTTATTTACAGATTAAAAGAAGGAACAACTGTCACAAAATCTTCTGCATTGGCCCTCTGATTATTCTTACATATATACCAAGCATACAGTACTGTATGTATGTTTTTTTTATATCAATACATTTTTTATGAGATTTTCAGAACTTGTATAACAGAAATAAAGGAAAACACACAAAAGAAGAAAGCAATCGATCCAGGTCAGGAGTAGTATGCTGATGCTGATAGAATCATTAACAGTTGCAGACATCCTCTCCAATACCATGGTATCAGTACTTTATAGGCATTCTCTTGGGTGATAACATTTAATAACAGCTTCCCATATCTTTTCTAATTCTTCTGATGCAGTACTACATATAGGAAATATACCATCCCTGAAAAGGGCTGCAAATTGCAAAGGGGAGCGGCCATAATCTCAAAGCAAAGCAAGCAAATAATGTTGAATCTGCATATAACGGTGTATATATATATATATATATATATATATATATATATATATATATCGGTTTGTTGAGGGCAAAGCCCAATGTTCCTGTAAATAGGCAAAGGATTTCACTTCTGTAGTAGTATAACTCGTGTGCAAAATGCACCGGCATAGAAGTCCACCAATGAAATGCAGCTAAGTTGTCATAAGCTGGTTCAAAAGAAGGACAGTGTATTATTCCTGTCAGAGGTGTTTGGACATCAGCCCTACAGGCAACTTTAATCTATCCCAGAGTCCCAGCACATATGACAGAGTGGGTCCTCCACTAATGGTCCTTTAGCTGGCGGAATCCACAGTAAATTATGCATCAGCACTGAGGGAAGTTCACCTACATGCACATGAGCTCAAATTGAAAAATCTATAGTACGATGTAATGCCACCATAGCCGCAAACATTTAAGCTGCAAACATAAATTTATAAAAATTTGGGACCGATAAGCCTACCGATAATTTAGAGTGCTATAAGACTTTTTCAGGGACCCAAGGTCTGTGGGGGTGCTATATAAATTGAAGCACTTTTCTTTGTTTAGCTTTAGGACCCCCATAGGGACCAGAATGGGAAGGGTACGAAATAAATAAAGGAACTGGGAGATAAGACGTTTTGATTGGATCTTACCAAGCCATGACAGAGGGAAGCCTTGCCATTTAGTGCGCAATGTAGAAAGCTCTTTGAATAGTGGTGGATAGCACTGGGGAACAATTTTGAACAAATTTTTTGTTGACTTCAATTTTTAAGCCTATTTACACTAAAATAGGTATGCTGATTCTGAAAGTGCAGTAAGTTTTCTTCTATCACGTCAAGTTTTTTCTCTACCGCTTATATTAATGCTATTACTGTGGCGTGGATTTGTGTAGGCTATTCATTTACACGCAAGACAAGGTGGTCAGAGGTTGTGCGCTGCTCTACGTAGTGAATAGGCAAAATTTATTTTTCTACTTATACGCGTATTTCCTTTCTTTCAGCTCATGTCTGGCTCTACTGTTTCTCGTCGTAAGTGCCTAAACAATCCTGATTCATTTTGTTATATCTGTGGCAGTTTCACAATTCCCAGTCAAAGGGCAAACATCACCACATTTGTAGAACAAGCCTATTTGGCATTTTTCAAAGTTAAACTTGATGATCAAGATAAGTCTTGGGCCCCTCATAAGGTGTGCAAACAGTGTGTCGAAGGTTTACGAATGTGGACAAAGGGAACGTGATAAGATGCCATTTGGTATACCTATGGTTTGGTGAGGGTCAGGAGAACATTTCAGTGACTGTTACTTTTGTATAGTGAAAACTTCAGACAAGAATAAAAAGAAAAATAAATTTAACATATAGTGTCCTTGTCTACCATAGGCTTTATGCCCAGTGGCTCATTTAGATGAAATCCCAGTGCAATATCACCAACACAAGTGGGTCATCTGTGTTGACCTTAAAATGGTATGCTTCCTTCTTGGTCAGCAACGCGGATACACGAAGTATCCCTGTTATCTGTGCATGTGGGACAGCAGAGCTCGTGAGAGGCATTGGCTGGAAAGGAACTGGCCTCCAAGATCTGCCCTAAAACCAGGTGATCCAAACATTCAACAGGAGCCACTTGTTGATAGAAAGAATATTATATTACTGCCTCTGCACATGAAACTGGGACTGATGAAGCAGTTTGTTAAAGCTTTGCTAACTGAAGGAGACTGTTTCAAGTACCTAATTTTGGCATTTTCTAGCCCGTCATTTGAAAAAATAAAGGCCGATGTGTTGGATGGTCCACAGATTTGGCAGCTCATCCAAGATGAACATTTCATCAGGACAATGACAAAAGTGGAAAGAAATGCTTGGTTATAATTTAAAGCCATTGTCAAGGACTTTCTTGGAAACACATGAACAAATAATTAATAATTAATATTAATTAAACTTTGGAGAGCTACAAAATGCTTGGTTGCAGTGTTAGCATCAAGGTGCTTTTTTTGCCTAGGCATCTTTCTAACTTCCTAAAAAACCTTGGTGTAGTCAGTGATGAGCAAGGTGAACGATTCCACCAAGATTTGAAGGTCATGGAAGGACGGTATCAGGGTAGATGGGATGTACATATGATGGCTGACTATTGTTGGAGCATCTGGCGGGATTGTCCTAACAAAAGCTATAAGCGTGCATATTTACCTTAACCGCTTACCCGATTAATTTTCAAATGTTTTACTGTAAAAAAATGTTATAGAGTAACAATAAATCCTTTGTACGAACAAAAGAAATTTAAATAGACAGTACATTCAAGTTATTTCGATAATTTTTCATTGTATGTAAAATTTGTATGTGCCAACCAACCATTCATAGTACATCAACAAAATCATAATCCTGATCACAAGACACTAAACAGATAAAAAGAAAAACATGGATTAAACAACCTGAATGGCCTCCAAAAAAAAAGGGGAGGGGGACTGAAAATTGCTCGGAGACACGCAAGGGGACATCCAAGACTAAGTGCATCTACACCCTTGCACATTCCAAGAGGAGTTAATGCACTCAAGTGGGGGGTCATGTCACAATCAAACAAGCTGTGAAACCTTATATGCAAAAGGAGTGTTAGCAAGGACTCAACAGATAAAGAAAGAAAAAGAATTACCACAAACCAGTAAAAAGGGTATATCCATCAGAACTGCAGTGATGTAGTCTGCCTGCAAAAGGCAATGATAGTGAAAACAAATGTCACTTTACTAAACCGAAAAAATGTATAGAAAAAATATTAACCCGGGCTTTCATCCTGGAGACTGTAAGCTGAAAACCTGAGATCCCAATCAAGCTAGGAGCAGTGTGAAGAGCTACATTGAGAAGAACTGACAGCCGTGGAAGGGACAGTGTTGCGAGCTTGTGGTGACATCTGCACTGGGGGAGTAGAGGGTAAATCCGGAGCCTGCAAACCTTGAGCAACCAAACAAGCATGTGCTTCTTCAGGGGATGCAATTTGATGCGGACAGTAGCTGGAATAAAATCTTAAAGGGAAAAAATGTTTGTGCTGTTCAAATGTTTAAAACATCTATATGCGCTAAGAAAAAAAGCATATTTTAAAATGACTTATTTCTTTCCTGTTGGGCAAGAGTTAACAGAGTTCAGCTCCTCTACATAGGCGCCTATATAAACGCTTACGATGCCTGATCGGAGGAGCCGCCTGGGGGTAAATATTGCGAGTCTCCGCAGGCTAAACCTAGGCTTTGCCATCAGACTAGATTTTCCCACAAAAGTCACAAGCACACACACGTTCTTGTTTGCTTCTATAGATATATATGTGTGTATATATATATATATATAATTTATATATATATATATATATATAAATTATATATATAAATTATATATATATACACATATAATTATTGTAGTATATAATTATA
>NC_092871.1:54637705-54639007 GCF_032062135.1 Pyxicephalus adspersus | reverse complement strand
CTTTTAGCAAATGTTTCTTTTGAATAAAGTTGTTTGTAAAATGTTGTTTGTTTTTTGGGGGTTTGTTATGTGATCTCCTTTCCAATCTTTCTCTGAATTATTTGTAAGGCTAAAAACAGCACAATTGTCTTGTTAAAACTCAGTTGTTTGATGCGCATTGTTGTGCGCCAAACTTCAGGAGTGTGTGTAGCTCATAGTTGTGTGCCACGGCGGACCCGCTACATGCACCTGAACTGTTTTATCAGTTGAAAAATGCACCACACTTCTGCACAGTCTTTATTAAGGTAGGTTTGTATTTTTTTGTGTATATTGCTTGTTTTGCTTCATATGCACTCATGTATGTATAGACATGAGTGCACATAAAGCATAACATGTATGTATACATTTAGATGTGTGTACATATACATAGAAAAGAGAAATTACAAGAAGAAATAGGCAAAGAGGGCTTTTTGGATCATTTTGCTTCACATTGAAAAAATTTCCTAATTGTTTCTATGATTTCAGATATCATGGGCTTGGCTACAAGCAACATTCATGGATCAAGGAATCCACATTTATGTGCTTCCACTACCAAGCTGAGGTGAGTAAGTTAATATATATAGTGGGTCTAGGTCTAAAATTCCATTCAAACCTGCAAAAACACCCTGAAGGAATGGAAAAGCAAGAAAATGTTTGGCGCAAAGTGGATTCGGCCCTGGAACTTTGATATACTAGTACTATTTGTTTTGTGTAAACACCTAAATAATGCATACACTCCACTATTTATCAGCATTAAGTTAAGCAACAACACAACATCTGTTCATTTTGAGTGCAAGACCCTGCTTGTCAACCTGGACCTCCTTCCATCAATATCAGGTGTGTTAGAATGAGTATGCAACTCAGCTGGACAACTAATTGACAACCAGTTTGGACAGCAAGTGGAAGTGTGTTTGTATACAATAGTGCTAAGATCATGCAGCACAGCACAATGACAACAAACCTATAACACTACCACTAATGAACAGAAGAGTTGTGTGGCAGCAAATCAACAGACTATTTAAAAAATAAAAATAAAAACCATGACAATTTATTCAGAGAAGGACTATATACATAATACATTCAAATACCAATATTTGACAATGGGACAAAGGCAACGCGAGGGGTCAAGTAGCACTTTGAAGTGGAAACCATGCAGACACTTGTACTCAATACATTGCTGAAGAATTGCTAACCAACAGAACCTGGCATTACAAACCAGGCACAAAAACATTGCAGCAACAGATGAAACTTATGAGGATTACAAAAAAGTCACATCAATGCATA
>NC_092871.1:54585266-54636943 GCF_032062135.1 Pyxicephalus adspersus | reverse complement strand
TGTATCCAATCCAATACAAAATGAGAGTTTGAATTTACCAATTACATACTTTGTATTTATTTTGTATTATTTTGTATTGGATTGGATACAGGAGTTTGTATTCAATCCAATACAAAATGTTTGAATGAGCTTCAATTTGAATTTCCCGCACACGCGCCGACGTCATCTCGCACGCACGCAGGGAGAAGCCGGCCGGGTTTTTTTTCTCCGCCTGCAGGCTTCTTGTTTCAGAGAGCCCCCGGCGCTGGAACGAGAACGACGCTGGATGATCAGCGGGATCGGGTAAGAAGCCTGCCGGCCGGCGGAGCCCGAGATGCCGGCCGGCGGAACACAAGATGCTGGCCGGCTTCTTACCGGTCACGACGCTGGATGAGCACAGCGGGACCAGGTAAGTGAGGATTTTATTATAGGGAGAAAAGTTCGGGGTTAACGAAAATTGCAACTTTTTTTAGCCCGTACCAAGGTCGGGCTTAACGGTTGGGAGGTTAATACATGTTGTATAACATGTTTGTCAATAATCCTTTACTAAAGTATTTGATTTCTCTAAAGCCAAACTAGAATGAAATTTTAATCAGGTCACAAATGTTTGTTCACATATTTTTTTACAGTCATACTATTGTGTAATGACATATTAGAAAGTGCCACTTAGTATATATTCAGCTTGATAGAAATTAGTTTGCAGTGTTGCAACCAAAAGAAAAAGTATCAAAACAACAAGTGCAACAAATGTACCTATAAATGAAGCAAGTTTTTGATTGAATGGAATGTAACATAAAAAATAGCTTTTACACAAAAAACATCAAGCATTAAAGATTTAAACTGACCAGTAAAATGGACTGGAGATGCGCACAGAACAGGGCACATGTGTGCGCTAATCAATTGCTATCACCTCACTATTGAGTTTAACATCTGCTCCTGAATCGTGCAGCTGAAAATTAATCGCCCTAATTGGCATATTCAAGATCTTTTCTCATTTTTGCAGGAAACCGGCAGGCGAGTTTTCTAGAACTAGGGCCCAACTCGCGGTAATAGAGCTTGCTGACTGGCGCGTGCGTACGCGTATTTCATTGATAAATCAGGGCTGTAGACTGTATTCCATGCCCTGAAACATCAAGAGAGGGGTGTTGCGTGCTTTTAGCAAAAGAAGATCTTTGGTGCAGAAAAAATGAAATTGTGTCCCTGGGCATTGTCTTGCTTTTTGGGACCTAGTGAGTGATGAACTCTGTCCATTTTCCAGGTGCTAGACCAGAATCTCTGGATACAACTCTTGGAACAAAGCAGTAATATATCCCTGCAGATCAACCACATACTCCTATCCGAAGGTTGCTCCTACCCAAGCAATTTTCACAGTTGGTCTTCAAGTATCAGAATTGTCTTCTGGGCAGCCTCCATACCTTGATCTAAGTTTTCTAGAACCGTAGTGGCATCATCCATGCGTGTTTCAAGTGAGGCAGTGCGGTGACCAATATCCCTTAAGTCACGCCGCAACCCTGCAGTTATTGAGGCAGAGGCCTGTGACAGCTCTTCCTGTATCAGCCTGCATGCGCTGTAAAAAAAAGCAGGGTCACCTCCCAGCGCCACATCACTCACTGGTGCGGAACAGAATCCATTCTGTCTTCAGATGCCAATAATGGAGAGGAGGCTGAAGATTCAAGGGAAGAGGGAGCTTGTGCCATCTTGGAATGCAAGTCCGAGTTCTGGGCCGAGCCTGTAGCCATCGATTGATGTTTGGATTTTCAGATAGGACCCATCTGCTCCACTCCAGGTGAGTACCCAGGATCCATGATAGGTAGTTGTGGTCTAGTTACCCACGGAACACACTGTTTTAGATGCTTTTAGCCTGAGATTGAACGGAGCTGACTCAGGACATTTCCATCTCATCTCGCTGCGCATGCGCCCCCTGTATGTTTTTTTTTAAACTGTAAACTGAAACCCAGCTAAAATGTTTACAAAAATTTATTTTACTCAAATATAAACAAATCAGAATATAAACCAAGATATTTATTTTAAAAAATACATGAAAATGCTTTAACTTTAAGGTTTAAACCTAGAACAAAATGTGGCCATCACTGCTAACAATGAAAAACAGAAATCAACAGAAATGTCAAAAAATTATGTGAATAAATACATGTTTTTTTTTTTATATGTAAAAAAAATAAAATCTTATAAGCTGAGTCTTCCCTGTCTTTGTTTTTCCTATGGTAGTATTTTTTACTATTGAATTAGTTATTATGGGTCACTTGCTCCTAATGATCTTTTGTGCACTGCTGTTGGTCACCAGTAGATAGTGCTGTGTTCACACGCACAGTGTGTAACAAACTCATGTCTCTTGTCTCCAATAGAATGAGGATATAGCGTGATCTACTGGTCTGGCCTAAGTATATTAGAAGATTTTTTTTTTTGCAAAATATATTTTGCTGGAAGAAAAATATATTTAGTTTATATTTCGAGTTTGTTAGTTTTAGAGCATGTAAAAGGGTTATACCTCAGCAAGGTATATTTTTGTTTGTCTGCTTTTTAGGCTACCTATACACATTATATATTAATTGGTCCTAAGTCAATCAAGAAAAACGTTCTTGATTGACTTTTTGAGCTGTTTCCCAACATTCTTCATTACCCATTCTTCATTTCCAACATTCCAACATTCTTCATTTCATTATTCTGAAACCTGATGAAGCTTAAAGGCAGTGCATCCAACTCAATCAGTAGAGAAAAGGGAATTAAATGTAAACATTTTTTAAATATGAGCGCAGACAGGTCCTTTATTGAAGAAAAGACAGTCAATGTCCCTTCTGCAATAAAAAAAACTTATATGATAAATCCTAATTTTTTTTAATTCCATTGTGGGTTTCCTGATCTTTGGCCATCATACTATATACTGGCCAGGCTAGAATTATGTAAATCCTGCATATGCTCCCAATTTTCGGCATATCCCAGAATTGCACACTTAGTTGAACATATGCAAAGCTCTGTGTTTTTTTAAAGAAAGAAGGCAAACAGGCAGTATTATTTTTTGTGGAAGGGATATCACCAGTCCTTTTTTCACAAATTTTAAAAGCGGAAAAAAGTTCTGCTTTAATTTCTTCATTCATATATAGCTGTATTGCTTCCAAAGCAGCAGTACATATTCATTGTATTTTCATACCTGTACAGAAATATTCACTGTTCTCACCTGGAAATATAAAATCTTGATTGTTGCCAGTAACAAGTCATTATATTAAATACTGATTTAAATGCTTCATCCAAACTAAACTGACAACTGAAACATTGGTTTAGGTGAACTTAGCTGATAAAATAGTAATATTAATAGTACAATTATAATCAACGTCAATTAATTCATTATCAGTTTCTCCTAGGCTGAGCTGCTTTAGACCAGTGGTGAGATTATACAACAAACACATAGTATTAAACCTTGTAAACATCATTTTAAAACTACTTTATACAACAATGAAGAGATTTTGCAACTCATTGACAGTAAGCTTGATTGAGAAATAACCTAACCAATAACATAATATAAGCTTTGTTCAATTCTTCCAGGTTGTTAAGCAACAGGTTGTTAAGTCCAACTGACCTTTTTAGATCAACACAGAAGAAAGGAATGCAGATTAGGATACCATTTCAGAAAAAAAAACGTGTGGGCATCTCTGCATGTGGTCTGCCCTAGGTAATCCCCACACATGACTGTGAGACTGGAAGAAAATATGACAAATAGCAGAAAGGGGGGAAGGGGCATGGACAGTACCGACCAGTGGGAGAGGGCTTGATGTGCTTGTAGTACTAATATACCACTGTGCTCATTTCCCTCGGAGTGGGCAACCAGATTCTACCATAAATCCACCAATATAACCCCAACTCCTTTTTGGGCAGAAAGGAGGCCCATGAAATTCAACACTGAAACTAGAGTTATTTGTAAAGGAGAAAGATACCCCTTTGCAAGGATCCCCCACAATATTAGAAAGCATGTTATCCTGTATGGGGAGTGCTTTCACTGGCCCCTTTTACCAGACACCCAGGCTGCAGGATGGGTGTCAAAACTATCTACTGAATGTGTTTTCTTTTGGAGAGTGCACAGTTCTAAAAGTACTTTGACACCTAAAAAAGTCACATGCACAGCACTGATTATTTTGTTTACTGTTCAAAGATAAAGGGATCATTCTTTTACAAAAACATTTTATGTATTTTGTCAAAGACGGTGGAGTTGCTACGTAAACCCTTTGACTCAGGCTCTTTGGTTCATGGTATGTCTGACACTGACTTTTATCAGCTTACTAATTATGTATTTTTTAAATTGATTGAAAGAATGCAACATACAAATAAATTAATCACTGTTAGTGAAAGTGGGTAGTTGGTGTTTTCATTCTGGTCAACAATTTTACATCTATGTGTAGGAGATTTCTGTTTTGGCTGGACTAATTTCCTCTTCCTTTTATCTGGTAGACACTAATGTGCTTGGTAAAAACACCCAGTAAGCCCCCTTACCTGGTCAAACTGAGATGACTAGTCCCCCTCTACCTTGTACATGCAACTCCTCAAAAGATGGAGCAAAATGTACCATGATAAAAGTAGAATGCTAAATCCAGCACTGGATTGGAGAATTTGTGGTCAAGAAAGGTTGTTTGCGGGTTTTTTAATTTTGCATTGGTACATGTTTCCTTATCTCAATCTAATGCCTTTTTGACAGTAGTTTTTCAATTATCCCTAAAAATAGCCAGAAATGACTAACAAGATATAACTCCAATGGACATCAAAGAGGTCTATTGCTAAGTTTGGGTTTGTCAAGCAGGATTTATTAATCCCTTTCCAAACTTAACATGGGCAGCCACACTGAGGCTGATTCATCAAGCAAAATCGGAAGCTCGCTCGCGCATTCGTATTCGCGATCCAAAATCGTACACGGTAGCGCAATTCAGCAACTGAAAGAGCTTGAGGCCGGAGCCGCGCATCTCCGGCAGCTTTACACTGGTGAGCTTGCATTAAAAGTCACTGTTCCCCTAAAAAATCATTCTTTCTAATGGCACACATATTACCCTTAGTCGCCTTAATTGGCGGATGCGCGACCCCTATTGCCCATTTTGTTATGAAGGCAAGCATCCGGCTTGGCAGTGAGGAGGCGAGTGTACGAGCGCATATGACTCCAGCCCGCGGTAAACCGGCTCGATATAACGACGCGAAAGTACGCGCGACCAGCGAGCGCGGATTTCATTGATAAATTAGGCCCATAGAATCTATGTTTGGTGTATGCTCCATGGTATTTTAAAATACACTGTGCAGTATTTCTTCTCTTGGATCCTGAAAGTGATGACATCTTGACATCAGTTCTTACTTATTAAAGCGTTTTTTAATATTTTTAGGAGATAATGTTTTAATAATGTTTTTTTAAGTGCAATACCCTTTTTTTTTTTTTTTTTTTTTTTAAAAACGCTAAATCATCTACTCTTTCTGAATGGGAGCACAGAGCTTTCTGGAAATCCTAAGTCACGCATCTTGGGAGGCTCTTGGCTGCTCCTTCTGTGCATGCCCGTTTATCACTGAGGGGAACCTGTGCAGTGCGAGATTGGGTGACTTACCCAAGAAGAAGGGAGAAGAAGGCCGAAGATGATGAGGCCTGGTGGAAGCGCTAGGACAAAGAATTCAAGGATGGTGGGGGACCTGATCGGTGAAAGGTCCAGCGCAATCAAGGGATCTGCAGGATTAAAAGTACGTGTGATTTATTTTATTTTTCAGTTTAGTTCCAATTAAGTACATCGTACAGCTTTCCATGTCTGAACAACAGCTTCTTTTTTGATACCTTGATGTAAGTCCGCTTTTTCATTGTGTGCATTATACACTATGGCCCCTAAATAATTTAACCAAGCCGCACCATGTTTTTGTCATTATATATGTCATTAATACCATACACTTGAGAATTCATTATGTGTATGAAAACACTAACCAATGTAAGAAACAGGGATGAGTGAGAATGCCTCTGGCAGTCTTGTGAAAATTTCCTCGAACTTCCTGATGGTTCCGCGAAATTTCAGCAAAACGATTTGCAAAACCATCAGAAGATCGAGAAAATTAAAACAGGAGGATTCCCAGAGCTCCATTCAGAAATCCTCCTGTTTGCGATCCCCGGGGCACTAGAGGTTAATTACCTCCAGTGCCCCGGGGATTGCACACTCTTCTCAATGATTGCAGTAACAGCTGCAATCATTGAGAAGATGCCTGGCACTACAGGTTAAATGGGGAGAAGTCTCCCTATTCCAAACCTCTACTGCTCTTTGATTGACTGATGAAGGCTTTCCTCAGCCAATCAGAGAGCACTAGAGGTCCCTCTGATTGGCTGGAAGTCTCCCCATTCAAAACCTCTGGTGCTCTCTGATTGGCTGAGGAAAGCCTTACTCAGCCAATCAGATGGCACTGGAGGTTTTGAATGGAGGGACTTCTCCCTATTTAACCTCTAGTGCGCTAAAAAAAATAAATTGGTAGAACTGTTGTGTACTGTTTTTACATTTTTCTCGCAGTGGATCGCATAGCAGTGGATAAAAGAAAAATGTAATAAATGTATCATAATATTACTGTGCTGGAAAGTGTGTTACAGAGTAACAGATACTTATATTACAATGTCAGCAGGTTCTCCTATGCTCACCAAGCAGAAAACAGTTCCTTTTTGAAAAAAGTACACATTAGTTCTACCAATTTTTTTTTTTAAGGCACTGGAGGTTAAATGGGGAGAAGTCTGTCCATTCAAAACCTCTAGTGCTCTCTGATTGGCTGAGGAAGGCTCCCTCTCTTAGAGTGAGTTATGCGGCTTGCATTTATGAATGAACACGGCCGTGGGAAAAATCAGAGGATTTGCAACAGCAATCAGGACTGCAACAGAAATCAGGGGAGCAAAGGACTCTTGTGTTATTGGATAGAGAAACTCTAGGGAAACTAGGAACACATACAACTAGTAAAGGGCTGCAAGAGCAATCAGAGGAGAGGAGCTGACGGCTCCGTTCCCCTGATTGGTCTTGCAGGTCCCAAAATTCGGTCCCACCGGCCGAAATTACAAAAGCCGTTCTCACCTACATGTTCGGTAAGCGAGAACGTCCCAATTCGCCGCAAGACCAAATTTAATAAATTCGCTCATCCCTAGTATGAAACCTCCCCAATGCTTTAGTTTTTTCAGAAAGAAATCTATAAGCTGCCAAAGGGAACAAGTGTCACAAGAAACTCTCACATTGCTCAGATCAAAATCTAGTAACACAATATGATTTCAACACAAATTGAAAGAACTGTTTTTTGTGACAAAAGTGTACATTGACCAAGTTCCAAATCAGCAAATAAGTATGTGTAGAACACAAGCGGTTTCACTCCACTACAATATCTTATCCACTTTTAATTACACAACACAATGATATTGCATAGTAATGCATACCATTCCATCCAGTCTCTCTCAGACAGGATATCAAATATATTTTCAAATTGGTTAGTACTACTTACAAAACTACGTTGTTATTTGCCTTTTTAAGCACAAAAATTTCCTTATATTTATATCTAAAAATGACATGGTAAAAAATGATTGTTTTCCCATCTAATCCTGGAATGATCCAAGTTTTAGAAGGTGACAGACTTTTTTACTTTTCCATTTAAAGCCCAACTAAACCCAAAAGTGATCAAGGTGAATTCTGATATTAACCAGACTTATAAATAAATACCAATAATATAGAAGCTAACGTGGTAGACATATGCCTGGTATATGGGCTAAATGTGTTTGCACATAGCTCCACATCCCATTTACTCTGTTCTCTGAATTTACCCATTTTGGAGGGCCAATCATATTAGACAATGTGATAACCAAAGTAAAAGGAACAATAAATGCCAGACTACATTTTCCATTATCCCTACTTTACATTGGAATTCATAGTTGTAATTACGGGAAAGAGGTGTTGAGCAATTGTGAGACCCATTACCAGGAACCTGAAAGGCCTATGTGGATAAGTGCACAGCTACAGACAAGTGCAGTTATACAATAAGCTTTTGAGTTTGAACTGTTTAGGCTCTGGTTGTGATTTAATTCCTGTTTTCACATATCTTTTTTGGCCTTTACCAGCAATCTCCAACAATATTTTAGGGATGAGTGGACCGATGTGTGTAAATAAGGATTTGACCTAGAATGGTTCAACTTGCAGTTGTTGAAGCCCTTGAAGACATTGCCCCTGATTCATCAATAAAATCCGCGCTCGCTGGAAGCGCGAAAGTACGCGCGGCCAGCGATCGCGGTTTACCGCGGTCCGGACTCGAGTGTGCGCGTACACTCGCCTCACTGCCAGCCGGATTCCTGCCTTCATGTGTGTGCCATTAGAAAGAATGATTTTTTAGGGGAACAGTGACTTTTAATGCAGGCTCGCCAGTGTAAAGCTGCTGGAGATGTGCGGCTCCGGCCGTGGGCTTTTTCAGTTGCTGAATAGTGCGACGGCGTACGATTTCGGATCGCGAATACGAATGCGCGAGCGATAATCCGATTCTGCTTGATGAATCAGGGGCATTGTCTTCTGGTTGTTTAAGAACAATGTGTAGCGCTGCGTAATATGTTGGCGCTATATAAATCCTGTTTATTAATAATAATAATAATAATAATAATAATAATACATCAAATGCTTTCAATATATTTACAAAGATTTCATCAAGCTTCAAAAAGCTGGGAATAATAGTACGGTAGTACTGGCTGTTATTTGAAAAAAGTTGCTACTTATTTATGGACCCCTTTACTGATTTACCTCTAGGTGCCAAGTAGAAATAGGAAACCCTGATGACAGCTCAAGCATCATCAGGATTTCCCTTTCCTCAGCCAATCAGTGGAGCTCTGCTATGCTGACAGCTCCGCTCCCCTGATCACTCCCGCAGACCTAGAGGAGCTGTGACATGTGTTCTGTAACTGTAATACATGTCACAGGTCCTCTAGGAGCTCCTCTGACTGCTCTGCTCCCTGATTGGCTGAGGAAATGGAAATCCTGATGATTTCCCTTTCTCAGCCAATCACAGTGCCCTGCGATCCCTCACTGTCAGGAGGAGTCCCAGGGTTGTGTTCATTGCAGCCCTGGAAATCATCCTGTCATTGGGATAACCTGTAAAAAGAAAGTTTAGTTACACAAACACACACACATTAACAACATAATTTAACATTAAAGCTTTGTCCTATTTTTTACTTATATTTTAACCCTTTCAGGGAATGAGTAAGGGGTTTTATGTACCCCTGTACTCATTCTCCAGGGTGAGGTGGTGGAGATCTGAGAGTCTCCATTAAAGGGGGCTTCCAGATTCCAAAGTCCTGCTAAAACGTTTATAAAAGCCCCCATTGTTTTCAATGGAAGCTTTCATAAAAGCTTAAAAACGCTTGAAAAAGCCTCCATTGAGTTCAATGGAAGCGTTTTCTTGCATTTATCCAGCGTTTTAATTTTTTAAACGTTTAAGATAACGCTCAAAAACGTGCCTGAAGGAAACGTCCTGGTGTACATTAGCCCATTGGAATGCTTGGGGACTTCAAACATGGGCTTTAAAAGCCTCAGGTTAAACGCTGGGGAAACAGTCTGTGTAGTTTAAGCCTTAAACGCTGGGGAAACAGTCCGTGTAGACTAAAGCTGCGTACACACGTCCAATAATTATTGTTAGAAACGACCGACGAACGACCGATGAACAACCGATTGGCCAAAAAAAAGTGACCAACGATGCCGACGAACAAGGATTGTCGTTGGAAATGAACGACCGCTATCAATCGTGTGTACGGTCGTTCAGTGATTGTGCATGTTTCTGCGGTACACTTTCTCCTTTACATGTCCCTCCCTGCATCGTTCAAACGATTGTATCTAGTGTGTGGACGCTGTTGGTGGATTATATTTGAACGATCATATTGTTACAGCATGTACAGAATTGTGCACAATATGATTGTTCAAGTATAATCGTGCATAATCGTTGAACAAGTCCAATTTATTTTCTAATTGAATGTGTCGTGTTTTTAGCCTCACTTATGGAGTTCAGTAGAGTGGCTCCTGACCTACCTTGCTTATATCCTCTCTTTGTATGGTAAGGCCCCTCCATATATTAACTCAATGCCTGCAGACAATCGGCTTTGGAAAGCTGTATGTCAGCTAAAGAATCCGGTGATTAATTTTGGTTAATTTTTATCTTTTTTTTTTTCTTCAATAAAATTCAAGAATATAACCAAAAAGGAACATTTTGTCTTTTTTTTTTAACTGGCTTTTACCAATAGGTTTAAAAGGAATTGACTTAGTCTATTACACATTATACATAATGATTGCATTATCAAAGTGTTACTAAGAAAAAAAATCTGTTTGTTATTAACATATATTGCAATGAATTTGGTTACAGATGCAGTCATCTCTATCCTAACACATGGGCCTGATTTATCAAGCAAGTGCGCGTAAGCTCGTTGAGTGTATATATGTGCCGATATACGAGGCATGTTTCCGCGAGTCGGAACTGAGTGCTAATACACTCGCCTTCACTTGCCAGCTGGATTCCTGCTTTCATAAATGAGCAATAGGGGTCGAGAATAAGCCAATTAAAGCGTGTAGTTTGCAGATATTACCTGACGGTAATAGAAGGAGGTCCAGGTTGCCAAGCACAACATGAAACCACATTGATTGCCAAGCTCACAAGCAGGGTCAAGCACTCTTGGAAATGAACAGATGTTCTGGTGTTGCTTAACTTAATTTTGCTAATTAAATACTAGATTGTATACATTATTTAGGTGTTTACATAAAACAAATAGTACTAGTATATCAAACTTATCAGAAATCATAGAAAGAAATAGACAATCTTTTCAGTTTGAAGCAATATGCCCAAAAAATCCTCTTTGTCTATTTCTTCCTATAATTTCCTATATATTTATGCATGTATGTACATACATACATTAGTGCACATGAAGCAAAACAAACAATGTACACAAAAAAGAAAAACTTACTGGAATAAGGATCTTTCTCTGAAAAATTGGTCAGCGCATATTTCAGCTGATTAACACAATTCACACGCACATAGCAGTTCCACCTTGGCACACAACAATGCGCATCACACTCCTAAGGTTCGGCGCACAACTATGCACATCAAACAACTGAGTTAATAAGCCAACTGTGCTGATTTTAGCCTTTCAAACATTTCAAAGAAGGGAACTTCTTAAAACAAGCATAATTGACTTTTTAAATTGTAGGTCCTGGGAGATTGTAAAGGAGATCACATAAAAGCAAACCCCCCAGAAAACAAACTACAAAAATAAAAAAAAAAACTTTATTCAAAATAAACCTATTTACCAAAAAGTCACATTAAAATATAGAGACCACACAGACACCACTAAATTTACATGACAAAATAAAAAAAACACACATGTAAACCCACACTTCCATATAAAGCCAAATATTGCATTCCAAAAATACTTACCAAACCGGTATGCAATTTTGACCTATCAAGGGTGGAAAAACTGGATTAGAAAATATTTATGCAGGACAAATATTTAAAGGTGGTAAAAAAGATATATTATTTAAATAAAACAATATGGCCACAAACACAATAACATAGCAGTAACATTGACTTCAAAATTGCAAAATGGACATTAAAACATTCAAAGTTTGAAAACTAAACAAAGCAAAGCATGAAATGTCGCAACATGGATTAGTAAAACACAACAAAAAACTCAGAAAGCACGTCAGACAACACCCTTATATATGCCCATATTGTTTGATTGCAAAATTCTGCCTTTATTACCACTTTTCAATGTTTGTCCTGCATAATTTTCTAATCCAGTGTTCCACCCTTGATAGGTCAAAATTGCATATTGGTTTGGTAAGTATTTTTGGGATGCAATATTTGTTGTGTCATTTTTGAACTAATTTGGCTTTAAATGGAAGTGTGGGTTTACATGTGTTTTTTTTTTGTCATGTAAATTTAGTGGTGTCTGTGTGGCCTCTATATTTTAATGTGACCTTTTTAGCAAATGGGTTTATTTTGAATAAAGTTTTTGAAAAATTGTGTAGTTTGTTTTTTGGGGATTGTTTTTATGTGATCTCCTTTACAATCTCCCAGGACCTTCAATTTAAAAAGTCAATTATGCTTTTTTTTAAAGAAGTTCCTTTCTATGAATTGGTTGAAAGGCTAAAATCAGCAAAATTGACTAATTAAAACTCAGTTGTTTGATGTGCATAGTTGTGCTCCAAACCTAAGGAGTGTGATGCTTATTCTTGTGTGCCAAGGCGTAACCACTATGTGTACGTGAACTGTGTTCTATCAGTTGAAATATGCGCCAGCCAATTTTCCAGAGAAGGATTCTCAATCGGGTAAGTTTTTCTTCTTATGTGTACATTGTTTGTTTTGCTTCATGTGCACTAATGTATGTACAAACATGCATATATATGTATATTTAAGGAGAGGGATTCACCTTTATGTGCTTCCACTACTAAGCTGAGGTGAGTAAGTCAATATATATATAAAATCCCATTCAAATCTGCATAAACACCCTGAAAGGCTGGAAAGCCAAGAAAATATGTTTGGCACAAAGTGTAGAAGGTATAGGTACTAGTACTGTTTGTTTTGTGTAAACACCCAAATAATGCATAAAGTCCAGTATTTATGAGCAAAACTAAGTTAAGCAACAACACAACATCTGTTCATTTCTAAGAGTGCCTGACCCTGCTTGTGAACTTGGAAATCAGTGTGGTTTGATGTGCTTTGGCAACCTGGACCTCCTTCCATCACCATCATGTGTGTTAGAATGAGTATGCAACTCAGCTGGACAACTAATTCACAACCTGCTTGGACAACAAGTGGCAGTGTGTTTGTATACAATAGTGCTAAGATCAGGAAGCACAGCACAATGACAACAAACCTATAACACTACCACTAATGAACAGAGGAGTTGTGTGGCAGCAAATCAACATGAGTGCAAAAGTGAGACTAATAAAATAAAAAATAAAAAAATAAAGAAATAAAAACTATATTAATTTATTCATAAAAGGAATATGTACATAAAACATTCAAATACCAATATGTGAGAACAATGTGACTTTCATTGGTGTATTCACGTCCCCTATTGCTCATTTCTCAAGGCAGGAATCAGCCTGGCAAGTGAAGGCGAGTGTATTAGCACTTGGCTCCGACTCCAGCTTGCGGAAATACGCCTTGTATAACGGCACGTATATACGCGCAGCGATCTTACCCGCACTTGCTTGATAAATCAGGCCATATGTCTTCACTTTATAGATACATTAATAAACTCGGTAAAAATCTTTCTTGGGTATATATGCATCAATTGAGCATCTAGGAGTGATCAGTTGTAATTTAAATGTACAGATTTTCTATATATATATATATATATATATATATATATATATACCGTATTTTTCGGACCATAAGACGCACTTTTTTCCCCCCAGAAGTAGGGGGAAAAAGTCTCTGCGTCTTATGGTCCAAATGTAGCCTTCCTTCTTACCTCTCATCTGTTCCTCTGTGCCCGTGTGCCGCCTCACAGCTTGCCCGGGCCGTCTCTCCACAGTTTCCTCCTCTGCTACGTCTCCTGCTGCTGTCCCGTCCTATATATATATATATATATATATATATATATATATATATATATAGACAAAAATGCCTGCAGAAATTCAGAAACAATTACTTTAGATACACACTAATAGTATCGCGAAACGCGTCAGGTTGAGACACTACTCGATTAAATACAAGATTGCAACGAACAACCAATTACATTGGTACTAATACAGCTACTAATTTGTACCAATATTTTGCGTTAGCATACTCTGTCTAGCACTGTTAAAAAAGGCATACCTGATGAAGTAATCAGGGGCATGTCATACCTTGTGTATACCACAATATTAATAAATGTTTAAAAATGTAACGTGTATATTACTGTTCATAAATAATATTTTGACAAAGAAAACACCTCATCTGTGGTTCCTTTAACTGATATTTTACTTCCTCATGCATTATTTTGGTTGAAAGATAAGAAATCCAAGGTTCCCATGTACTATGGAAGACATACATTTTATCTTTAAGTACACATGTTACATTGTTATTTATCATGATCCAATTCAGTTTGTTTTTAGTGAATTACAATGGTATACTAAAAGCATTGCAATAGCAAGCTATTTTTTTTTTTTTTGCGCTGCCAAGAAAATATAAGTAATTAGGCGAGTAAATGGTTTTGGGAGGGTCTCATTTAGTTGTACCAATAAGGATATTTCTAACCGTTTAGGTAAGTTGTTTTGGGTGACTGAGTAGATGAGGTTGTAGATTCTAATACAAAATCGTTTAACTTTTGGGCAACTCCACCAGGAATGTAACATGGTATCCATCTGACCACATATTCTATAGCACAGGGGTGAAAGGTCTTTATTTAGCTTATGGAGTCTGATGGGTACAAGGTACCAGCACATTAGAACTTTATAATTTGCTTTAATGAGAGAAGTATTAGAAGATATAGTTGAGGCCGAACTCGCGGTATTCTGCCATTCCTCAACAGACAAAGATTCTACCCATTCTGAGACCTATTGACAAATATAGAAGAGTTTTCTGTGAAGGTCAAATAAAGCTGAATATACAGCTGAGATTCATCCCTTAGCTTCAGATATAGCTGAGCATGATATACCGTGTTTCCCCGAAAATAAGACCTACCCCGAAAATAAGACCTAGCACTTTTCCCCCAACCTGCCCTAATATAAGACCTGCCCCGAAAATAAGACCTAGTAGAAACCATATTCATACATGAATATGGTAAGTGTTTTTTTTCATTAAAAAAAGTATATAAGACCTACCCTGAAAATAAGACCTAGTGTGTTTTTGGAAGCCCAAAAAAATATAAGACAGTGTCTTATTTTCAGGGAAACACGGTAGCTGAGCTGAGCTGAGCTGTGCTTTAAAAAGGGGGAGGTTCTCCCTTGAGTTTAGATTTTAAGAAGGACTTTATTTGCATAAACCTGAAGGTGGGAGTGAGTATTTTTTCTGTAGTGTGATTGTGCTCATTATATCCCTTCCATCCAAGAGGTCCTCAATATGGTATATCACCTTGGCTAACCACCACCTAAATTGTAGTTTGTCATTCCCAGGGGGGAATTCTGACTTGTTCCATAGGGGTGTTAAAGGTGAGTGTATGGAATGTATATTACAATTTGTTTTTTGGCCATCCCATAGAGCTAGTGAATAAGACAAAGTGGGACACATAATTGCAGGTCTCTTGTTGGAAGGGATCCACTTTAATTCCTCTACAGGGATGGACAGACAGGAAAATGCTTCCAATGCTGTCTTTTGGGGCCTGGGTTCTGGTATGGTGCATTGACCTAGGGATGCAGTTTGTGCTGCTCTGTGGTATAGCATTAAGATCAGGACTCCCAGGCTTCCTAATGTTTTGGGAATAAATAGAATGGCAGCGTTAATTCTTCAGAATTTATTATTCCATATAAACGTAAGTAATTTATTTTGTAAGTTTCTTAGTAAATTTTTATGGATTGCGATAGGCAGGGTTTGAAATAGGTATAACAGTCTTTTTAATTGCTGCGATTCTACCAAGCCATGAAAGTGGAGAAGTCGACCAGTCTTGTAAATCTTTAATAATTAACTGGGTGGGTGGGTAATCAGCCTGAAAGAGTGTTGCCAAAGAGGGAGTCAAATTTCTACCGAGATATGGGGTCTACTCATTTTTTAATCCTAGCAGTCACTTGCTACTTGCTAAATCCTATGTGGAGGGGCCTGCCTGCTATAGTATTGTAGTGGGGTGGCCAGCACCCAAGGATGCAGGATTGTCAGAGGTAGAGGTGTGGACCTCTTTAATTGCTTTACCCAGAATTCCCAGGGATGTTGGACAAGACCAGAAGTGATAAATGCTGAGGAGTACAGGGGGGAGGGGGCCAGTATGACCTGATCTGATGAGGCAGCAGTAGCTGAGCATGCGAGCTGCAGCAAGATTGTGTGGTCCCCTTCAGTTGATGCAGGGTTCGGGCAGCCGTGGGCCAGAATAGCACGAGTGCTTCCTGAAAGACTCAGCTACTGTGATCGGGTGTATTCTGTCAGCTGTCACTGTCCTAGAGTTCCAGTGGGGTGGGTGATTACCCACTGTGCGAGTGTTTGTGCAATCCATCGTGTGCATCCAATCGTGGGAGACACATCATGAGGAGCTTGCAGTCTTCTAAAACTATATACAGCTAAGTGACATTTGCTATTTGAACTGAGTGCAGATTGCCAAGTGTTTCAGGCACACCTTAGACGCCACCTAGTGTCCATTGTTGGAAACTGTTATCCCCTTTGTATTTTACATTTCACTATTGCATTCACCTTGTTTGTAACATCCAATACCTCAGAACCTGTAACCATACGTTTGTTTACATTGCAAAATATTCAGTAAAGTGCATTTTATATTTCCGCTGTCTATTTGTTTGGCCAACCTTACCTTGCCTTTACATTTGGTGTCACAAACAGGATTCGGTCATGTTAGACAGTGAGGAACAGATAGTAGGAGCAACAACGTCGAGCAGCGCTTTCCCAAAAGAGGAAAGACAACAAATTTCCCTGCCAGTTCCCACCCCCTTATTCTTGGCAGGGTGCTTACCACAGCAGCTGCCCATATATACAGGGTCAGGCCAGGATTTGGGTGACTGGGTTAGCAGGCTGCGGGCCTTATCCGCGCCTTATCCTGTGCAACAGGCAGAGGTGGCTATTAACGTCTTAGATGGGAGGTTAATCTAGCACTTGCCAGCAGTAGAGCAGGACTCCCTTGACAAAATAATCAGTCAGTTAGAGGCGGTGTATGGCCAAAGAGGAACACTAGGGGATCTCAGGGCCCACTTTGTGAACAGGAAACAAAAGCCTGGGGAGTCCAATCCACAATATGCACTGGAGTTACAAGACCTAGCAGTGGAGATACGCCACAGAAAGAGAGCACGTACTGATAGGCAGGGCTGGAGTGATGCGAATGGATGGCTTTCAGAAGATCAGTTTGTAGAAGGGCTGCTTGCTGACAAAATTAGAGAGACCCAGCGAGAGAAACATAGGAGGAAACCTTATCTGAAATTCCATGAGATGCTGGTTCAAATGCTGCAGGAGCTGGTGAGGGAGAAAGACCAATAGGTTCATCTATAGTCCCACTGACCCCTGCATGGGAGGTAGCCATTTAAAGACTGTCAGAGGGAATGGCTCAGATTCAGACAGAGTATTCAATGATGAAGCAACAAATAAGATCCCCTTCTGAACAATGGGTAGAAAGTGCTTCACTGAGGGGAAGGCAAGACCCCCCTGGAAGGCGGCCAGAGCAAACAATGTCTCCACAATGTAGCTGGTGAAGCAGGTCATTTCCAGAGAGACTGTCCCAATAAAACCCCCAAGAGGCCATTAAACTAGAGAGCTCTGCTGCTAAGAGTCAGGCAGTAGGGCAGCATGGTTATACGACTCAGTATGTGATGGACAAAGATGTGGTGGTGGATTGCCCTATAGTTCATGGGCGTTTTGTTGGCGGGGGAAATTGAGTGTTTCTTTGACACTGGCTCCCAAGTCACTGCCTTTCCGGAGTCCCTTTTCCAGCAGTGCTTCCCCAATAAGAAGATGAGCTCAAATGCTCACTGGATCTCATTAGCTGCTGCCAATCAACTTCTCATAGAAGTGGTGAGGATCACATGGATGAAAGTAGAATTGTGGGGACAATACCTTGGCCAAAAGGGTATAGTGATCACCCGGAATGCTGGCAAGGAGAGTGCGCAGGCAATACTGGACATGAACATCATACAGGGGCTGGGGTCTGAACTGTCACCAGGATGTCCTGCACACTTGGGACCTCCCAGGGAAGTCAAACTGTTATTGCATGCTCTGGAGTCACTGGGGAGCTTGGAGGCATGCTCTGGGGACAGGGACATGAAAATTGGCACTGTGAAAGTTCCCTTTGGGACAGATGTTGTGGTGCCCCCCTGACAAGAGCTGGTCCTCCCTATGAATGTTGGCTCGCATCACGAGTTACAAGGTCTCAATGCCCTGGTGGAATCTCTGCCCATGGAACGAGGACCATGTATTGGCAGGACTCTTGCAGTAGTCCGCAGGGGCACAGTTCCTTTTAGAATTCGGAAGACTCACGCTCTTCCCCCCACCTAGCCCCTTGGACAGCAGTGGGTCAGCTTTCCTTAATTGAAGATGTATTTGTACCAAAGGTGACCCACCTGGAACTCCAAGTTTTTGGATTCCGTGTGAAAGGGTCTGAGACACTCCATTTTGTTACCTGAGACACTCCATTTTGTTTTCCATTCTAGTTCTAGTTTTAGAGATAGATGTATTCCTTGGTATTTTTCTGCCAAACAAGTGTCCTTGCTGACATCTGCTAAATTCAGATATTGCTGACAATTAAAGAATAACAAGATGTCTTGTACGTGTCTGAAACAATGTAGCAAAGCGGTTTTGTATTAGAACAAAGATACTATTATCTCTCTACTGTGGTAAATGAGCATACACGGTGATATTTTGTTATGTTATAAAAACTAAATGTTTGTTACAATAAAGTTGAAGATTGCTTGATACCGTACTAGTGTATGCGTCGTTGACCAATTCTTCCCAGGCGCCTGTTCTGATGCACTGAGGGACACTGGGATGGTGGGAGATCACAGAAGAATAGAGCCAAGAAACCTGCAGATCCTTTCAGCTGGGGGCTCGTCCGGGATAGAGCACACAGAATTTTCGGTGAGTACGGGAATTCCTCCCTAACGGGTTGGGAACTTTCTCGTTTCTTTCCGAATAATTTCTGTTGCTTCTATCTTGAATCCTTTTTAGATAAAGAAAGCAGAAGAGAAGTGCTAATTAACTATCTTGATTATGTTGCCCTGGTATGTGGAATGGAACTTTCAGTCACTTTGAATGCTGACCCCAGAGTAGCTTCTGGTATGCCTCTCAGCCGTATATTATTCCGTCTCCCTCTATTCTCTTGGTCATCTTTTCTAAGTGCAAATGATGATAGAAAGAATGTAGCTGCACTTGTGAATGCTCCAAGGCTGTAATTCTTGAATCTGTGTGCGATGTAGTTGATCCTAGTGCAGTCACCCTTGTATACACTTTAGTGATCTGATGCTGAAGGGATTCTGTTTTTTCCTAAGATAATTTGTGTGACTAAAAATCCTCCTTACTTGGCAGAAACTTTAGGAGAGTTTGCAGATCACTGGGAAGGTTTTGTTTCTCTACAGGAGAAAGTGAAACCTGGGCTGTGAGACACAGAGATGCTAGAGAGGGAGGAGGGGTGAGTCTGGGCTGTCAGCTTGTGTCCCAGACTTTTCATCCTAAAGCCCCTGACCTCGTGGCTGGGGGTACCATCTTAGTTGTTTGGCCGCAAACAGGTTTAAGCTCTAAAAAGGGTTAATTAGTCAGTATGGCAGGATGGACTGAGAGCATGGGAAGTGTAAATTTTTCAGGATCATCCCAAATTGTCCTGTGAATCTATTCGGAAGGGATTTATTTTCTTTTTTTTACTGAGATTGCAGTTGGGGATTTAGCAAAACAGGACACCTACATGTCACATCCTCAGTTATGCCCATTCATGTGCCAAACGGAGGTTGTTTTTTATATCTAGAATGTCAGCCACAGGATCCACTGCTTGATCAGGTTCCTCCTGAAGTGTGGGCAAGGACTGACCAAGATGTTGGTCTAATCTCTTGTACACCTTACAAGGCAATGTTTAAGCCCAGCACTGCACCTGTCTACATTAAACAATATCCACTTTCCCCAGAGAAAAGAAAAGGGAAATGAACCAATAGTAATGGAATTTCTAGAGGCAGGGGTTATTGAGGAAATTATTTCTCTCTAAAACACACCTATCAACCCAGTAAGAAAGGCTGACAATACCTTTAGATTTGTCCAGGATCTTAGAGCAGTAAATGCTCAGATCATACCCACAGCCCCTGTGGTTCCAGACGTGCCATCTCTGCTATCAGCCATTCCTGCCCATGCAGAGTTTTTCTCTGTTATTGATTTAAAGAATGCATTTTTTTCTGTCCCAGTTGACAAGGAGACACGGCTACTTTTTGCTTTTACATTTAAACATCGCCAGTATATTTGGTGTAGAATGCCTCAGGGTTCTGTAGACTCCCCTGTAGTCTACTCTATTGTTCTCCGGACTACACTGTACCCTTGGACTGCCCCTCATGGTTCTGTCCTTCTACAATATGTGGATGATCTCCTCATATGTAGTTTCACTCGGAAGGCCTGCCAGGCAGACTGTGTTAGTCTATTACTGTGGTTATATGAATGTGGACACAAGGTGTCAAAATTACAATGGTGTACAGAAAGTGTTGATTATTTGGGCTTTGTCCTGAAGAGATACCTTTTCTGTGTGGCACACAGAGGAACAGGTCAAGAGTAAAAAGGACAATGGAGGCTGAAGTATCAGTCCATTTGGGAGATAAAAGTATTGTGAAACTAATGAGAGCTCTGAATGTTAGTTCTATGTGTTTGCAGAACCCTCTTAACCCAAGGCATGTTACACACATGTTTAATAACAGTGGCCACTCCACACTCCTCAGAGCATAATAGCACAGTTGTGGTATAGCAAACAACAGTATCCCGAATTCACATTACCCTCCCCCATAAACTACTATTGTGGGGAATGTCATATCCGGAAGCCAAAGGATACGATTATGGTAAGCACTGTTAATGTCACAGCAGCCCATAACGGTTTTAGTTTTGGTCGGATGTGCCTCAACCTCCATTGGATGAATGGCTCTCCAGGTAATAATGTTGGATACGCCAATGTCAAAGCATATTTGCGATATATATATAATAGTACTGGAAAGTATAATGGTGTAGGCATGAAGGTACCACTACGTGATGTTACTAATAATATGAGTTGTAATGCCACCCATCCGGTGCAAACAATTGTCTCCTGATTGTACCTCTGGGTTGCCTCTATTAAGTGCTTCTGAGTACATTGGCCTGGGAGCATCTATTGTAGGAGTCCCAGGTTTGGATATATATAATACTCGCACTATAAATTCTATTGTATGTGATGTAGCTAAATCTCTGAATTATACCTCCACTGCTTTAGCTGATATACTGTTAGATTTACAAGGTTTGAGAGGAGCAGTGTCAGAGAATAGATTTGCTGTAGATTATCTATTGCTTAAGCATAAGCTAGGATGCCAGAGTTTTAAGGGTATGTGTTGTTTCAACCTATCAGATTATTCAAAGTCCATAGAGGAAGAAATACAGGCATTGCAAGAAATTGTGCATGGTATTAAACTAGATGTGGGATCATCCTCATGGTGGGATTGGTTTCTGAGTTGGTTACCTGATATTACCTGGTTGAAAACGCTCTTTATGTATGGAATTATTATAATCGTCTGTCTAATCTTGCTATGTTGCTGTATTCAGTGCATTCCCTCCTTATTGCAAGTATTTCAGGCGTTCTGTCCTAGACCAAGGGACGTTGGACATGAGTACATTGAGTACCTACGGATGAATCATAAGAGGTAAAGTCATATTCATGACTTAAGATGGGATTGAAAGGGTCTGAGACACTCCATTTTGTTACCTGAGACACTCCATTTTGTTTTCCATTCTAGTTCTAGTTTTAGAGATAGATGTATTGCTTGGTATTGTTCTGCCAAACAAGTGTCCTTGCTGACATCTGCTAAATTCAGATATTGCTGACAATTAAAGAATAACAAGATGTCTTGTACGTGTCTGAAACAATGTAGCAAAGCGGTTTTGTATTAGAACAAAGATACTATTATCTCTCTACTGTGGTAAATGAGCATACACAGTAATATTTTGTTATGTTATAAAAACTAAATGTTTGTTACAATAAAGTTGAAGATTGCTTGATACCATATGAGTGTATGCGTTTCACCGTGGTTATGTGGCCAAAGTGAGAGCAGCACAATAGTCAGTGGGGCCAAGCCAAGAATGGACTGGAGAACAGAATGGTTCTCTCTTGCAAATAAATGATGAGGAGCTTACATCCTCCCAGTGAGAGAAAGTACGAAGGCTAGTGGATAAAGGGACTGTGGTGTTCTCTCAGGGGGACTATGATTTGGGCTGCAGCAATGGGATAGTTCATGAGATTCCCAATGGGGATAGCCCACCCATCGGGGAGAGAGATATCAGAGTATTCCCCCGCATCTTTATCAAGAAGTCAAACAAATGCTAGGACAGATGATGCAACAAGGGGTGATTGAGGAGAGTAAAAGTCCATGGGCAGCGCCAATAGTGCTGGTAAAGAAAAAGGATGGCACTTTTCAGTTCTGTGTGGACTACAGGCATTTGAGTGCTGTCACCACATGAGATGCCTACCCCCTGCCCGGATTGAAGAATCCCTTGCTGCATTGGGCAAGGCTAAGTTTTTCTCCACACTTGATCTGGCCAGTGGATACTGGCAGATCCCTGTTGCTGAGGCAGACATGCCAAAAACTGCTTTTGTCACTCCTATGGGACTGAACAATGCGCCTGCCACCTTCCAGAGGACTATGGAACACTGTCTGGGCGACATGAACCTAGAAAGTATCCTGATCTATCTTGATGATGTGGTCATTTTCTCTGCCACCTTTGAAGAGCATCTAGTCCATTTGGAGGCAGTGTTGGCTCGCTTGCACAGCTATGGGCTGAAACTGAAGCCAAAGAAGTGTCATTTATTTAGGTAAGAAATTGAATACCTGCATCCAGTCATGGGAGACACATCATGAGGAGCTTGCAGACGTCTAAAAATGTATACAGCTACCGTATTTTTCGGACCATAAGACGCACTTTTTTTCCCCCAGAAGTGGGGGGGAAAAGTCCCTGCGTCTTATGGTCCATATGTATCAAAATGTATCCTTCCCAGCTGCTGTCCCGTCCCGTCTCCTGTTCAGCGCGGCCAGAGTGACTGTCTCCTGTATCTTGCTCCCAGCGTCCTCCCACTCTCAGCATGATTGGCTGACAAAGTCATGCTGTGTTCCCTGAATTTTATGACTGTGATGTTGGTTTTTAATGCACATAAAATATTTTAGGACACTATTTGTTTCAGAATCTTTTTTTTCTTCATTTCCCTTCTCTAAAAAACTGGTGCGTCTTATGGTCCAGTGCGTCTTATGGTCCGAAAAATACGGTAAGTGACATTTGCTATTTGAACTGAGCGCAGTTTGCCAAGTGTTTCAGGCAAACCTTAGATGTCGCCTAGTGTCTATTGTTGGAAACTGTTATCCCCTTTGTATTTTACATTTCCCTATTGCATTTACCTTGTTTGTAACATCCAATACCTCAGAACCAGTAACCATAAGTTTATTTATATTGCACAATATTCAGTAAAGTGCCTTTTTTATTCCCTCTGTTTGTTTGGCCGACCTTACCTTGCCTTTACAGTAACATGTTAGCGATGGTGTTGTAATAACAGAAACAGTTCTGGGAATAGAAGTGAGCCAATCACATAAGCAGGATGGTATATTTCCAATGAATTTTGTGGTGCCAACAAAAACACTCCTCTAATACAAGGGAGCCAATAGTTTCCATGTTTATACATTTGTGTTGGCTGGAAAAGGGTAATGCAATGGTAACTAATGAAAACATTTTCTCAATGTTTAATTTTTTACACCATCTTTATTGTTTTATGCTAATTAGTACAGCCAAGATGTAAAAATCTAAGACACAAGAGATATTCACTGAACTGTGAAGCTTTGCAAACAGTGAAATATGTTTATAAACCTTGACACTTGATTGGATCCCAAGCTTTTTTTTTTAGAGCAGATTAACTTTCAATTTATTATGTTATGGTTATTTTGGTGGGGTGCACCCATTTTTGTCCAGTTGTAAACACATCCAAAATGCACCTACACCCCTTCCAAACTCCTATATGTATGTTGTAATAGTCATACAAATGGTTTAACAAATAAGACAAAATATTTCCCAGGAGTAATGTCTTATAAATTCCCAATAATCCTAATGCCCAATAAATTCTTTAATAAGAATACAAAATTACTAACCTGCAGTAGCCCGATGAACGACCAGTATACCAGCTGTGAGCAGCACAAACAGGGACTGCGGTGCCATTGTGTTAACTTCCCCCTTTAACACTCTCATCCAAAAAGGGGGCAGAATTGGTAATGTGTCCTTTTATCTGTCTGCAGGTCTCCTTTCTGTGTTTCACCAGAGCCAGTTAACACATGTTGTCATCCCCCACACAGCTCACTCTCTAATCCCCTGCACACCCTCCCACTGGAGAAAAAAGGGCAGGGTGATTTTGTGAAGTGAGGCAATAAAGGGAAGTGTTTGACAAACATAAGAGCATTAGGAAAGCTTACCATACTAACTTGAAGTTAGTATTTTATGATCTGCCATGCACAGAAAGACAAAAGCAAGAATACAGTAAGCAAGACTGTCATCAATATTTCAATCAAAGACCAGAAAAAATAAAAATAGAAAATGTTTTATTTAAAGAACAACAAAAAACTAAAAACCTCCAAATATACTTTTTCTACAGTTCTATTTAAAGTACAATTATCATGTGAAAAAATGTGCTAGTTTTTTATTTTACAAGCCTTATTTGGGTCCTATATTTCTGAATTCTGACCAGGAATAACCATGCAGCTAAGTGTCAAAGAAAAGTCTAAAATCCTTATGTCTATACCTGTTCCGTATCAGTGAGTCAAAGTAACAAAGCCAAAGCATCATTATTGCCATCAATAAAAGCATTATTAGGTATATATATTATATATTAGGTATTATATCTAGCATTTTAAAAAGGAAAGGGAATCAATGGGTGCCTACTTATGTGTTTTATGACACATGGCATTTAAAGGACAGATTTAGGATATGCTTTATCCTAAAGCATAACCTGGGTATATCAGTCTTTTCCTTTCAGTGAAAATTGTTGGATTATTTTTCAGATGGTGTCTTCTTATCTAGTGTCAGCATCATTAAATATGATGTTCTCCGTAACATTCTGTGTAAAGTGTAAATATAGTACCAATGGTTTGTCTTCTAGATCAAGTTATTATTATTCAGAAGGATAGGAGTTAAATTATTATTAGGCTTAGGACCAGGAGGTTTGGAGTTACATATGGCAACTACATGCTTTAACACACTGCACAAAGTGTACATTACTCCATTTTGGTGTATTGATTTTGAAAAGCTACCCAACACCTTAAAGCAATGCATCGGCATTGCAGCACATCACATGTTCCGTAAAGAAATTATCTTTTGTCATTTTAAATAAGGTTGCCAGGATTTCCCATGTTATCAAGCACAATACATTACCAGAAGCCACTGTTTCTTGCGTTGGAGTGGGGTCATTTATGATCATTTGGTGCACCAGGCAAGATACCCTAGGTCTGTGTTGATGGGCTTTAGTTTGCTTTAGGTGGGTCTTGCATTCCCATAGAAGGCCAGGAGAATGCAAACCCAGTTGAACCAGGACAGAAGGATCTCAAGTGCAGGACAAATGTATCTGTTAATGGGTCATGATATTTTTAGAAGCATCTCAAACTGATACCACGAACAGAAGAGTAAAACCAATATACATAGGCCCTAGCAACCAGTCAACATTGGGCTGACAAAAAACTCTATACCATGAAGGCAAATGTTTTTTATTTTTCAGCTGTGAACCTGCTTTACATTCTTCATAAAGTATTAAAATATTTTACTTACACATGCTTTTTTCCTTTCTGCTGATTCAGCATATACCAGTCTCTACAGGAATTCCCTACAGACAGTTTTACAGACAACTTTAATTTTAGTGAAGTTAATCTTTACTGCTCCCCCTGCACTCTCAATGAAACCCACATAGCAGTAATCCCCTCTTCTAAGATCATTGGCCATGCTTTAACTGACAGTAAAGCTGCGTACACACTGCCAATTTTTGTTGTTGGAAAGGATCTTTCACGATCCTTTCCAACGACAAGGGAGTGCACGATGCATGAATGGTGCTGTACATACAGCACCGTTCATGCTCTATGGAGAGGGGAGGGGGAGAGCGACGGAGCGCTTTCATTACGATCGGCTGTCGTCCATCGTCCGTGGATCCGGCAGGTCGGTCGTCCGGACGATGGACGACACCGACTGTACACGGCAGATTTTCGCCCGATAATTGGCCGACGCCGATTATCGGGCGATAAAAATCTGACGTGTGTACGTAGCTTAAGATTGTGTTACAGTTACCGCTTCCTCATGTCAACGAAACTGCTGCCTCCAGGAAGAAACTACAAGTAGATTTTACTTGCATTAGCATTAGTACTGCTGAAAGCTGCCCATTGTAAAATCTGCAGATGCTGGCTCTTTTAAAACCAGAGCTGTGATGCAATTTATCAGGAGCTGTGTGTGTAGGTCTGAAACTAACATTTGACTAAAAATCCTGGGGTTGACCTATCCATTCAGGTACCACCTATAACTTTAACATAACTTATGCTTACAAAATTGAGAAAATAAAAAAGGTACTGTAAATTTGTTAGAGGTAAAAGAATGTGAAAAAGGTAGACTTTGGCTCTTAAACAGTGCTTACTTAGTTTGCCAATAGATGTGTGCAAATACAAAGGCCAGGGACAGCAAAAAAGTGGAGATGTTTAATCAATGGAGTGAAAGCTTACAATGCAAAATCATTATTCAAAAATACTTCAATTTAATCATGAACATCAGGCACACTTTTTTTGTTTACAGATCTTTAATAAAAAAGGCTTCTTTTGCTGCATTGTAGTTATGTTCAATCAGCCACTGAGAGAAAGCCTGAAAATAATGAGGTATGAACATGACTTTAGTAAAAGAGACATTTGTACTCAAGCTGTATGTGTGAACTATAAACACTGGGTGATTTATACGTAGCAGGTGATTAAATGGTTTACCTAAGCAAACCTGTCTATTGTGCTATATTATTTTTGAGTGCCATGTTAAAACTGTCGTAGTTAAAGTTTGCTTTTTCGGGTCCCTTCATAAATAAAGTTGTACCTATATATATATATATATATATATGTCCGATTCTTCAGGAAACAATGTTTTGAGACATATTTTTACAATAATCATAATTTATATTTACATGAAAACCATAATGATACACAAATAACAGTTAGATGATATATTTTTTGCTGTGTTACATAATGAGCACTTACTTTATTAATGACATCTCAGATCACTCAGGATGAATACCTCCTCCCAGAAAATCATGTGCGAATTTGCGCGGACATATCTGCGAAACATGTTGAAACTTTTGTATTGTTGTGGGACTATAAACATCTAATTAAACAATATTATATTAATTAAACAATATTGTTTATATATATTAAACAATATTAAACATCTAAACAATATTATATATATATATATATATATATATATATTGTGAGGGGTTAAGCTCAGGATCGCCTTTGCTAGGGTCAAAGGACACTTGTCTGATTCATCCAATTCAGACCACACACTGAGGTAAAGGTGTTAAGCTGACTTGTAGTCAGGTTTATTTAAAGGTTGCGGATAAAATAACAAAAAATAGCAAAAGAAAACCTTGCCTGTCCAGGACTTACTAAACATCCAATATTCCTGTCTATCAGCTGGAGGGCTTCTCCCTGTCAGTTCAAACAAAGCTTTCAGCAACCTTCCACTCACTTTTGAGCTCACTCACCCAGACTGACTTTCATAGTCTCTCAGCCAAGCTCCCTTACAGACCGTCTGTCTGCGCCTGCAAACAGAGCTCTCTCTCACACAGTCCACCTGGCTGTGTCTCTCTAAGCCAGGCTGAGCCCGCACAGACCCCTGTCTGTGTCTCTCCAAATTAGGCTCCTGACTGAGCTCCTGGCTCTGGGTTATATCCCCACCTTCAGTGCTTCTTAATTAATTATCTCACATGGGAGAGTCTTCCACCTGCTACTTCACACAGGAGAGGAATCCTGGGCAAATATATCTCCCTTCCACCTCCAATCCTGCATTGGTGTCACAATATATATAAAACTAAATAAATAAATACATATATATTTATAGGAGAATCTGTATTGCAGATATTGTTTATCCATTTGTTACACTATAAATACATTTTGTTTTTTAGATTTTTTAAATTGTAAATGTAGAAATAAAAGTTATGTTTTGTTTTATATAATGCCTCAAAAGTCAATATTTTGATGTGTGTTGGAGATATTGAACCTGTTTATAAATTGACTGATGAGGATACAATATATTCTACTAAGTTTGTTTTGATTGGTTTCGTAAAACCATGCAATTTGGGATGAACGAGAAGGCCTCTGACAGTCTAGCGAAAATTTCCTTGAACTTACGATGGGTCCGCGAAATTTCGGCGCACCGATTTTGTGAATTCCAATAAAGTCAATGGGCTGACTTTAAACATTAAAAGCAAAGCCTCTATACATGTTAGAACCACCAAATTTGCTAGGTATGTGTAGGAGAACAGTGACAACAAGGGAAAAATGTTCCAAAAGACCTTGTGGATTTTCAGAAAACGGCAGGTAAAGTGACAGTAGTCAAATAGGATTTTTGCATGATGGACAGTATACAGAAGGCAGCATAAACATTAGGACATTGAGAAAAGGTGACTACGTGTGAACTCAACCCACTAGCAGCAGTATCTGCCGTCAAAACAGCAGAAGACCGCATTGCTAGCTGGCACTTGTATGACATGTGTTAGGAATGCCACCCATAAAGTTGTGGAGAAGTAGCGCGGTGACGTTAAGCAAAAAGATGAAGGAAAAGAGACGGAGCGTGGGTCAGCGAGAAAAGTAGCAGTGTATGGCCTCTGGTGAGCTATCGCCAGGGAGACCCCATTGGTAAGTGTCATGGAGAGCTGGGTGTAGTGCATCGTCAATGCCACCCAGAAGTGTGTAATACAATTTTAGTAAATGGAGTACTGACAGGAGGCAGCATCAGCAGGAGGAGGCGGTGGGCCCTGAGAAGGAGCGAGGACCGCATTGGTAACTGGAATCCAGAGCTGGGTGTAGTGCATCAATGCCACCCAGAAGTGTATATTACAATTTTAGTGAATGGAGTACTGACAGGGTTCTGGATCAGTAGCACAGAAATTTCACTGTACCTAACAGCCTTCTTTGGTAAATAGGAACAGGTATCAAACACTAAAATATCTGTATTTATTTTAATGTAGCACAGAAATTTCACTGTTCCAGTCATCTTTGGTAAACAGGAACAGGTATCAAACACTAAAATATCTGTATTTATTTTACAGTAGGACAGAAATTTCACTGTACCAGTCTTCTTTGGTAAATGGGAACAGGTATAAAACACTGAAATATCTGTATTTATTTTACAGTAGGCCAGGAAATTACCTGTACCAAATGGTCTTCTTTGGTAAATAGGAACAGGTATCAAACACTAAAATATCTGTATTTATTTTAATGTAGGCCAGAAATTTCACTGTATCAAACATTCTTCTTTGGTAAATAGGAACTGCAATTGATTTAAATTAGCTTTAGTGAATGTACAGTGTGAAAAAAAGACGACTAAAAGTGTCTTCACTATATAATATACAATATTCACTAATATTCACACAATATAGATTACACTAAATGTGCTGACTGCTGACAATTTAACAAAACTGACTAGCTATGCATGGTACTACAAGGAGCAGCAACCACAATTTTATTATTAATATTAAACAGGATTTATATAGCGCCAACATATTACGCAGCACTGTACATTAAATAGGGACAATTGTACCTTCAGTGCATGTGCGGTCACTGAACAGCACGTAAGAGTGTAATACACACAATATACCTTACAATAAATGTGCTGACTGCTGACAAGTTAACAAAACTGACTAGCTATGTGTGGCACTACAAAAAGCAGCAACCACAATTGTGCCTTCAGTGCATGTGCAGTCAGTGAACAGTACCTAAGTGTGTAATACACACAATGTAACTTAGACTAAATGTGCTGAGTGCTCACAATTTCACAAAACTGACTAGCTAATAGCTCATGTGAAAGTAAATGCCCTATAAAACACTGAACTATGCAACTAAGAAGGCTCCTACACTGTCCCTGTCACACTACACGTCTCGCCCTGTGTCTATCCTATACACAGAACACAAGATGGAGTGACTAACCCCTCCCTCCTTCCCTGTATATATATGCCTGTGCTCAGATCTCTCCTGATTGGCTCCTGAGCCTTGCTTGCATCCTGGGAGCAAATGATTCGCTCCCAGCCGCGATTCCTGCCGAAATGTCCCACTGTTACCGCCCCCTGCTTTTTACCTCGTTCATTCGGCAAGAATACAACCTTATGGCGAATCACAAGACCGTTCTCGCTTACATGTTCGGTAAGCGAGAAAGGCCCGATTCGCCGCAAGATCGAAATTACAAATCTCGCTTATCCCCACATGCAATGAACACTGGCACATATTTTCCACAATTTGTTTGCCCAGCAACATGGGACATTGTTCAGGGGTTAAAACACTCCCAATCATTACAATGATAACTAAAGTTTTTTTTGACATTTGAGGACATGTTTACACAGGTGAACCGCAGTAGTGCCGACAATTCTAACTAGCCTGTACTGCTTGGAAAAAAACAACAGTCTGAACTAGCCCTAGAATTTTGATATAAGTATGGTCTGATTAAAGAAATGCTTTAGACACTTAATGTAAATCAACACTTGAATCAACCTTTAATTTGTTCTTATGTATCTCTGTTGCTTAAGTTTAATTCCCCCAAAACTGGACTATAAATCTTTATTTCTATATGAAAGAAAAAAAAATGAATGTCAGTGTTTGGTGCATTACAATTTACTTATGGATAGAGGTCTTTATTTACTTACCGAACAAATTACAAATTAAATCTTCTTTATTGCTTCCATTTGTTTAACTTTTTATACATTATATTTTATGTATGCTATTTATATGTGATCAGCCTTTCCTTGTATCCATTACCTATGTACCTAAGGTTTTGCTTTTGCATAGTCACAATAGTGTATGAACGTTTCAAAGAGTTGGAGCCCACAAAGATCTTGTAGAAGCACTGATTTCCAAGGTTATCACACAGATTGCACTTAAAACACGTCTGCTTTTGTTTATTTGCATTTTGTTTATTTATTTATTAGTGACAAGGACACACAGTTCTATCAGGATCATCAGGTATTCTGTGTACGTACTATAACATACATAACAATGCAACATCTACATTTAAGAAATGGTAAATTGCATTATAATACATATACATTTCAGGAAAGTATTTTCTACTGTTGTGACATACCCTCAAAAATTAGCAAGCTGTCACCAGAAAACCTGTCTTAGGCTTAGTCTACACGGACTGTTTCTCCAGGCTTTTAAAGCCCATGTTTGAAGTCCCCATGCATTCCAATGGGCTAATCTACACCAGGACGTTTCCTTCAGGCACGTTTTTGAGCGTTATCTTAAACGTTGCTTGCAACGTTTAAAAAATTAAAACACTGGATAAACGTGGGAAAACACGGAAAAACGCATGAAAACGATTGAAACGCTTCCATTGAACTCAATGGAGGCTTTATCAAGCGTTTTTAAGCTTTTATGAAAGCTTCCATTGAAAACAATGGGGGCTTTTATAAACATTTTTAGCAGGACTTTGGAATCTGGAAGCCCCCTCTAATAAGAAGACTCCCAGATCTCAAAAAACCCACCTTGGGGAATGAGTACAGTGGTACATAAAACCCCTTACTCATCCCCTGAAAGGGTTAAAATATATGTAAAAAATAGGACGAGGCTTTAATGTTAAATTAATTTATTAAATGTGTGTGTTTGACAGGATGATTTCCATGGCTGCAATCCTGACATGAGCACAGCCCTGGAAATCCTCCTGACAGTGAGAAATCGCAGGGCACCAGGGGTTAAATGCGGACAATCCTCTCCATTCACCCCTAGTGCTCTTTGATCGGCTGAGGTTTTACGTTTATGAGCCATTCAGCACTATACATGAATGGGGAGACTTGTGCCCATTCATCTCTAGTGCTCTGTGATTCGCTGAGAAATAGGAAACTCTTATGACAGCTCAAGCATCATCAGGATTTCCATTACCTCAGCCAATCAGGGAGCAGAGTAATCAGCGGAGCTCTGCTATGCTGACAGCTCCGCTCCCCTGATTACTCCCGCAGCCCTAGAGGAGCTGTGACGTGTATTACAGATACAGAACATGATGCCACAACGGTACTGGAAGGCCATGAGGAAGATATTGAGTACTACAAAAATGAGGTACAATTATTACATTATAAATTAGAGGACTTTTGGAACAAGTCTAGGCGCTCTAATTTGCGCATACGTGGAATATCTAAATCTGTGGTGGAGTTACCATCTATAGTCACAGCCTTATTTCAAGAGATATGCCCTGAAATACCTTTAGAGAGACTTGAGCTAGACTGAGTACACCGCACACTTATTAGGCCAAAACCAGAAGGACCGCCTAGAAATGTAGTTGTAAAATTCCATTTTTATTGTACAAAAGATATAATCCAGCCAGTGGCTTGTACCAAAGAACCAATTGTTTTTCAGGGGTATAACTCTCAAATTTTTGCTGATCCCAGCAACTATCCAGAGGCATAGAGAGTCGAGGCCTTACCTACAGATTATACAGGAAAAAAGCATTATTACTGATGGGGGCACCCATTTAAACTGATATTCTCTGATAATGGCAAAACCCAGATTATTACTTTATCGTCTGAAGCATCAACATGTTTTTAAACCCTGGGTTTACCGGTACCATCACAATCCCATGGTTCTGACAGAGCTGAAAGATCTTTATCATGTCCATCAAAAGCAATCAAACAACGTCTGAGATGTAATCATTTTAGGAGTATCTTCATCTGGCTTAATAATTATACACAAGGCAAATGAATTTGATATTCAGGGATGAAGATGTATTTTTTACTATTTAAATGTTGAAATGATATTTGGCACTTTACATTTTTTTTCTCTCATTTTTTGTGCCCACTGATAGATAATAAATATTAATGAAGTGATGTTTATATGGGGTTTATATTTAATGCATTTGAAGCCCTACTACCGGTGCAGTTGTCATTGCACACCTCACTTATCTCAAAGAGTGAATCCCAGTATTTAATCTTTAGGGGAGGTTGCTCTTTGAGATATAATTTAGGTGGGCGAGGTTTTCCAAATTAAACCAAATATTATACCTTATTTAATGATTTAGGAAAATGAGTGCTAAGTGTAATGAGGAGAGGCTCTTTTAATATTTATTGTTTGTACTGTATGTATTTTTGTTCTTTTGGAGAGGTAGGTTTGTTTTCATCTTTCCTCTCCAGAAGGATGTTTTAATTTTTTCTTTTCTAAACTAAGTTTTGGTTTATTTATGATTTTAAGGTCACAACAATACACAATTTTGAAAGTAGAATCAAGGCAATATAAAGGGGCACTCCCGCTAACCTATAAATGACAATCTCTATTATTTCCCTCAATGTACAGGATCTCAATTCCCCAATGAAACACACAAAGGCATTTCGCTATTTTCATATCCATATGGTGGATGTAGTTTGTTTGCAAGAGACACATTTCTCCACTACTTCCCAGTTATTTCCACGTTTCTTACCCAACAGCATTTATGACTTATCCTTTTTCTAAAGGTAGGGGTGCATTTATAGGCTTTAGAAAAAGTGTCCCATTTGTATTGGAGTCACATGTGGACCCTGAAGGTAGATACCTTTTTTTGACGGGTTGCCTAAATGATACTAAGTGACAATATCACCTATTATGCACATAATGAGAATCAAGTACCGTTCTTTACCCATTTGCTTCAACTCTTACATGTAAATACGCAAGGTTTACTTATCCTGTGTGGTGATTCAAATATTCTATTATTACCCAGCTTAGATAAAAAAAAGTGTACCTAATCCATCAATGCTTTACAAAGAAACACCGACCACACGGGCATTATTTGAGTTATTGCGCTCAGAGATGTTGACAAATATGTGGCGTGAAAAGCACCCTGGTGATTTACAGTATACACATTATTCTCACGCGCATAAACTTTTACACGTATAGATTACATTTTTGTTTCAAATGCAGGCCTTCCATTGGTGTCCTCTAGTGCCATCTTGGCAATTCCGTGGTCTGACCATGATGCTGTTAAAGTAGAGCTTTCTTCTTTATATACTAAGCCTTCATCTTTTAAATAGACACAATGATTCTTTACTTAGCGATAAACAAGTGAATCAACAAATACGAGAAACCTTGATGGAATATTTTAGACTAAAAAAGGATTCTGGGGTTTCTGCAGCTGTTTTGTGGGCGGCCCAAAAGACAGTAATCAGAGGCCTTTTTATTCAAATAGCATCCCGTTTTAATAAGCAGCGTTCAGTCCAATATACTGAAATGGAACAGGAAAAGAAGTCCCTCCGAATGCAGTTCCAGGCCTCGCCTAGTCAAGACTTGGGAAGGTGCTTAGATCTAGCAAAGACACAAATAAATCTGTGCGCAGCAACAGTAGCAGAGAAGCAGTTGAGATGGACTAAAAATAAATACTACACTTATGGTAATAAGCCCCATACTTTTTGGGCAACTAGACTAAAATATCCTGATAAACACTTTAGCTCATACCGGTTATTGGTGGAGTTGGTCTAACAAGTAACCCAGAATATGTTTTAAAAAAATTTCATGATAAAATACAAATCTTATATCAGCCATTACAGAATTTCTATGAAATGAGTATGAACCAGTTTTTCTCCAAAATAGCTTTACCAGAAATACCAATATCCCTGAAAAAATGCCTGGAGGCGCCTAATACACACAGGAGACATTACAAGCACAAGCAGTTGAAGACGGCTAATAAATGGCTTGGCCGGACGAATATACAGAATGCTACTATAGACAATTTGCGGAAGAACTGGTTCCTTACTTAACTAAAGCTTTTATTACGGTATTGGGAAGTGAGTTTGGACCCTAGTATGTTCTAGGCAGCGGTTTGTATGTTTCCGAAACCTAATACTGATACTTCAACTTGGTCCAGTTTTAGGCTCATTTCCCTACTCAACCTTGATGCAAAGCTATTGGCAATAATTTTTGCATCGAGATTGAGTTGGGGAATGGAAATATTGATCTCACCTGACCAAACGGGGTTTATTCCACAGAGGCAGGCGGGAGATAATATTTGTGGTATATGATGCATTTAACCTATTATGTCCATAAATTTAAACCACCGGCTATGTTTCTGAGCCTAGATATAAAAAAGGCTTTTGACTCTGTACTTTGGCAATATCTAATGGGTTTATTGGAACAATGGGGGGTTGGCCCTCACTTCCGCTCCTGAGTCTCTTCATTATATGCAACACCTAAAGCTTTTATTCCGTATATGGGCTTTCGCTACTCTTATTTTCCAATAGGTAGGGGCACTAGGCAAGGATGTCCACTTTCACCGCTGTTATTTACCTTAGCAATACAGCGGCTGGTGCAGGCCATACGCAATAATCAAAGATATAAACGGGGTGAAAATAGGGGGTTTCCATCATAAACTTCATCATAATCCACAAGTATCCTTGCCAAATTTTCTATCTCTTTTAACACAATTTCAGAATATTTCTGGCTTACAAGTGAACGTTCAAAAAGTAAAGCTTTCAATATTACACTAATCTAATGATATGGTACAGTTATTGCAGGAGTATTTTACATTTAAATGGGAAGAGCGGCGTTTATGTTATTTAGGGGTCCACATTACACCCACTTATGAGAAAATGTATGCTGCTAATATACCAGATCTAAGTAGGCTTTTAGTGAGGTTGGTAGACTCCTGAAAGAGATATCAAATATTGTGGTTGGGGAGAATCTCCTAGATTAAAATGACATGGTTCCCCAAATTTTTATACTTGGTGCGAGTTTTACCAGTAGGGATTCCTCACTGTTGTAAGATGCTATCTAGCTTACAACAGATAATGCTAGCTCAAAGAGACCTAGGATTTCGAAAAAGGTCCTATATTGACAGAAATCTAGAGGTGCACTTGTGGTACCGCAATTATACTTTTACTATGTAGCAGCTCAGATTGTCCCAATAACTATGTATCATGAACAGACCAGGATACTACTATGGATTCAACTGGAATAGCAAGAACTTGCACAGCTGTTTATAGAGAACGTTTTGTGGGTTCTCTCTTCTAGGCAGGGACAATTTTCCAACCGTATACTTACCCACTCTCTACAGGTCTGGGATCAGATTAGGAAACGATGTGGATTGATGTCCCTTTATTCACCAGTAGCAAAGTTACTGGCTAACCCTTTGTTTCTGCCTGGTTTTGAAAACCCCAATATATATCAGATATGGACAGATAAGGGCCTTTTTTAGAATTAGCTATTTTTTGGATACATCTGGTATCACCTTTTTTGAGATACTTCACGACAAGTTTAGTATCCTCACTTGTGAAATTTTTTGATATTTGCAGATTCCTTCAACTTAGGTTGAGGAACAGTGAATATAACAGATCTTCAGGTGCTTTCAAGAAAATTTAGGTAAACCTAAATATGTGAAACGTTGGGAGGAGGATCTAGGGTGCATTCTGGATCAAGAAGACTGGGAACAAATATTGATCAAAGTGGTGCATTGTAGTAATAATGCCCCGGCATTGGTAGTTAATTATAAACATATGATGAGATGGTATATGGTGCTGGGGCCTGTGCCGGTGTGAAAATGTCATCTGAATATACAAATACTAGCTTTAGAGCAGGGGTGTCAAACTCAAACTCACAGAGGGCCGAAATCCAAAAACTTAGATCAAGTCGGGAGCCAAACCCGAAATCCACTGAAAAGTGAGAAGTATCTCCTTCCCACCAGAAACAAAACCTTTCAACACCAAGGAGGTCCCGTCTAACACTCAACCTGGAACAAGCCTACGACAGAAAAAGAGGACTAAGAATTTTTTTTTTAAATTTTAAACTTAAAATTTTTTTTTAAAATCAAAATGATCTACTAACAATAAAAATGCTAAATATATATTTATTTATATATACTCCGAGTATGACACAGAAGTGGCTGGAGCTAATGAGACATTGAATGGCAGAACATTGCACAGACATTGCACTACAATACTATGGTGGAACCTTCTCACACAGAAAGACATCCCCAGCATCCCTATAGATGTGCAGCCGGGCATTTGCTTTTGCTTTGCTTTGCTTTTGCCTTTGCAATCGCCTGTGATATGTGAGAGGGGGCAGGGAGGGGCAGAGATCTCTCACTTGTCACATAGACACGAGTGATGCCGAGACTACAATTCCTGGCATAGCTTGCGTCTATAGAACAGAAAAACAGGGCCATGCAGTGATGCGAGTGATTCCGGGAATTGTAGTTTCACTCCATGCAATGCGTAGTTGCAGGCGGGCCAGATAAAATTCACCTTCGGAATTCCCTGGGGGGCCAAAAAAAAGGATCTTGCAGGCCAGTATATCAGAGGGCATACACTTTGATGGGTAAATCATTCTCAAAATACCCAGAAGAGGCTTTGTTGAATCTCCAACCATCGAGTTGCACTAAACTGCATTTTATATTGCTGACTTATTTATTAGCGTATTTTACCAAGATGGTATTGGCTAAAGCTTGGTGGTCCTCCAAGCCTAACACCTTAAGCAGAAAATTATGTGGTTTTTGGCCAATGAAAAAATGAGAGCTATCCTCAACCATACCAGGGCTAAATTTCTGAAAGTTTGGGGACCCAGGATTGATTATTATATGCCCATCGGATGGGATTGTGTGTTTTTAACATTATGAACAGTGAGTTAATGCCCTAAGAATCATTAATAATTATTCCTAAGATAGATTGTAAATTGACCTTTGTCCTTCATATTTTTTGTTTTCTTTTTCTGTTTTTTTTTTGTTTTGGTTTTTAGTGTTTTTTTTTCTTTTTTTGTATATTGTTTTTTTTTTTATTGTAATACCAGGTTAAAAGGGAGAAGTCTACATAAATTGGTCACTAGAATATAAGGTTTACAGGTGTAATTGATCTCTTTGGTCTATTAGGAATACATATTAAGAGTTAACTTGACTATAAACTAAGTATTAATATATGTTGGGGATGCTTTAATATTGTTTTGGAGTAAGTGAGGAATGTTGTGTTGTAGCCCTAAAATAATATATCGAGGGTATTTATGCGGCCAATCACTTTGGCTTATTGTATTGTAAATTGATGATAGTAAAACCATTATATGATATTATGGTGTGGGTTAATACTTAATAAAGAAGCAGAAAGCAATATATGAGTTACTTTTTTGTGTGATAGTCACTTTTGTCCCAGTGGTATTCACTGTTATCACTATAGAAAACACTTATTAATATAAAAATGACCTCTTTAGTGAGACAATCAGGCGGTCATTCACTTTGGTAATGAAGTCACTGATTCCACTATGGGAAATCACCCCCCTCCCTTTTTTCTCTCTCCCTCCCTGTAGTGTTTATCTTTTTCATAAAGGTAGTAATCTCATAATGTAATGGTCCCTTTTTGGAAGACAGCAGTTTTACATTACTGTGATCAGGATAGATGGTTTTTGACTTAATCTTCTTCAAAAACCCAGCAATTTTACTCATACAGAAGTAGCGGTCCGAATGATGGTCTTTTGGCTCACGGCAAACCATAGGCATTTCATTCCTTTTCCCATTTAACCATTGTGTTAGGCCAACGTAACACACCTGACAGCAGATATGAGGTGCTCAGCTTTTGACCTGATCTCCAATCAATTTCACATCCAAAGTAATACTTGTAAACAAATCTCACCCTCCTGGTTAGGTTCTTGCGTTGATCACACAGGGTATATTTACAGCAAATGTAGAAAAAATTGGTTTATGAACACTGCTGCGCCTACTCATATTTAGCTCACAGACACAAGCCCTGTGTCCATTTCCCCTTATAAACCTATTTCTGACATCAGCTCACTGACTTTCTCACACATACCCAGCCGCTGCTGGAACATGCATGCCACCAGGGGATGTGATTCAGCTGAGGCGGCAGCAGACATAGTGGTAGCTCCAACTGGTATATTGTTCCCATGTAAAAATACATTACCCAATTACCGACCATTTGAACAGCTATAGAATGCCTATAACTTAATATTTGTACGTGATAGGCAAATTCAGGCGAGTTCACAATTAGTTCAGAATCAGCACACTCAATACCATGTAAATCACATGTGTTATTCCCCGTAGCAAAAATGTTGTTGTGCAGTGGAATCAAAGTTTATCTTATATGATACATTGATATTGCAGCTTTCCCCCCACTCTGGGGAAAATATATATTCTTTATTAGGTTATTCTCCCATAAAAAAGATAGAACACTGTGCATACAGTTGCATACAGAGTGTTTGTTTTTCTTCAGAACTGAAGTTTGTCCTAAACTCCCACAGAATGTCCTCTTCAGATGAGAACAAAACCCACAGAGCAGGCTATGCACAGTAGGGCATGGTATTTTTTTCTATCACAAGAATGGGGTCGTTACAATTTTTGCAAGAATATTGTCAACTATGTGTGCTAAAGCTGACCTTTCCCTGTGAACATGTTATCTGTTGCAGAACACCACACAACCACAAAATTGTATTCTTTTAATATGTGATCAAAAAATATTGCATGATTTTATTCTATATTGGTATCCTCAGTTTACAAAAAGTATTAAGAAGTTTATTCTAGCTGCTTTTAAAGTCCTGGCTTGGTAGGTTTTTGATTGGTTACTTGCTTACTACTTTTGGGATGTGGCAAACTTTTCTCAAGGCTCGTGTTTTTCCTATGTTGTTGGAAGTGACCAAAATTGATATGAATATGACTTTTATGTAAAGACAATTCTGCCTTCTTGGAAACAAGCTATAAACCTCATTATCTGTGGAGACAGATGCAGTCCTGCAAACATCAAAGGATTGCCTAACAGAAACAATAATTGATCTTCTATGAGTGTATGCCTGAGGATCAGTAACACCTTGGCCAGTTTGACCACCTGGCAGTTCCTGCCCAAACCAGTTTACTATTGTTTCAATCTTCCTGGAGGGGGCAGGGGTATATGACAACAATCCCAAGCCTGGGACAAGGACAATTAAGCTACGTACACACTTCCAATTTTTATCGTTGGTAAACGAACGACGAACGATCCTGCACGATATCTGCGAACGATCGTATGGCACCGATCCTGTACATACAGATAACGACACGATCGTTCAAAGATATTGTACACATGATAGATGCGATCGTTTGAACGATACAGGAAGTGACGTGTACCACAGGAAGTGAGCGAACGTTCGTTCACCGCGCATGCTCAGACCATGGACGATCACTGAACGACCGTACACACGATAGATGGTCAACGATCGTCGACTAATCCGATCCACCGGTCCAGTCGTTCATTTCCAACGACTATCCTCGTTCGTCCGTTGGTTACTTTTTTTACGAACGATTTTTGGCCAATCGTTCGTTCGTCGTTCGTTCGTCGTTCATTTCCAACGGTAAAAATTGGAAGTGTGTACACAGCTTATGTGTAACTTCTTGATTAAGACTTCGCCAAGGATAAATCAACAATGTGATTTACTCTGGACTTGCAGCGGGGTGTGGTTCAAGGAGAGAAAACCCTGGTGTGTATTTTATAAGATCTATTGGTCCTTCCTTGAAAATAAGGCACCCCAAACAGAGCACATTCTACATATGTATATTATATGTTTGTAAATATCAGAGCCCAATCAGAATTTCAGTCACCTAATATCCAATAAATATGATTGAAAGGGATAACTTGGGGCTTCTGAGCACAAAATTAGCAGTATATACACTTGTGGGTACTAGGCCTATCTGACAATTGATTGGGTTACAAGATGCTCTAGGACTTCCAGAAAAGCAGACTTCATATTTTCCTATGGCTCCTTCCACTGTTCTTCAAGAATAAGTTAAAGTCCAATATTTTTATTTAATAAAGCGGTATATAAAGCTAAGATTGTGTATGCAAGTGCAACCATTAGGTAAAGTAAGTCTCATCTAAGAAAAGAGAACTTTGTGGAAGTTGCATCTGCAATGTTATTTTTTATTAGTCGGTTTAGGTTTTAAATATACATAGTTACATAGTCAGTCAGCTTGATGAAATACATAGGACCATCAAGTTCACTACTTGGGAAATAAACATACGAAAGAAGAGAGCCAGAGTTATGAAATAACACATTTATTCAACATATTCCCCCCTGAGACTGATGCACTTGGTTCAGCGTAGTTGCAGCTTTTCTAGACCGCTCAAATTAAAGTCCTTTGATTGGGCCGCAAACCAGCTCTCAGCAGCATCATTGAAGTCAGAAATGTCCTCAAAACAATGTCCCTTCAGGTGTTTTCTTTAAAAAGTCTGAAGGGGTCAGGTCAGGTCAGGTGAGCAGGGGGGTGGGGGGGGTGGGATGGTTGACCAGTTGGAAACCCAGGGTGTTCAATTTGGCAGCCACAACGTTGGACCAGTGCACAGGTGCATTGTCCTGCAAAAAAAGGATCCCTTTGTTCAACTTTCCACAGCGTTTCATCTTAATTGCCTCCTTCAGCTGGTTTAGGAGGTTAGCTTAATATTGTCCGCTGATACTAGAGCCCTGAGGTAGGTAGTCCACCAACAGAATACCGACTTTGTCCCAGAAAACGGAAGCCATGACTTTTTTGACCGATTTCTGGGTTCGGAACTTCTGTTCCTAGTTTCATGTTAAGAGATGTGGAGCCAGGTTTTATCCTTAGTCACTAACCAAGTCAAATAAGTCCTGTGCAGCTTTAAAATGGGCCAAAATGGCTTTGGATGCTTCATCTCGTTCCTTCTTCTGATCACTGTTCAAACATTTCGGCACCCACTTCACTGAAAGCTTGCGCATGTCTAGGATAGTGGTGATAACAAACCCAACATGCTCCTGTGAGATGTCAAGTATCTGGGATATCTTTTTTGTGGATATTCACTGGTCCTCAATAATCAGCCCATGGACAGCATCGCAGGTTGCCAGGTCAGTTGAGGTTGGGGGGGCGCCCACTGCTGGGCTCATCTTCAACAGTGAAATGCCCAGTCTTGAAACCAGATATCCAGGTTTTGACAGTGCTGTGGGAGGGCACTTCTCCCCCCGTGTTTGTGACATCTCAGTGTGAATGTTCTTTGCTGACTTTCCCTGGAGAATCAAAAACTTCATAACAGCCCGTAACTCCAACGACGTGAAACTTGCTTGTGCCTCTGCCATCACAGCTTCTCACTAAAAGAAAAAACAGTTTTAAGAATCGCAAAGACCTGATATTTGCACAGTTACATACTAAGATATTAGGCTGTCATATGTCTCCATATGCCTCATTTTTCTATTTCATCTGGAAGGGGACAAAGCCAGGAACTTGTCAGCACTTCCTCGTATTACAGATAAAAACAGTATTGACATAGTTGATCCAGTGGAAGGCAAAAAAACCCTGGTACAATTTGCTCCAACAGGGGAAAAAAATCCTGACCTCATGAGGCAATTGGATGTTCCCTGGATCAACAGTTTCTGGTATATTTAATACCCAGTTATGTTCTGTGCTTCTAGAAAAGCATCCAGCTTTTCTAAACCTAAACAATCCTTAACAATCAATCAGCAACAAAATCCATCAAACCTTTTCTTCCCCTGTAGGCTCTCCCTCCTCTCTACTTGCAAGTTTGCATGATCAGAATTTGCACTCCTTATATAGAAAAAATGTTTTGGCTGCATAGTGGACACAAGGACAGTTACTGTCTAAAACGTAAAGCTTCAGGTTCAATTAAACACTGCAGTTGTCTGTAAAAGACCAGCTATAAAGAACTAATACATTGGTAACCTATATGTTGGCATGAAAAAAACTGACTTAAAGCACAAGTTTCTAAACTTTCCTCTGTCTTAGTTTATATGTTGTTGAGGATAGCCAATTCAGGACTATATTGTTTTAAAATATGTATACCAATAGTAAAGCATGCTGTGCTAATAAGAAAGACTGGCATTAACTGCTTGATTTAACAGCTTGTGTCAACTATTTATTTTCAGAGGAGTCTCAGCTGCAAATCAAGTAAGTTTGCTTGGATGGTATGCATTGATGTGATTTTTTGTAATCCTCATTATTGTTAGTTTCATTTGTTGCTGCAATATTTTTGTGCCTGGTTTGTAATGCCAGTTTCTGTAGTTTAGTAATTCTTCAGCAATGTGTTGTCATTTTTTCCACAAGTATTGAGTACAAATGTTTGCATGGTTTCCACAGAAAACTCCAACTTGACCCCCCTCGTCCCATTGTCCCATTTGTCCCATTGTCACATATTGGTATTTGAATGTATTATGTACATATTCCTTTTCTGAATAAATTGTCATGATTTTATTTTTTTTTATTTTTTTATTTTTTTTAATAGTCTGACATTTGCGCTCATGTTGATTTGTCCCCACACAACTCCTCTGTTCATTTGTAGTTGTGTTATAGGTTTGTTGTCATTGTGCTGTGCTGCCTGATCTTAGCACTACTGTATACAAGCACACTTCCACTTGCTGTCCAAACTGGTTGTCAATTAGTTGTCCACTGAGTTGCATACTCATTCTAACACACCTGATGGTGATGGAAGGAGGTCCAGGTTGCCAAGCACAACATCAAACCACATTGGTTGCCAAGCTCACAAGCAAGGTCAGGCACTCTTAGAAATGAACAGATGTTGTGTTGTTGCTTAACTTAATGCTCATAAATACTGGAGTGTATGCATTATTTAGGTGTTTACACACAACAAATAGTACTAGTATATCAAACTTCCAAGGCCAAATCCACTTTGTGCCAAACATTTTCTTGCTTTTCCATTCCTTCAGGGTGTTTTTACAGATTTGAATGGCATTTTAGATCTTGGCCCACTATATATAATTGACTTACTAACCTCAGCTTGGTAGTGGAAGCACATAAAAGATGGATTACTTATTTTACTCAAAAGCAATATCCTCCATGAATGTTGCTTGTAGCCAAGTCAATGATATCTGAAATCATAGGAAGAAATAGGCAATCTTTTCAATGTGAAGCAATATAGTCTAAAAAGCCCTCTTTGCTTATTTCTTCTTCTAATTTCTCTTTTCTTTGTATATGTACACACATCTAAATGCATACATACATGTTTGGCTTTATGTGCACTCATATCTATACATACATGAGTGCATATGAAGCAAAACAAGCAATATACACAAAAAAAATACAAACTTACGTTAATGAGGACTGTGCAAAAGTGCAGTGCATTTTTCAACTGATAAAACAGTTCAGGCGCACGTAGCGGGTCCACCGTGGCACACAACTATGAGCTACACGCTCCTGAAGTTTGATGCACAACTATGCGCATCAAACAACTGAGTTTTATCAAGACAATTGTGCTGTTTTTAGCCTTACAAATTATTCAGCGAAAGGAACAGCTTAAAAACAATCACAATTGTCTTTTTAAACCCCAAAAAACAACCGACAACATTTTACAAACAACTTTATTCAAATGAAACATTTGCTAAAAGGTCACAATAAAATATAAAAACACATCAAAACCAAAAAAAAAACCACACATCACTAAAATTTACACTAAATGACAAAAAAATTAAAAAGAACAGACAAAACGCATGTAAACCCACACTTCCATGTAAAGCCAAAATAGTTAAAAAATGGTCCAACAAATATTGCATTCAAAAAATACTTACCAAACCAATATGCACTTTTGCCCTATCAAGGGTGGAAAACTGGACTAGAAAATATTTATGCAGGACAAACATTGAAAAGTGGTAATAAAGGCAGAATTTTGCAATCAAACAATATGGCCACAAACACATTAACATAGCATTAACATTGACTTCAAAATTGCAAAATGGACATTAAAACATTAAAAATAAAAAATAAATAATATATTCTGCTAAATGGTAAGCAAAGTAACAAATGCAGCAACGTAAATTTATTAGGATAACACACAAAACAGCAGCCCCTCCAAGAAAAGAAAAAAAAAAAAAGACAAAAGGAAAAAGCAAGCTAAACCACACCCTATATATGCTCAAGTTTAAGCGCACAGGTTATGGAAATTCACTTGCAATAAGTGCTTGCGCAGTCTGTCAAAATTGGCTGTTTGGTTTTTTTTTGCAATTGGACATCTCATTATCATTGATTGATATGATCCTTTAGATTTGTACACCAGTAAACAGATATCCTATTAATTAAAAAAATAAAATAAAGTTGGGGAGGATTTTCTATATGTATATATATATATATATATAAACATAATAACATTAAAAATAATAATATTATAATAACTATAGTAATTACAAATATATATATATATATATATATATAAATTATTGAAGTATATAAGTATATATATACATATAAATGTTTTAAACATTTGAACAACACAAACATTTTTTTTAGGTAGGGCTAAGGGTAATATGTGTGCCATTAGAAAGAATGCTTTTTTAGGGGAACAGTGAGTTTTAATGCAAGCTCGCCAGTGTGTGCGAATACGCTAGCGCCTGAAATTTAGTAGGTGAATTGAGCGAAGGCATCCGATTTTAGATCGCTAAAACAAATGCGCGACCGAGCCTCCGATTTTGCTTGGTGAATTAGGGCACAGAATTGTAAGGCTGCAGAGTTCCCACACACAGATATCACACTGTGCCCATGATGTCGCTACACATGCCCACAGAGTGGATATATTTTACCAAGTATTTTTTTATATAGAAGCCACAGCACAGCTATAGAATGGGGGAGGGACAGCCTGTGTCCCCATATCATTCTAGCTGCGCTGTTATCACTGCCCAGCTCTTATCGGCAGCTGGAATCCTCTGTACGGATGACAGCTGAGACAGGAGCGACGTCCATTCTTTCATTGGATTAGGGCTGCAGATGAGAGCTGGGTAGAGGTCCACACACCTAAAGTTGACTGTTGACAACTATGTATATGCACATATTTCGATGTGTGTGTATATATGATTGGTAAAAATCTTATTGATTCTACCCTATTATCGAAATCAGAGGTAGATCATTTGAAGAGCACTAATTAGCCTCCTTGCTATCATGCAAGGCTGGAAGCCTTCTGGTAGAATGTCCTCTGAATAGCTGAGACCACAATCCTGATTTTGGTGAAGGCACATCATTCTACTGTGTCACATAGATATTCCTATGTTTTGTATTTATCCACTTTTTTGTTTGTTGTTTGTTTTTTTTCCCGTGTCAACAAAATAAATCCACATGTGCTGCATTATCTGACCTAATGAACGGTGCTTACATTTTTCCCCTAGATTGTATGTATGCTTACTGGCACTTACTAATGCTTCACTAAAACTGGATAAACAGAGTTTACATCTAGGAGCACAATTATTGTTTTTACAATGGTTAAACTAGGATTAAGCTTAGTGGGGTTGCAACAGGAAGCTTCTTAGTAGTAGTAATAGTATACCCATATATATCTACACACAATATTAACAAACAGTTTACTATTGCAACCAAACTATGTCAATTTGCAATAGAAATTTTATCAATCAGTTGTCTCTTTTTTTGTTTTGAAGAGGTGTTTGTTTGGTTGTTGTCAAAATAACTCACATTTTTGTTTCTCTTTTTCTTCAGACAATGATTATGCAGCAGTATGACCAGCAGCGGACGATTTTTGACAAGCGCTGGATTGCAGAGAGGCTGGCAGACATGCTCTGGACCCCAGCAGGTACGCGTCCAACTGTGGGCCAAATACAGCACACATGGAGCGACCTGAAGCGGAGGAGAGAAACGTCCAGGAGGAGGAGCCATCCCCAGGGGAGGACCAAACCGTGGAGGAGGTGCCAGAGAAGAAGACAAAGATTAAATGTCACTTAGCCAAGTTTGTCTCTTGTGAAAGCCATGTGCGCGGGCCACGGGCAACTCCAAAAGCCCAGCCGTGGGGCACCTCCACAGCGAGCCATGTGCGCAGCCCACACCAATATCCCGGCCTCGGCCATGGGCCACCCCAACAGCCCGCGGGCAACCTTCACATCCCGACCGCGGGACACCTCCACCGCCCAGCTGCAGAAGCGGGCCACCTCAACAGCCCGACGATTACTTGCGTGGGCTTGCAGGGGCACGGGGTGGGCAGGCAGGGGCACAAGGTGGGCTTTCAGGGGAACAGAGTGCGGCTTCAGGGGCACAAGGTGGGCGGGCAGGGGCACGGGGTGGGATTGCAGGGGCATAGGGTGGGCCGGCAGGGGCACAACGTGGGCAGGCAAGGGCATGGGGTGGACTGGCAGGGGCATCGGGTGGGCAGGGGCACAAGGTGGGCGGGCAGGGGCACGAGGTGGGCTGGGAGGGGCACAAAGTTGGCGGGCTGGGGCACAATTTGGGCAGGCAGGGGCACGAGGTGGGCTGGCAGGGGTACAGGGTGGATGGCCAGGAAGTGGACGTGGCCAGGCAACAGTCGAGTAACAGGGTGGAGCCGGGGAGCAGGATGGAGCCGGTGACCAAGCTGGCGCTGGCTGCTCCTCAGGAGATGGGGGGCCAGCAGGACCTATTTTGATTTGCCAACCCAGCCTGTGAATAATCGACTGATTTAGCTGAGATTTTTGGCCCAGGGATTCACTTAACATGTTACAGAGATGGTCAACTTTGAACATGTAGGCACCCAAAGTGGCCGATTGTTGTAGGCCCGATTCAATCAGACGCTGCATGGCCGCCAGATGTTGTTGGTAAAATTCTCAGTCCTGGTGATTTTGAATGATTTTTTCATGTAGGAGTGTAGGGATTTGTTCTAAATTATTTGAACAGACATCCTTAACTCCACTACTGTATCACAATGGCCAACCAGCCTCTGAGTGAGGCTTAAAAGCTGACTGCCCACACTGGGTTGACCCAATCCACCTGCTTCTGAATCCTATACATTAAACATGGGTTGTTTACGGAAACCTCAGGTGTTGCCTCTTCTTCTTGTGGTAAATGTCCACCTGAGGGACCCTAAACAAAAAAAATGGAACACATTGGGAAAGACTCCAACACATCCCAAAAAAACACAAATGGACCAGTTCTTGCCTACCTCCACAGTGAATGCAGCTGGTGAAAACTCTTCAGAACCGATAACCAGCAGACTTGGATATTCTACAAAGGCACATGATATATCACATCAAAATGAATGAATGTGGTGACAAATCCTTACATGTCAAAAGTCCCCAATATTTCCCACAGGCAAAATGATTTTTTACATTCAGACAGAAATTGGAGTCCACTTTAAATGTTTAACTCAATAAGCAGGCAGACATTCCCAACAGAAACATCTCCCACGAAAATTTAACAAATCCTATATATTTAGATATATTGGAGAGAGACCAAAGGTTATTATTTAACTTTTGGAAGGCTAAACAAACACACAAACCAAATTACCTGTATTCTCCTCCAGGTTTCTCTGCAGTGGATCAACTACCTCCTTCTGTAGATGGTGATCCGTTATAAATAAAGCACAAAAACAAATAAAATGGAGTGAGCTTGACTCTAACCCAAGTTCATTTGGATTTAGTGGTTTACCACAAATATACCCAAAAAACATAACACTCCCAGACCAAAAATGCATGAAATGTAACACTTATGTTACACATGAGTGCGGTTATAAACATGATTAGAGACAGGTGCACAATGTCACACAAGATATACCATGAAAGTTCATCTTACCAGGAGGAACACCAGTGTCATCTTGATGCAAAGTGACATCCTCATCATTCACATCACTCCGAGCACAGAGAGCAGAACGGAACTGCTGCATCTCAGGGCGTACTAATGTAAAGAAAATGAAATACACACATTGTTGAAGTCAAAAGAAGGTAAAAATACACTAAAGAGGTCATTTTAAAAAATTATCTCATACTTCACCCCAGACACAAAAACACAATCCAATTTTGTTCTCAATGCTAATGACTAAACTGTTTCAATCTCAAAAAAAGGCCAAAATAAATTAACATTGGTATTTAGGTAATGTAAAAGGATTGAAGTTACATGGTTGCCAAGCATCAGAGTCATCCCTACCACCTTTCTGGCCCAATGAATGGCAACGTCAATCTTTCGTACTCCCTGAGATGGTGCACAAGATGTTCAGGATAGGTCCCACTCCTTCCAGCCTTTGTGCCCAGGACCCTTTTGATGTGTTTGAAGATGTCATCCACACGTTTTTGACACTGGGTAATGGTCCGTTGTGTACTCCCCACTACAATAACACTCCTGGCAATTTCCTCCCAAAGTCCCTGCCTTTCAGCTTGGGAGGTCTAGGAGTGCAAGCCCCCACGAATTCGTGGAAAATGTTGTACGTAGGTTTCCATGAGGGCTGAATTTTGCTCAGGAGTGAAGCTGGTTGCCTTGAGCTCAGAATTCCTGGTCCGGCCCAAACTGGCTGAGGTGCCAGGTTAAGAGCCCAGGGGCCAAGATGCCTGTTGGTCTATGGACTGAAGACCCTGAGGTGGTGGTGGTGGCAGGGCCGGAAGCAGCAGCAGCGACCGCGGTGCTGGTGGTGGTCACGATGGTGGCAGTGGTGGTGGCCATTCTCCTTGGCTCCATGTTACTAGAATGATAAAAATAAAACAGTTATGGGACAACACACCAAAAACATTTTTTGAGGAATAAAGTAAATGGTGTATTCTTACTTTCAGTTCTGTTTTTCTTGTAGCAGCCTTCTGGTATGTGGTGTTTTCTATCTTTGTGTTTTGAAATGTTTAATTTGCATGCAGAATGTAAGAAGTTCTGTAAAAATATATAGGGATACAGTAATATGCGTGTTACATGTGCATGTTCTTTTGCGCGCTCAACAAATGCGCCAGCGCGAGGATTGTGCATGTAGTTCTCATGGAGGAGGACATTGCTGAATTCTTAATATTAACTAGTGCTGTTGTGGCAACAACCACAACTCTTCTGGTTACTGCAGAGGAGGAGCAGCAACAACCCTACAACCCTTCAACTTCGTGACGGGCCTGGGAGCCAGACAATTTCTTGGAGCGTAGCCACCTAGATAGTATTCCAAGTGACCAGAATGTCAAAAGGCCTTTCCGCCTGTCCCCCCAGGTCATCCATGACCTTTACAGCTTGCTGGAAGCTAAAATTGCTCCAAAAACCAAGAGAAGCCAGGCTGTGCCAGGAATGACCAGGCTGTTGGCCACTCTCTATATTTTAGGAAGGGGTTTCTTTCAAACCTCCTCGGCCTTAATTTGTGGACTAAGCCAGCCTAGAGTTTCCAGGGTTTTTATGAAGGTCAAAAATGCCATTGTGGACCTTGTCCCACTATATATTCACTTCCCTCAAACAGCTTAGGAGTGGAGGAAGGTAAAGGTGGATTTCTTCAGGCGAGCGGGCTTTCCTTATGTTTTGGGGGCCATCGATGGCTCCCATGTGGCATTTCATTCCCCTATATGGCAGGAAATCGCCTTTCACAACTGGAAGCGATATCATTCGCTGAATTTACAAATAGTCTGTGATGCCAACAAGAAAATCATGAGTGCACACACAGGTTTCTCAGGATCATGCCATGATGCCTATATCCTGCATCAGACAGCTCTCTACCAGAAATTCATCTCTTGAGAAATGCCTGAGGGCTGGTTAATAGGTAATGTATAATGTCGTTACTGTAATACAACTAACAGTAGTAAAATCATAAAGACACCATTTATGTTGCTATGTTCCTTTGCATTGTCATAATGCCAAGCTATGACCTGTATTGTATATATGTCATATTTTGTGCTAACATCTATTTTAGCAAATAGTTTATAAATATTGTACAATATTGGGAGCATGGGGGAAGAACTAACTTTCAGATCTTCCCAGAAGCCCTAGTATAATTACTATTTTCACAGCTCACAGTACTTCAGTGTGGTAGTCAGTACTAACAATGTCTCCTAACAACCAAAAAGCAATAAAGTGACCGAAGAGCACAACCCTTAGCGACCTTTGTAAAAAAACTCTAGTGTTACACTGCATTCACAGAACACTTACTACCGGTATACCAAGAACCAACACCTATTATGTTTGTCTTTTTACAGCTGACAGGATTCGGGCAGCTTCCATGGCTTATGACAGCTGTGTGTCACCCCCAGTCTGTAGCAGAGCATAATTACAACAAGGCTCTGCAAAAAAGCCGGGGGGTTGTGGAGCAAACCATCGGTTTGCTAAAAGCATGGTTTCTGTGCTTGGCGTGGCCCGGTGTAGAGCTCCTGTACGCACTATGGAAAGCTGCCCGAGTCATCATGGCATGCTGCATACTGCATCCTGCACAACCTGTGCCTGCACCATGGGGATACCTGGGACATTCCAGAGGAACTCGAGCCAGAGCTTCATCAACATTCTGCCTCTGGCTCCCAAAGCACAGCAGAGGGACGTCGAGTCAGAGCTGAACTCATTGCTAATGTCTTTACGTGTGAGTATTTCCATATGTTTACAATGCATGCATTACATATTTCAGCACATCATGTTTGGGTTACAAACCAACCTAGGAGTGGAAGACATAGAAAGCACACGTTAATCGTTTGGGAAATGAAATAGCAGACATATTTGTGTAAGAGCTGGACCTTCATGTGACACTTTACAAAAACACATTACCAAACTGGGGCAGAGTGCTATTTAGTGCAGATTTGGGCAAGCATTGCTTTTGCAGCCAGAAAAGCATGAAAAATACAAACCAGCACCATGTAGTTGTCACCAAAACATGATTAACCATGCTGCTTAACCTCCTGAGCGTTACACTGAGGTCTAGATTTCTGTACCAGAAGTGATCCATTGTTTTTCATGAATTTTTTTTTTAAATTGTAGACCTGTAACTTACAGAAATATGTCCGAACAGGGGTTCTAGTAGATATTATGAATATAAAAAA
>NC_092871.1:54577958-54584110 GCF_032062135.1 Pyxicephalus adspersus | reverse complement strand
AGCTGGAATACGAAAACGACGCTGGATGAGCACAGGGGGACCAGGTAAGTAAGGATGGGAAAAATCTCGGGGTTAACCATCCTTGCAATTTTTTTTTTGCCCGAACGAAGGTCGGGCTTAACGGCAAGGAGGTTAACACATCCTAATAATGTAATCTATTTCTTTACAGGACGATAACATCCCTCTGCTGTACTGTACATTCGTGGATGATATTGCTTCCGGTTAAAGGAGAAATCTACCTTTATGTTCCTCCACTCCCAAGCTGATGTGAGGAAGTGAATATAACACCCAGGAAACTGGCAACGTGGTTTGAAAGGACTCCCTATCCTAAAATATATAGAGTGTCCAGGAGCCTCGTCATTCTTGGCACAGCCTAGCTTCTCTTGGTTTTTGCAGCAATTTTAGCTTCCAGCTTCCAGCAAATTTAGCTTCATAGATGACCTGGTGGGAAAGGCATAAACGCCTTTTGACATTCTGGTCATTGGTTTGAGGAGCAAAAAAATAAGTTTGTTGGCACAAAGCATTAAAATATGTTTGGCACTAAGTTAAATTGTTCCTGGCATTTTTCAACCAAAATTACTAATACAATTAGAATCATGTAAACACAAAAATAAAGCATACTATCTGGTATTTAAGAGTGTTTGACCCTGCTTGTGAGCTTGTCAATCAATATGGTTTGATGTTGTTGGAAGTTACCAAAATTGATATGAATATGACTTGTATGTAAAGACAATTCTGCCTTATAAACCCCATTATCTGTGGAGACAGATGCAGTCCCTCAAACATCAAAGGATTTCTTAACAGGGACAATGATTGATCTTCTATGTGTGGATGCCTGAGGATCAGTAACACTTTGGTCAGTTTGACCATTTAGTGTCAATTTCTGCCCAACCTGTTCACTATAACTTCAGTCTTCCTGGAGGTAGCAGGGGTATATGACAACAATCCCAAGCCTGGGACAAGGACAATCTGTGTGACCTCTGGATCAAGACTTCACCAAGGATAAATCAACAATGTGATTCGCTCTGGACCTGCAGCGGGGTGTGGTTCAAGGGGAGAAAACCCTGGTGTGTATGGTTGTGTGAGAGATTGACCATGTGCTAGAGATAGAGCTAGACCCCTTTCCTTCCCCTTTCCTATATACCCTTTACCTTCTTCCCTTATCTTGAAAATCATATGTAAATAATATCTTAAGCTGTAAATAAACCTTTCCCTTTTGTAAGATCTATTGGCCCTTCTTTAAAACCAAGGCACCCCAAATAGAGCACATTCTACATTTGGCACCCCAGAAAGCATGTGGAATTTTAAAATCCACATAGAACCCACAGGACAGAATTGCTGAGTTATGTTTCTAGAAGTTTAGGTAAACTTAGTTGAAGGAACAACCAGACCTGCTGTAAGGATCGCGATGCAGAGCTGACTGGATCCTGGACATGGAAGAAACAGAGGAAGTGGTATGTGATGATTGGTTTACATTGCATTTGCATATGTTTTACATTTAATATTTTGCTTCAGTGTATGCTTATGTAGGGAAAACTGGTAGAATTTTGGATATGAGTTTAGTTCTACATTTTGATGCAATTGCACAAAATTGAGATTTTTTTTTAGAGGAAAAATAGCCTTCTGTTGGTAGTCTGACTTTGAATTCAGACTTGTGTGAGTGTATAGGTATTGACAGTGTGTGTGCATTGGTCATGTATTATTGTTTGTAAGAAGAATTGTTTCTTGGGTGGATTGTAGCTTTGTAAAATGGAATGAGTATATACTTATGTTAACAAGCATGCCTCTGCCAGTCATCATACATGTGCAGATGAACCTGTTAAAAGTCAGTTTGAAACACTACTATCCCAATGTAAGGAACATAATAGTAAACTGCATAATAAACTGACAAAGAAAGTAAATAAGGAAAAACTGGCTGATGAGATAGCAGTGTTGCTCAGGATCAAAGGCATAGCTGAGCAACAGGGGGAGTACTGGAGTAAGAAGAGAAAAGAGCTTAAAGAACAATTTGATACATTTGGGGACGGTTTACTTAAAATGGCAACTACATCTGACACTGAGATGGGTGAACTAAGAGCTGAAGTGAATGATTTAAGAAAGGAAAAATGTGAGCTACACCAGCAAGTGGAACAGTGCAATGCAGACTTAAATGCAAGTTTGTGGATGCATTACAGTTCAGATTGTCTCAGAAGGAAGAACTTGTTTTGGCAATAGAAATGAAATTGGCAGATGCAAATTCCCAGCTTATGGCCAAAGAGAAAAGCATTTTATCCCTTAGTACACAAGAAAGCAAGCGAGAGTCGGCTAATATCTGCACTCTCACTGAGATGAATACCTGCAGAGGTGTTCATCAGCAGATACACCCAGAGCTGCAAGGGAAAATGCCAGCACACTCACTGTTCAGGACAAATACCATCTGTGCCAGATTCTTGGTAAATTTAATGGGATGGAGTCATCAGTGAGTATCTCCAATAAACTGGAGATTGTAGTGTGTCAATATGGTCTGAACAAAGAGGATGCATGTGCTCTTTTAAAGGCCTGGCTTCCAGGAGCACTTGCGGCTCAGATATCCATGAATAATGAGCAGTTGGTTGAAGCAGAGGGTAGGAGAAAAGAACTGCAACGTGTGTTAGGAAGCAGGGATAGAAGAGGTAGTCAGGATTTATCCAGAATGAAATTCAGACGAGGAGATGATCCAGTAATTTTCTCCAATGAGTATGTTTTGAAAGGGTCTGAGACACTCCATTTTGTTGCCTGAGACACTCAATTTTGTTTCAGTTCTTAGTTATGAGAGCTTAGTCGTGAGAACTGAATGTATTCCTTGGTTGTTTAGACTATATGTATAAACATGATGTTCTGCCAAGACGAGTGTCCTTGTTAATTCTGCTAAACTCAGATAATGTTGATTGTTTATGAATAACAAGGTGTTTTGTATGTGTCTGAAATTATTTTGCTAAACAATTTCATTTAAGATACATATACTTCCATTCATTCTAAATGAGCATGCGCAACGCCATATTGTTATGGTATATAAACTAATGTTTGTTATAATAAAGTTGAAGATTGCTTGATACCATACGAGTGTATGCGTCGTTGACCAATTCTTTAGAGGCGCCTGTTCTGATGCACTGAGGGACACTGGGATGGTGAGAGATCACAGAGGAATAGAGCCAAAAAAACCTGCAGATCCTTTCATGTTTCACTTTATTTGGTGGTGTATAACTGTCCAGATATTTCATCGGATGACATGGAGTTTCTTTATTCGATGGCTAATAAATGTCTTGTAAGATATCCTGTTAAGATTGCCCTTAGGAATGCTTCCTCTTACCAACAAATCATAAATATACTGAGGGACTGGTGTGAACAAGACAAGGAGAGGTATACATCAGACATATCTGTCATATACAGAAGTACAAGAAGGCCAAAATCCAGGCCATTTAGATGCCACAAGTGCAACAGGCCTGGGCATATTAAAAGATACTGTAGATCTCTAAATGTTCATAAAGATCACACCAGGATTGCCAATTTATTAGCTGAAAGTAATGAGGATAATATAGATGGGAGCACAACCCCCATCCAAGACAATGAAAGCACTTTACAACATGGAGTAAAAGATAACAATTATGACAAATCAGCTAGTGCTGAAGGGGGAAGAAAAGCTATCAACAGTAAAAATGACCAACACCCTCAAAATGGCCAGGAGCAGGCCTGGACAAACATACCAATGTTTGCTCCATGGGCCAATCTCCCATACTGGCTAGTATGCAGTTTAACACAAGCTGCATTGTCATTTTTCCTCCCCTATATGGCACAGTTGTATAGTACTGTTTATTGAGATTAGTGTACTGTAAACAATCTACCATTGTCTGTTGTGTATATTTAGATTGTTAAGATAAAGGAAAAAATGTTTGTCATGACTGAGTATGCTAATGTCTTTGCGTTCTTTTTCCGGGCCTTTGAAGGAAGCTGTTAAAGTTTATATGCTAATGTTTGTGTTTTTTTTTTACAGGTTATTTGCAGTAGGAGCACAGTACTGGTTAAATCTTAGTAAACTGAGTAAATTGTCTTTTTGTAAACAAAACCACATGGTATTATGAGCTCAATATTTGATTGTTTTGAAACAGTTACACTAAAAATCAAATGTTAAAACACTATCAGAGGTCATCCCTTTGTGATGAATTGTGAATGTTTGTTTTTTGGTTAACCCTTTGTTCCTCCAGGTGTGAAGTCTTCTCACAAAAGAGCTACAAGTCCCTGGAAGTCTGTGTACACACCAGAAGTTGAGTATTTTTGTCTTTGGTTTACTGTTTGTATTTTGTAGTCTTTGTGTTTGGGTTTTATTTTGTTTGATGGCCAGCAGAACATTTTTGTTGCAATTTTCTTTTTCTTTTTTATTATTTTTTATGTCCTGTTTTGTTGAGGCTTAAAAAATATCATTTTAAAATATGTTTTTTATCTTGTTTTCTTAAAAACTCAATACTTCACCCCTAACAATCATTCATCAGGACTATAATACCCATGTTGTTCTAGTGTGGTACCTGTGCATAATGGTACCAAATGGGGGAAGTTTGAACCAACATATTGTTTTTTTTTTTTTTTTAGGCAAACTTGCAAGTGCCTCCCAACTAGGGTATATTGAGACTACAGCCCAGTCTAGACCAGAGGATCATAGCTGTATGTTGATAAAGTAGATATTAACTGCTTAGAAGCTGATAATGCTCTTGTTCTTACTTTCCAGGATCCATAAAAAAGCGACACTAAAGACCAAAGTTTGGAATTCTGGAGTCATACTTGTGATGGCAATTGGATTGAAGAGCTTTCATTTTGACAACAATATATTGATGACATTAGCAATGAATATTCTTATACAGACCCTTTAAACTGTCTAGTAAAATAGCAAGCAATTTCAATTGATTTTAACCAATGACAGAGTTTCTAGAGGAGTGTTGGGTCTCCCTATCCAAAGCTGAGAAGTTATAAAGCAATACTTGTATCTAGCGAATGTTTGCTAGGAACGGATTTTTGTTAATATCTTATAAATAACATAGTTGGTAGATCAACCTTCAGCAAGAAAACCTGTGTTGGATAATGTGTAATGGTGAAAGAATGTAAGAGTTATGTATAAATATTTAGTTATGTATTAATAAGGCCACAGTGTAATTGCCGCTCATACACTTAAGTGATACCTACAGCTCTTGTGTGAATCATACCATATATTAAACCCTTATGCCCTTTGGCCATAAAGAGCAACGCATATGTTGGTTCTAGCCTAATCAGCCACGTTTATATTGTTAGATTTTTCATCTGAACTAGGAAGCTGTATTAGTACAATGTGTGAAGAATCAAGACATTATTTTTATCAAGTGTGGCAGAAGCATGTAAATTCGTAGTGGGTATTAGACTTGCTCACATTGTTTTTAAATACGAGAGTTAGTGAGCATGGATGAAATGTGTAATTCAATGTAACTTGTTGGTAAACTGGGTTATTGTATGTGCTACAATGATATAGTTGCTATAATAATTATTGAGAAATTCTCCAAAGGGGTATTGATAATTTGCCAGTATCCATGTGGAGTAATGTATGAATGTTGGATGAGTGGGTTCCTGACTCGGGGTTCTCTTTCTTGGGCTGCATTATGTGTGTGAAGGGGATACTTCCATAGGAATACTGTCGAGTGTGGAAAAGATACCAAGAGTAAAGAATGAATACAGATATCATTGTTTTATGTCACTTTTGAAATGTGTGTGCCATTCAGGCACAAGACCAGGGAATGTTGGAAGTGACCAAAATTGATATGAATATGACTTGTATGTAAAGATAATTCTGCCTTCTTGGAAACAAGCTATAAACCTCATTATCTGTGGAGACAGATGCAGTCCCTTAAACATCAAAGGATTGCTTAACAGAGACAATGATTGATCTTCCATGTGTGGATGCCTGAGGATCCTTAACACCTTGGTCAGTTTGACCATTTAGTGTCAGTTTCTGCCTAAACCTGTTCACTATAACTTCAGTCTTCCTGGAGGGGGCAGGGGTATATGACAACAATCCCAAGCCTGGGACAAGGACAGTCTGTGTGACCTCTTGATCAAGACTTCACCAAGGATAAATCAACAATGTGATTCGCTCTGGACCTGCAGCGGGGTGTGGT
>NC_092871.1:54551978-54576626 GCF_032062135.1 Pyxicephalus adspersus | reverse complement strand
GACCTCAGTGTAACGCTCAGGTGGTTAAAACCAAGGCACCCCAAATAAAGCATATTCTACAGATGTTGTGCTTGGCAACCTGGACCTCCTTCCATTACCATCAGGTGTGTTAGAATGAGTATGCAACTCAGCTGGACAACTAACTGACAACCAGTTTGAACAGCAAGTGGAAGTGTGTTTGTATAAAATACGGCTAAGATCAGGCAGCACAGCACAATGACAACAAACCTATAACACTACCACAAATGAACAGAGGAGTTGTGTGGCAGCAATCAACATGACTGCAAAGGTCAGCCTAAAAATATTAAAACAAAAGAAAAACAAAGAAATAAAAACCATGACAATTTATTCATAAAAGAAATATGTACATAATACATTCAAATACCAATATGTGACAATGTGACTTTGAGAATGGGACAAAGGCAAACAGGGGGGTCAAGTAGCAGTTTGTAGTGGAAACCATGCATACATTTGTACTGAATATTTGTGGAAAAAAATGACAAAACATTGCTGAAGAATTGCTAAACAACAGAAACTGGCATTACAAACCAGGCACAAAAACATTGCAGCAACAGATGAAACTATTATTAATGAGGATTACAAAAACACATCAATGCATACCATCCAAGCAAACTTATTTGATGACCCCCCCCCCCCCCCCCACCAGTCCAGTTAAATAGTAATATATATATATATATATATATATAAACACCCACACACAAACCAGTTTAGTTAAATTGTAATAAAGAAAATGCATGTGTATTTATATGTGTTTAAATGTATTTTGACAGACACACACAAGTGAAATCACTAAATGTTTCTTGATACATGTATTATAACATCTTTGACAACAATCCTTTGTTCAAATATTTGATTTCTATCAGGCCAAACTACAATGAAATTTTAATTAAATCACAAATGCTTAATTACATTTTTTTTTAAATTCATACTATTTTGTGATGACATATTATGAAGTGTTAACTAGTATATATATAGCTTGATCTAAATTAGTTTGCTGTGTTGCGAAGTAAACCAAAAAGTATGAAAACAGTGCAACAAATGTAACAATAAATGAATTAAATTTCTGAATGAGTATAATGTAACATAAAAATGTAGCACTTACCCAAAAGAAGATGAAGCATTAAAGGTTCAAATTGATCCGTAATGGACTCTAGATGCGCACTGAGCAGGGAGCAGGTGTGCGCTTATTAATTGCTATGCAAACTAATCACCTTAATTGGCAGATTTGCGACCCCTATTGATCATTTCTCAAGGCAGGAATCCGGCTGGCAAGTGAAGGCGCGTGTACTAGCACTCGGCTCCGGCCTGCGGAAAAACGCCTCATATATCGGCGCATATTTGCTTGTTGAATCAGGCCCTAAGAGTCATTTCCCTATACATCGCTGAAGGGAGAGCTGACCAACCCTGGAGAATGCTGTCAGAATATCATCAGCAGTTTTATTTGGAAAATAATAGGATCACCTTACCAGGCCCGTTTTTCTAGTGGAATAACTATTTTAATTATCCTGTAATTTTCCGTGATCGATTTTTTTAGAGGGGTTACCCTTTAACAACAACATTCTATCAATCCCTGGCAAATAGTTTTTTTTTTTTTATTCGAACATTTTTTTTAAGGTTAACCCTCCCTAAATATGAGAGCATCAGTTTGGACCAATTACGCAATTGCTTACTAAGAGCTCTAAAGATTGTTTTTTTATTCTTAAAATAAAGTGTGTGGGGGTTTTTGGTGATTTGCACTCCCAAGTACTGTATTTTCTCTTTACACCATATAAATGGGTAGTCCCTACTCCACGCTGGTCAAATTTTGTACAAGACCTTATATTTATCAAGATTATTAATATATCCTGATACAGAATCATATTGGGTGATTATATTTAGGATAGATGTTAAGCTGTGTCTTGAATTAGATATATATATATAAGAACAAGTCATCTGCAAAAGCAGTGATTTTAAGGGTGTGCAATCCCACTTGGATGCCATTAAATTCAGGTAAATCTTCCAAAAGACAGAGAGGAGGATCTAAAGCCACATTAGAAATAATTAGGGAAAGAGGGCAATCTTGTCTAGTTCCTCTGGACAATACTATGGGTATGATAAATCCCCATTAACCACCTGGCCGTTAAACCCGACATAGTTCGGGGTAAAAACACTTGCAAAAAGTGTTAAACCCGAACTTTTCTCACCAGGTGGTTAAAAATTTAATCCTAAGAATTACAGGCCCACAATATAAACAAAAATTTCTATGCAAAAAAAAAATAGGATAGGATTTTATTAAAAGTACATTTTTTTTTTACATGATTGTGTGTTTCAAACTTTTTTTTTATATTCATGATATCTACTAGAACCCTGTTCGGACATATTTCTGCAACTTACAGGTCTACAATTTAAAAAAAAAATTTCATGAAAAACAGTGTACCGCTTTTGGTACAGAAATCTACACATCAGTGTAACGCCCAGGTGGTTAATATATAGTCTGGAGGATGAAATTTGGTATATATATTGAATGTAGGGATGAGAGATGAACTTCCGAAGGGTCCGCGAAATTTCTGCTAACAGTTTCGCGAAACCATTGAAAATCAAGGAAATCATTACAATCCCCGGCACTAGAGGTTATTTAACCTCTAGTGGCCCGGGATCCCAGTGGATTCTCAGGGCTGCATTCAGTCTTGCAGCCCCGGAAATCCTCCTGTTTGCTATTCCTGGCTCTGGAGGTTAATTAACCTGTAGTGCTGCGGATCACAGAGGAACTGCAGATGAACTCTCAATGGAGTTTCTCCATTGAGAGTTCATCTGCAGTTCAGTTCCCACAGTCACCAGGCTGATAAGTAAAGCCCGGTGACAGTGGGAACTGAACTGCAGATAAACTCCCAACTGAGAAACTCCGTTGAGAGTTTGCCTTCAGTCACAGCTGATTGGAGGCTCTTGCATGCCTCCTCCAATCAGCTGTGACCACAATGTTCCCACAGTCACTGGGCTGAGAAACTCCATTGAGAGTTCTTCTGCAGTTCCACTGCGATCCCCGGGCACAAGAGGTTAATTAACCTCTAGTGCCCCGGGATCCCAGTAGATTCTCAGGGCTGCAGTCATTCATGCAGCCCTGGGAATCCTGTTTGCAAGCCCTGGCACTGGAGGTTAAATGGGGACAAGTCTCCCCATCCAGAACTTCTAGTGCTCTCTGATTGGCTGCGGAAAGCACTAGAGGTTTTGAATGGGGAGACTTGTCCCCATTTTCCCTCTAGAGCCGGGGATTGCACACTGAGCTGATCAATGAATGCAGTCGGCGTGATCTTTTTTTTTAAAATTTTTTTTTTTTAAATTTGAGCTTGATCGGTGAATTTACACCGTCCATTCTCACTTAAAATTTCGGTAAGCGAGAACAGCCGAATTTGCAGCGAGATCAGTTTTAAAAACTCGCTTGCTCATCCCTAATTGAATGTAGAAAGAGAATGTATGTTCAAAAGCTCTGGTAGATAGTATCGCATTAGGCAGAGGCCATTCTATTCTGTCAAACATAGTAGCATGGATTTGGAGTTATGGTACTTAGTGGTTTGTACAGTAGCTGGAATAGCCACTTAAATCCCAGTGGTCGAGTGTGTATTGCGCACAAAACCCAGCTGGGGTTTAGTTATTATAGCAGGAAGAAAAGTCTGTAGCCTTTTTGCCATCAATTTAGCTATAATCTTGTAATCACAATTCAATAATGAAATTGGTCTGTAGGAGGCAAGTAAATCAGGAACTTTGGAATTAATGTAGTGTAGGCTTCATTAAATCTGGAAAAGAAGTATGATGGGATAAATTTTGGTTATAAACTTTAGCAAGCAAAGGGCTAATTTCAGGTGCTAAAATTTTGTAGTATTCCACCGAAAATCCATCAGGACACGGCGTTTTATTAAAAGCCAAGGTACTAATTTTGTGGAGGATTTACAGTTCTGACACTCGTGCATTAAACTACTCCCTGCAAGTTGCAGATAGTTTTGATAATTTGGACTTTTCTAGTAAGCGTTGGAGCAAATCACGTTGAGCTTCCTGGGCAGTATATCGCTTTTGATAATATCTTTTAAAAGCCTGTAAAATATCTTGATGCGACATGTGAAGGATGTTAGAGGATGGATCTTTTGCTCTCAATATATGATGATTCAGGCCCAGTGGGTTCTCCAGTCTGGATAGCAAGGTACCTATTTTATTTCCCCACCTATAGAATTTATGTTTGGTATAAAAAGCTTGTGTTTTCACTCGAGTGGCCACATGCATATTCAATTGAACAATTAGCTTCTCTATCATAATACTGAAAATATGCTTTACATTTTAGTGCGACCTGTTCATGAAGAGCATTATATTGTTGGTAATATTCCCGGTTGAGCCTTGCTACAAATGTCATGATATATTCTCTCATAATAGCTTTCATGTGCGCCACAGCAGAACCAGAATATCCCAATGTTGCAGGTTATCATCTAGTCCATTACCCAATGGGTCTGAAGGTAGGACCTAAAGGAGGAAGACTTAGACACACAGGCTGGAATTTGCCACAGGAATGTTTTCCTGAAAGCCTGTTGCACTTGCAATTGGAGAATCAAGGGAGCGTGATCAGAAAGCATAAAATTACCAATAGATATATCCTGAATCCTTGGAAGCAAGCCTCTCGTTGCTAACAGAAGACCAATTATAGAGAATGTGGAGTGGGCTTTTGACATGTGTAGTCCCTCTCAGTGGGTGAAAGAGACATCACAGATCCACCAAAGGGGTTTGCAAAAATAAGCACTTTAGCTCAGAAGTAGAAAGGTCGAGTCTAATATTAATTTGCTTAGACCAGTCAATTGATGTGTCAATACTCATCTTCAAATCTCCAGCTAGAATTAGATTAGGATAAGAATTTGTTACAACAATTCTTTTTGTGGAGATTATTAAAAAAAATTTACATGACAAAATATTAAATAAAAACATGTAAACCCACACTTCCATAAAAAGCCAAATTAGTTAAAAAATGGCCCAACAAATATTGCATTCCAAAACTGGATTAGAAAGTATTTATGCAGGACAAACATTTAAAGGTGGTATTAAAGACAGAATATTTAAATGAAACAATATGGCTACAAACACAATAACATAGCATTACCTTCTTAATTGCAAAATGGACATTGAAACATTCAAATTTTTAAAACAAAACCCACTATTGTGCTAAATGGTAAGCAAAGTATGAAATGTAGCAACAGAGATAAGTAGAACACACCAAACAACTTCACCCACGTCCTCCCCCCCCCCCTCACAAGCTCACTTACAGGCCACTTACTTCCATACCCTTTAACACACCAAAATAGTTGCCAAATACAAGAATAGTCTCGAACTCCTTTCCTAACACACCAAATCAATGGGACCCACATCAAGATATAGGGGAATATACCTGTTATCCAGGATCCAACCCTGCGGTCTTGTACATATCTCCCCCCCCCCCCCCTTTGCGTCAACCCCAAGGCGGTGGAGGCACTTTGATCCCCGAGGCAATGTATTCTGGAAAGGGCATCAGCATTTTGGTGTGCCTTTCCAGGTTGGTGTTCCACTGTAAAGTTAAATCATCTGGTTACCCGTGCATTGGCTATTTTATTACTCCTCATCCAAGCTAGAGGAGCGTGGTCAGAAGTCAGCCTCAACTTTCTCCCTAACAGGTAATAGCAGAGAGAGTCTTGTGCCCACTTGATCGCCAGGCACTCCCACTCTACCACTGCGTAATTTTTTTCAGCCCTTGTCTTTTTCCTGATTAGAAACATTATGAGATTCTGAACAAGGAAGCAAGCTGCTGATCCCTGCACTAATGGAGATCCCTGCACTTAATTACGGGTAAGTGATCAGAAGGGGACAATGGAGTCAATGGAATAGAGTGATCGAAAGGGGACAATCATTTCATAGTGATCAGAAGAGGACAATCATTTCATAGAGATCAGAAGGGGACAATCATTTCATAGTGATCAGAAGAGGACAATCATTTCATAGTGATCAGAAGGGGACAATCATTAGACCCAGGGCATATTTTGGCATTTCAAAAAATATAAGAGAGTGCCTTATAATCGGGGAAACAGGGTAGTCAATACACTGACAATAGTCAATATTTAATAGTCAATACACTGACAACAGTCTGATAAGAACAATGGTCAGCTTTAAGGTAAATAGTAAACATTGGAGGGTGATATCAAATATCACACCTTTACAGGGAACAAAAGGCGCTACAGTGACAATTATTCCTGCCTAAACAGAGTAATAAAACTTAACCACTGCTGACAATAAAACAAACATTTTAAAATGTAATGGCTATCTGAACCATGCAAAAATTATATCAATTTAGAATGCTTTTGTCTAAAACAAAAACCAAAATCTCATTATATGTACTTTAGTACATATAATGGTGGGCTAACCGCCCAGGTGGGTAATAGGATATCAATCCTATTACCCACCTGGGCGGTTAGCCTGAACCTGGTTCGGGGTAAGAAAACTTGCTAAAATAGTTTACCCTGAACCAGGTTCGGGGTAGCTAAAAATAGAAGCACGTGATACAGAGCAATCTGATTGTCATACAACATTGTATGACAATCGGATTACAACTAAAAAAAACACTTACCTTGTCCCCGCAGCTCCTCCGGAGATGTATTCTGTCTTCAGTCTTCACCCGGCGTGTGCAATTATTATACCCGGGAGTTAATCCTAAGAATTACAAGCCCACAATATAAACAAAAATTTCTATGCAAAAAAAAAAGGATCACTTTTTGCATCAAAAAAACTGACAGAATTAGACCGCTAGGGGGTTAAGAAAACAAGGTGAAACATAAAATGCACAGTAACATTGGTTGATTTTCGAAATATATGAACTTCAGTCAGTACAATATACAGTATATAAAACTAAAGCTATTAGTAGGTAACCCCTGTAATAATCTAATAATGCTTAGTACACAATACAGTAATTACAAAATAGCAAAGTAATAAAGCAATAATACTATAGACACCCATAAGATTACAATCAGGAATACCTTATAGCTATCTGCTAAGAGGTTAATGGGTACCTCAAGAGCCTACTCCATACCAGCTTACCTATTTCCCTAATTCCCATTAGGTATCCTTGAGGCTCTTGGATTAGTTACTGGATGTGATCTGTAAGATGACTATTGGTTGATGCACCCCCCCCCCGCAGACTGGGATTGGTTACTGTAACTTCAGGAATATACTAGGCGTACTAGCTAAGTTGATATGGAAGCTGGAGGTAAGGCCAGGCGGGGTCATCTAATTTTAGGTGACACCAAAAGGTCTGGATGGGCCATCACCCCCACCCATCTGTTCAGCTATTCATCCAACTCCTGCTGACAGCTGACCTGCTGAGAAACAGATCACCAACATCCCCACACACACAAATATATATATATATATATATATATATACACATTTACATATATATATATACATATATATACACATATACATATATATATATATATATATATATACATATACATATATATATGTATATATACACACACATATCTATATCTATCCACATAGATCTATAAATATCCATAAACAATCTTGACGTGCGACAGTTGAGCTTTTTGGTGAGCTTTTTGAGAGCAAGAACTAGTCTTCTAGGCCTCAGCAAAGCCTGGAAACCATATATAGCCTGTCCTGGTTAACCATAAGTCCCAGACAGGCCTAGTTCTGTCTCTGTGAACTCCTGATTTTGTGGTGCTAATTATTCTGGGGGTTGGCAGTTCATAAAACCTGTACTTGTGAAATTGTTATTAATGGCTAAAACAAGGGCATTTTGGAAGTTTCCACAGGACATCATAACCCATGTGGACACAGCCCTTGTGGACAGCCCCCACCCTGCTGTCATTGGATTGTTGTATTAGTCCCGCCTCTGTGGTTGGCCTAGAAAAAGCCATGTAAGTTGCTAAGGACAACGGCACTATCATATTGAACACTGCAGGGAACCCAGTGACTCTGACTAATAACTTGGAACTAACGCACAACCTGGACCAAGGCAAACCAACTGTACCTAAGTATTATTTCACAGTTTTCCCTTTTTATTTTATGCTGTTGCTATAGTTCTGCTTTTGTTCTGTTATTGTTCTTTGACTAGCCTATATTTTTCTATAATTTGTTTATGCACGGTTTTTGTATGTTTTTACTTATAAAAAGTGTGAGCTGAATCTCCGAATGCTCTAAGTAGTAATAGTGTAACTTACCCGAAACGCTACTATAAACATTGTGATTACATCCCTGTCTGGAATGGTAGTAGGTGACACTAAAGAAGCAGAAGCATAACTGCGGTTGTCAAGGTGCGTGCTTCTGTCTAAGCACATGGTGGTAGTCTACCTGTGATAGTATGTGTAGCAAGAGTTACCAGAGTGGTTAACCTTGCCCCGTGATGGCCCCTCCTCAGCCTGCTGGTGCTTGTACTGTTGCTGAGCATGCTGGAAAGCCTATGCGCAAGAATGCAGGCTGAGAGGGCATTCATCACAATATTCATCAAACCTAGGTATTTCATTTAACTTTCCGGAAGTCATTGCCGGCAGTCATTTAGCTGTGTCCTCAGACACAGCTTTCCTCCAGGCTTCTGGAATGCGATATGGTTTTACAAAGACCCTGGTATTTTTTTTCTGTCACTATATCATGTTCTATCAGATGGGTGAACCTGGGTAAGCCCAAAAACTTGGTTTTATTCCTCTGGAGAAATTCTTTCGCTTTCTGACTGCGATTTAGAAAGGATAGAGACTGTTTTAACACTGTCAATCCCTACTTAGGGCATAACCCTGGCTCTTGCCAGGACGGAAACCGTCTCCCTCTCCCTCCATGGTTTCAACAGGTTAATGTGGTACAGCTAAAGGATTCCAGTTTCCCGGTTAGTGTATCTTATACTTTACTTCAATACCTTTTTCTACTACCTCAAAAGGCCTTTGCCACCTGGCCCGGAATTTACGTTCTACAGTGGGTATCAACAGCCCTACCCGGTCCCCCACCTGGAAGTGTCCTAGTCTGGCTCCTCTTGATCCTTGACCAGCGGCATGATTGTGGCAATCCGTTCCTGTAAATTGGAAACACACACTCTGATGGGGACTGGTCTCGCTCCCCCATGTTTCCTTCACCAGATCAGGTAATCCCCTTGGCTGTCGCCCATATACCAATTCAAATAGGGAAAATCTTGTGGAAGCCTGGGGAACTTCTCTAATGGCGAAGAGGATGGCTGGTAGTAGGCGGTCTCAGTTTTTCCCATCTTTTTGTACCACTTTTTTCAGCATAAATTTTAGTGTTTTGTTGAACCTCTCTACCAGGCCATCTGTCTGCGGGTGGTAGACAGAGGTTCATAACTGTTTACCCTTAAACAGCTTACATACATCTGCCATTACTTTCGACATAAAGGGAGTTTATGCACTGTTTTTGTATGTTGTTTTGGAGGAGGTCCTTCTTAAAGGAATCGCCTCTGGATAGCGGGTTGCAGCTAGAATCACCAGGATGTATTGATGCCCCCTAGCTGACTTTACTAGGGGTCCCACAATATCTAGCTATTCACTCAAAGGGGATTTCAAATATAGGTAATGGCACCAAGGGGTTACGGAATTGTGCCATGGGTGCTGTTAGCTTGCAAGTTGGGCAGGAAGCGCAGAACCGTTTAACGTCTTCCTTAATTCCAGGCCAGAAGAAATGGTCAGTGATGTGGGCTTCCATTGTTCAGCCCCCAGGTGACCCCCTAACACCTCAATATGTGCCATTTCAATAACCATCCTCCTATAATGCTGGGGTACCAGCAACTGTTCAACCCTCCCTGCAAAATCGGGAAATCTTTCAACAGCCCCGGGTTCTTAAAGGCACTTGGTCCACCATCGTAATTTGGTCCCTAACATTTACCAAAGTGGGGTCCCTCAACTGGGCAGTGCAAAATTCTCCTTTATTTACTTTCAACCAGAGTTTGATAAGGCTAGTTGAAGATTCCCCTACATCCTCTCCCGCCATAACTTGAAATGGGAACACTTCCGCCCCCAGAGGACTGGCTGGGCTCGGGTTCAATATTAACCTCCAACCTTTCTTTTGGGGAGATTTCTCCATCAACATTTTCCCCACTTCCCACCTGGTGGAGCTGTGCTGGAATCTTTCCCGGTCCAGAGATGGGGGTAGATTCCTTCATGCATTTATTAGGAAGTTTTCACTTTTCTTTCCCCCAAAAGATCCAAAACAAAGGGAAGTCCCACCCAAATATCACCTCACATATAAGGTTTTTCACCACCTGTACTAGATGAGTAACCGTGCCACAGTTTGTGCTGATCTTGACTGGCACGGTCGGGTTTGACTTAGTATCCCCATGTATACACATTACATGGATGTTTTACCCCAGTTGTTACATCGCCAACCACTTTAGAATGTACCAGAGTCACCATGCTACCCGAGTCCAAAAGGGCTTTGGCTGGAACCTGGTTCACCTGCACGCTGCATTTGAAACTGTCCGGGCCTGTCTTGGGGCTTGCAGAACACACACTTTGAGTGTAGAAGGACCTCCGCCGCGATCCCCACACTGCAAAGGTTCCTCTTGCAGGGGACACTGGATCCTCATGTGGCCTTAGGCCGAACACCTCTAGCACTGTATCGGGTATCCGAGGTGTGACATCTTGTGATTGGAATTCGCGCTGGAAAGACGGTGAATTTTTGGGTGTAGTCATGAGGATCCGGGGTTCCTCCGGACAGCATTATCTCTTGGTGAGGGAGGCCTGGTTCTCCTGGGGGAATCGGCACACAATGGTGTACCGCTCCACATATTCTATCAACTGGTCTGCTGTTTTGGAGTCCCCATGGCTTACTCACCTCTGCAACTCCTCAGGCAGGGACTGCGGAAAGTGGTTGACCACAAAGCGCTCCACTATCTGGGGACCGCTTAGTGTCTCAGGCTGCAACCACTTGGTAGCCAGCTGTATTAGATCATGCATCTGGGACCAAGGGAATAGGTCGATGCCGTATCTCCACTTAAACACCTGCTGTGCCCTGCCCCAGATGGGCAAGGACCTCTGTTTTGAGCTGATCATAATGTGAGTGGACTCCCGTAAGGACGTAGCTTTAGCCGTTGTTGCTTCCCTAGGCACTACCATTTGCACCTGTGTGGCTTCCTGCTGGCTGGCCACACACCTCTGTAGCTGCACTGTGGCTGATGCCAGTCGCAGCAGCTCCTCCAAATTAAATCAAATTTGGGAGCCTAGCCCTTTAAATGTCACTTTTCACTTTTAAAGGAAAAACTTTTACGGCAGTTTTCACCAAAACATCACTCTTTATTGATAAACTAAACAAAAAAAAGTGCTTTGTTTCAGCCACAAAAAAAGAACAATAAAAAGATAAATAATAAGAGGCTTACTTCAGCCTGTTGGTATGAAATGTCCTCAGTCCATCAGCATGACCCCACAGTAAGGGTAGGTCCAATCTAGGTCTTTTGTGAAGGATCAATCCCCAGCCTGCAGTTTTCACAGTCAAACAAACAAAATAAAGGTCCACATCCACAGGGGCCCCCTTCTAGCTTGAACTTCCTACAAGCTCACTTACAGGCGACTTCCTTCCATACCCTTTTCCACAACTGAACCGGCACTTCCTGCCGGGTAGATGCAATTCCTGGTGTGTATTTTGGATGGACTGAAGAGGCCCAACCAATCCTTCCCCTTCAGTCCGGAGTCCGGGTCTCGTGACACCTAGGAGAAAAACACACCAACATAGTTGCCAAATACAAGAATAGTCCTGAACTAATTTCCAAACACACCAGATCATATTCCCCTATATCTGAATGGGACCCGCATTCAGATATAGGGGAATATACCTGTCATCCAGGATCCAACCCAGCGGTCCTGTACATAAGATATAAAGATATAGATATATATATTTATCTATGGAAGCAAAGAAGAATTTGGTTAGACGATCTATTCCGCTGGCAAAAAGGAGGTCTCGCCTGCCCGAACTTGCAAGTATTTATCACCAGGCGGATCCTCGGGTCGGGCATCGTAAGCGTTTAGGTAGGCAGCTGAAATCAGTTAATTCTTTCCGAACCTGAAAATATTAGGTCACTTAAAAATATGCTTATTTCTTAGCTAATATATATGTTTTAAAAATGTAAACACCACAAACTTTTATATTTAGGGCTAAGTGAAAAATATGTCACTTTTAATGCAAGCTCGCCAGTGTCGAGCTGCCAGAGATACGTGGTTCAGAGCGAGCGATCATTTTAGTGGATAACTACCGGGAGAATACGCCAGCGTATTCTCACCGGCCGAAATTTGGTTGATAAATAGGTTTTTGGTTTCCGATTCCAGGTCAAAATTACGCGCGTGTGAGGGAGCTTCTGATTTGGCTTGATGAATCAGGCTCCCTATCCTTGATTTAGCAATGGCTCAATAAGTGACAGGACAGATGATGTTACCATTCCATAGCTGCTGAATCTGGGGCTAAATTCTGTGCCTCTCCCAGAGTATATTAGGGTGTTTCAAATATACCCTGTTGCTGATTCACACAGCATAACTGACTTGACTCCGAACCTGGTTCTTTTGGATGCTAAGCATCTCATCCAGCTGAGCCTCCCCTTGTAGGCTATTAGACTATCGTCTATGCTTTTTTCCCCTCCCAAATTTTTTTTTAGCTTGGGTGCAGGATGAGTGGTCTCATTCAATGGCCCTAATTCATCAAGCAGAATCGGATGTTCGCTCGCGCATTCGTATTCGCGATCCGAAATCGTACGCCGTCGCGCTATTCAGCAACTGAAAAAGCTTGCGGCCGGAGCCGCGCATCTCCGGCAGCTTTACACTGGCGAACTTGCATTAAAAATCATTCTTTCTAATGGCACACATATTACCCTTAGCCCTAAAGAAAAATGTTTGCGCTGTTTAAATGTTTTAAACATTTATGTGCGCTAAGAAAAAAGCATATTTTTAAATCACTTATTTCTTTCTAATCGCCTTAATTGCTATGATCTCACCATTGACAGCTTAAAAGATCCTCCTTATTTGCGCAGCTGAAATCTAATCGCCTTAATTGGCAGATTCGCGACCCCTATTATTATTATTATCAAGGCATGTGTACGAGCGCACTCGACTCCAGACCGCGGGAGACCGCGGGAAACCGCGCTCGCTGGTCGTGCGTACATTCGCGCTTCCAGCGAGCGCGCATTTCTTTGATGAATCAGGGCCAATGTGTCATTATTGGCGAAATATAGGTATTTCATGATCAGGCCAAAACCATATTTGACATGACTGTGCCAAAAAAAGGAATAGCAATCAGTCTATTTGTGGACCAATACCATTTCTGCAGGGGTTTCACCACTCACTCCCTGGAGAATAATTAGCCCCAGAAAAAGCCAAATGCCCTTTTCGGTGACAGGTTCCCATTTTCTGCTTCTGGAAAACCTGGTGGATGAGGCAGCCTATTGTTGCTCAGCGTACCTGTTGGTTTCCTCAACAATTTTCTGAATTACTTTGTCATTGAGAAATAACTCCAGGTACGCCAAGGGGTTGTGTTCCAAATCTACATTCAGGCCTGGATCCCCAGTAAATGGGAATCTTGGGGGCGTTGGCTGATCCTGACTAATGTCATTGGAGCACCAAGTGCGAAGATCACTAACCTCAGTGACAGAATCTTCGCTGTCACTCTCAATATCCGATGACAGGTCTCCAGGCGAATCACTGTCGCTTGACTCCAGTAGTAATTCAAAGTCGCTCTCGCTGTCTGCAAGTTGTTCATAAGCAGCTTGACTTGAGAGATGCTTTTTGGAAGCCATGGCATAGTAGTCAGAATTTAGGCAGAGGTCAGGGCAGACCACAGGCAGAAATGTAGTCAGAATCCAGGCAGAGGTCAGGACAGGCAGAGACGGAGTCAGACTCAAATACAAATAAATTTGAATTTCCTGCCACACCCCGAACATAATGGCCCCACGCACCAACGTCACCAGGAACTCCCTGGCCGGAGGAAGAGAGAAGACGCGAAGGATGGTCAAGGACGAAGAAGGACGCCGGCAAATCAGGTAAGGCTGGATTTACTATTGATCTTCGCTGTTTTAGCTACCCCGAGTGTGACTCAAGGTTACCACTTCTAGCATCTTTTCTTACCCCCGAATCACACTTGGGTTACCGTTTGGGAGGTGAACTAATAGCAAATGACTTTAAGGAAATCCATTCCAGGTTTGCTGGATCACCCAGCTTCACTGATGAAAGGTTATCCTCTCTTCTTTGGAGAGCTTTAATAAACCAGGCTCTTTGTTTCAGTGTTGTGAAGCAATAAAATATGGACACAACTTGGAATTTGTTGGAACTCAAATTCAAGTGTTTCCAGTTATTGCTAAACTGTACCTTATCCTAAAAGTGCCAAAATAAACATGTTATTCTTGGTAAACAATTCACTGTGCTTGTAACTTCCTGTTCACCAGGTAAAAATCTCAAACAATGCTAGCAGCTCATTTAGAGAACTACAGAGCACCCTACCATGATAAAAGGACAACAAGACAATATTTCTTCTCCACTGATACAATATAGTGAGTGATTGTGCTCACACAAGAAAATGAAGTGTGTTCCTAGCAGGTTTAGGTTTTTAGGATTTAGTACAAAGTAACATAATGCATGCAAAAACATGTTTGGTTCCAGCATCACTGTGCACAAAGCCAGGTCCATTTAGACATGCTTTGATGAGTTTGGCATGAAGCTAAACAAGTAGCCTGACCTTAACCCTACTGAAAACCCATGGGATAAACTGACATAAACCAGTAGGCAAAAGATCATCTGCCAACCCATCACACCTAGTAAATGTCCCAGAACAGACTTTATACAGACATATAGGTCTGTATATTTCTACCTATGCCGCCAAATTCCAATAAAAAAAAAAAAAACAGGTAAATGTGTCCTGCAGATTGTGTCCTGGAGCACTTGTAATGCAGTCCAGAAAGTAATGGTGGTCAATATGCGAAATATCTGATGTCTCAATATCACCAAAGGGCCACATATTTAGTAAATGTGATACTTTAGGAAGCCATCAGGGACTATGGATATACACAAGAAATAGTCAGAGACTTCATATATTCTCTCAGGGGACCATTGGAGACTGAAGATTTGTTGCTAGAGACCTCTGCTATGAAAGCCCCTTGCTTCCACATTTGTGCATTTTACAGACCTCTACAAATTACCTATGCCACTATTATACTAGCAATATCTATTAACACAGCTCAAAAAAAACATTTGCCAAGGATTTTTCAATATATTTAGTGTATTTCAGGTCTGATGAATCCAGAAGTTACACCAGTTTTATTGATTTGGCTCTAATTCTGATACAGGAATCGGAATAGTCTATTTTACCAACAACAAATGTTAACACTGCATATTATTATCAAATTTTTTTACACCGACGTTTTGCATTTTATATATTAAATGTAGCATTACTTTCATTTGCCTTCTCTTTCTTTAATATATTTTCTTTTTTTACAGAAATATGAGTTCTCCAAGAATACATCTTTGTGAATATTTCTGTAAATATACTGAATATAGAATATATTCACATTAAGTATTTCAAAAATTTTATTTTGTATATGTAGGCATATCTAGTTTAATTTTGCTTAATTTTCATGTTTCATTAGTTTACTATGTGTTTATTATTGAGGTCATTTTTTCAAAAACTAGAGCCAATCTAGCAAAACCAATACTATATTTGGAATCTGTGCATCAAACATAAACTAAAATGACCTTAATCTGCTTGGCAAGAAAATGTTTCTTGACCAGTGAAAAAAAGGAGAAAAGCATAGGAGACAGCATAGTGAAGAAAAATAAATAAACCAAATCGTTTGACTACCAGAAACCAATAAAAATAGTTTTTCTTCTTGGTGTAAAGCTGAGCTCCAGCCTTCCATTTAGTCTTTCATAGTTGTAGAGATTCTTGTTCTGTACTGAAATTCCCTACTCTGTATTTATTGTACATAGTCAGCTTCTTATGGGGAGCCTGATTCCTCAAGCCAAATTCGGAAGCTTGCTCGCTTTCGTGCACGTAAGTGCGATCCAGAATCAAAGGCCAAAAACCTACTTATCAACCAAATTTCAGCGGCGATATAATGCTGGCATACTCTTCTGGCAGTTATCAACTGAAATGATCGCTCACTCCAAACAGTGCATCTCCCGGTAGCTTGACACTGGCGAGTTTGCATTAAAAAAACTGTTACCCTAAAAAAATCATGTACTCTAATGGCACACATCTTTCACTTGGACCTAAATAAAAATGTTTGGGCTGTTCAAATGTTTCAAACATTTATATTAGCTGAGAAATAAGCATATTTTGAAATGACCTAATATTTTCAGGTTCAGAAAGAGTTAACTGATACTTTACATACCGCCTACCTAAAAGCATATGATGCCGGACCCAAGGATACGCCTGGTAACGAATTCCAGCAAGCTCTGGCAGGGTCTTTCTCTTTCTAATGGCACATATTTTTCACTTAGCCCTAAATAAAAAAAGTTTGTTGTGTTCAAATTTTAAAATCATATATATTAGCTAGGAAATAAGCATATTTTTAAGTGACCTAATATTTGCCAGTGAACTAGGCACAAGGTGACTCTAGTTTGTTTCTGCCTATTTGAAAATGGACTGTTATAGAACACGGGACAACTGAAGATAAGTGTTTATGTGTTGGATCTTTAACCGGCTGACGTTAAGCCATCCTGTTGGGATAATTTGGTTGTTTTTTTTTTCAATAAAACCCTAATGCGGCATCCAGTCCTGCTAGTTGCCTACCATTTGTCCAGCAAACTCCCACATATGGTGGAGGATGCAGGCACACTGGTTGCGATGGGTAATGGCTGCATACATTTTTGTTTTTTGGACTCAGTAACCTGCTTATATCCTGGATAAAGTCTGCTACATTGCTGCCCAGCGAGGCTCCTGCCATGGAGAAGCTATTAAAGCATTTGGTGCAGGTCAGTGCTGCCCAGCAGGAAACCAACTGTCTGTTGCTGGAACAGGTCACAGTCTTGGGACAGAGGGTGTCAGATCAGTCAAGGAATATGGAGGAGTTATCTGGGACTCTGAATGGAAAAAAGGCGGGGCACCGTGAATTGCAAAAAATTACCCCAGATGACGACATAGAGGCTTAACCACCTGGACGCCCGATAGTGGCGGGTATTGACACAATTTCCTCCAGATCCAGGGATTTGATTGACTCTTATCTTAGACCCTACGTAACCCAACTACCTTCATATCTTAGAGATACCATCCAATTGCTCCAAACCTTAAAAGATATGACAGTTCCTCCCAACACATTATTAAGTACAGTGGATGTGGAAGCATTATACAGTAGTATACCGCATACATTGGGTCTATGGTCAATAGCCTCCTTCCTTGAAACTGGGGACCCATCTCAGGGACCTTACAATGCATTCATTTTAGAACTTCTAACATTTGTCCTAACCCGCAATATATTCACATTTAATGATCAAATGTATGTACAATCACAAGGGGTTGTGATGGGGACAAAATGTGCCCCATCCTACGCCAATTTATTTCTCGGACATTGGGATAAGCATCTTTTCTCCAAACCTGACTTTCACCCACATTGTAAATACATTTTCTTATGGCGTCGATACATCAACGACATTTTCATTATCTGGACAGGCCTGAAAGATATGCTAAACAATATGCTACAATCACAGTTACAGAACAACTTCAAATCTCAAATTTACTTGAAACATTGATCCCCACCAAATACTGTTCCTTGATGTCTCTATTAAGATCTCCCCTGACCTTTGCATCACCACCACATTATTTAGAAAAGAAACAGCTGGAAACACCATTCTCCATGCTGAAAGTGCACATCCAAAAGCGTTAATCAACAGTATTCCCTACAGTCAAATGCTCAGACTTAAGAGAAACTGTACATCACATACAGACTTTAAGGCAGAAGCCAAAGCTCTGACAGAAAGACTTATAGCCAGAGGCTACAGTAAGAAACTTCTTAAAAGAACTTACCAAAAAAACTCTAAGTTTGATACCGGAGGTCTTTTATCAAATCCCACATCCACACGCATTCAACCAAAACTACCCATTATTACTAAAATCAATGAGCATCACTGTTATATCCACCAACTAATTAAGGATCATTGGAATATTCTTAACTCGGATCCTTCTATTTGTAACATTCTGGATGAAAAACCTTGTATTACATTCCGAAGATCAAGTTCATTACGAGACTCATTAGTCACAAGCCATTTTAGTCCCCAATCTATGGATCTTAAGCTGAATAAAAATCATGGAACCTTTAAGTGTGATTCCTGCAACCAATGTGAGTGGATTTTGGAAAATCAGGCATTAATATTACCTAACCGCACCACACACAAAATCCAATCAGAAGGCATCATATATTTAATCAACTGTACCTGCGGAAGATTCTATGTATGAAAAACTAAAAGATCATTCCGGAAACGTATATACTAACACGTATATTTAATAAAAAATGGCAAAATACCAACCCCGGTCAGTTATCATGTGGGAACAGAACACCAATTTAATATTCATTGTATCAATTTTGCAGCACTTGAACAGGTACTTGAACTTTAAGACCCAGAGGGGGCGACCATGATAAAAAATTGGTACAGGCGGTAGCTAAATGGATATTTGCTCCTAAGGCTAATTACTTTCCAAGGCTGAATGATGCTTTCAGCTTCAAAACCTTTCCATAATACAATCCAAGAATTTTCTATTCTTATTTTTATATTTATTTTTATTTTTATATGATAATAAGCCTTTCTGCCCAAGTGATATATTGGGAGAAGAGTATCCTGCTCATTTTGTTATTTATTGTGTGTTCACATGTTTCGGCACTAAAAGGATAAATCCAAGTGTATGTTTCTAGTATACTGTTTCATATTATATTGTAATTGAATATTTGACACTTTTCAATATATTGAACTGTATGGTACTGTATTTTTACTGTACTTTATGTGAATGTCTTCAACATTTGATACCTTTCAAAAGACTTGATGTATATGTAGAAACAACTCTTCCTATCATTTTGATTATATTCAATCTTCTGCATACATCCAATTTAACTCATTTACCTCCAGAACCAGTTTTTGTTCTACTCTAGTGCATAATAATATTTGAGGAATTTCCCCCTCAGGGAGAGACTAAACATAAACCCCCCCCCCCCCATCTGACTTGCGGGGATGTGGGCACCCAGATTATCTCTCTATATCAAACTCCTGTATTCAATCCAATACAAAATAATTCAAAAAATTATATAAAATTATATAACTGGTAAATTCAAACTGTCATTTTGTATTGGTTTGAATACAAACTCCCTATCCAATCCAATACAAAAAATAAAAAAAAATAAAATAAATTTTTAGGGGAACAGTGACTTTTAATGCAAGCTCGCCAGTGTAAAGCTGCCGGAGATGCGCGGCTCTGGCCGCGAGCTCATTCAGTTGCTGAATTGCGCGACGGCTTACGATTTCGGATCGCGAATACGAATGCGCGAGCGTCCGATTTTGCTTGATGAATCAGGGCCTATGAGTCACACTTGCTGGAGGGACGGCGCGTCGAGCACCGCCCTCCAGCTTCTTTACATCCAATAGCCCCAGGGCTTTCCCCAGACATCACATCTGGGGACGTGGAGTAGGAGGAGGTCCCAGGGACGCTGTCCTATTAAGGCAGCGGAGTCCCTGTGATCTTCCCGCACGCCATCCTTCCATCTGCAGCTCTGCACACCACTCCACCGGCTGGTTGCTTTGGGCATCTTTCCTCCGTATGTTGTACCAAGAACACTGACTAATCAGACCTATTAGAGAAGGTAAAGACAATGCAGTGTTGCTGATATTAATACATTCATAGAATACTCTAGTATGGCTTGTTTTAATACAAAGTACAATTGATTTGTATGCACAGAACTCTGATAGGAGTAAAAGGGCTCCAGCTTGTATATCACAAGACTGCTTATACTATATAGAAGAACTTACCTACATTTGAGTGCCAACACCTTTTTGGGGACATGATATCCCTCTGATTCTGCATACAAATACTAAACCTAGGACATAGGACATCATAGGACATCATCCCACAGAACTATGTAAGTGTTACTACTAAAATTCCTCTTCACAAATTGTCATTCAATAACTTATTTACATTGGCTTTAAATATTCCAACTATCAATCAATTATACAAATAATTATATATACATATACTCAGCTGAATACCCTTTTGTTATCTAATAAATTCAGGTTATCCTGCTATAGATACCATAATAATTCAGAATATCCACATCTATGACAATAATTTTTATACTGGTTATTCTAAGACCCAAGTTAAGTATTGTTCAATTGTTTTAGATAAAACTCACGCAAGCAACCAACGCATGTTGTCAAAAACACCCCTAAAGAAGCCACACTTGGCGAAACGCGTCGGGTACATTAAATAACATGTTTTGATGGTTAAACATTCTGTATGGTTAACAATTTATAAGCTGACATGTTGTTATATGTCTAGTGCCTACTAGTGGCCTATGGTGAACCCCAAGATAATATTGGGGTTCAATTCTACCATTGGTTACTGTGCGCTGTATCGAGCAACCTTAATGCTCTAATCACTATTTATGACCACTAGTTTGTTCAGTGGCTCCCCTTTATTTATTTATATTATTGTTTGTTTGGACATGCTTCATTATATTTATTGTATGTATGTTTATGAATACATCCTTTGTGCCAAAAACCCTGCTTAAATCTATATCTTTACTTCTAATGGTCTATGGAAATATGAGAGTAGGCACTCCACTATCTTTTATATTACAACTGTGATATATTACCACCACAAATACACCTTAACTAGAAGATATCTGGCGGTGTTTGAAAGGATTATGGAAAGTGAGAAACTCCCTGCTGGTGAATGGACTGAGGTTCTGGCGCCTTATTTGACTGGGGAGCCGCAAACGGCATATTTGGATTTAACGGCAGAGCAGGCCAAAGACTATAATATCCTTAAGGCAGAAATCATGGCCAAGCTGGGAGTCACCTTACCTGTTCGGGCTCGCAGAGTCCATGACTGGCGGTTTGAGGAAAATAAGCCGCCCCGCTCCCAAATGTTTGATTTGCTACACCTTGTGCGCAAGTGGCTACAGCCCGAGACACTGAGTCCCGCAGACATTCTCGACTGAATCGTCCTTGACCGCTATGTGAGCGGACTTCCTTTGGACATTCACCGATGGGTTGCTCAAGGAGACCCCAAAACACTGGATCAGTTGGTGTCACTTGTTGAGCGGTTTACGACTACAGAACCTGTCTGAGGCCTGAAAGTAAACCCCAGCAGTTTGTGGGATCCTCCGGTGCTCGTTTACAGAGATTCAACTCCAAAGCCCTTTCTGCATCTGACCAGGAGAACCGAGCCAGCCGACCAAGCCTGGGTGGCCCCCCCGGGGAAAGAGGTTTGACGGTCCAAGAAGGGTAACCCCCCATTTTGATGCCCCACTCAGAGGCAGAGCTGAGGTGCGTTGCTGGAAGTGTCAGCAACTGGGGCATATGGCAGCACACTGTCCTCAGGGGGAGGAGCCAATGGAGTGTGGTGCCACCCGCCACTTCTCTATGTTCGCTCATCCTGTCTGCAGCACTAAACCCTTGCTGGAGCCAGGTCCCCAGGAGCATCAACTCCAGGTAAACGGGGTTAGTGTTGTGGCCCTGTTGGACCCTGATGACGGCTCAAGCATCATCAGGTATCCCCTTTGCTCAGCCAATCACAAAGCACTAAAGCTAAATGGGGTGACTTGTCCTCATGTAACCCCTAGTGCCTGGGGATCCCACACTGTCAGTAGTCCCATGGCTGTGCTTATGAATGAATGCAGCCGTGGGAATCATCCTGTCAGTGTGGGATAACCTGTACAAAATAAAGTTACACTAATCACACACATTAAATAAAATCCTTAAATATTAAATCCTCCTCTACTTTTTTTTTTAGTTTTACTTGAATAGCAGTTTAATGGTGTACAAATCTAAGGGACCAGATCAATAAATGATTATGGAATGTAACATTAAAAAAAAAAAACATATTTCACGAACTGCACATGGCCAATTGCATGTTAATTTTTAGCACCTGTGCTCATAATGATGAGCATATATAAGGGTCTAACTTGCTTTTTTCCTTTGTCTTAATTTGTTTTTTCAAGGAGGGGGCTGTTGTTTTGTTTGTTAGCTTAATCTATGTTGCTACATTTGATACTTGGCTTACCATTTAGCACAATAGCTGCTTTTGTTTTTTCAACTTTGAATGTTTCAATGTCCATTTTGCAATTAAGAAGTCAATGTCAATGTTAATGCTGGTATTGTGTTTGTGGCCATATTATTTCATTTCAATAATATGTCTTTATTACCACCTTTAAATGTTTGTCCTGCATAAATATTTTCTAGTCCAATTTTCCACCCTTGATAGGTCAAAATTGCATATTGGTTTGGAAAGTAGTTTTTGGAATGCAATGTTTGGTCATTTTTTTAAAAATGTGTCTTTATATGGAAGTGTGGGTTTACATGGTTTTTATTTATCATTTTGTCATGTAAATTTAGTGGTGTCTGTGGGGTCTCTATATTTTATTGTGACCTTCTAGCAAATGGGTTTAATTTTAATAATGTTTTTTGAAAAATGTTGTAGTTGTTTGTTTTTTGGGGGCTTTGTTTTTATGTGATCTCCTTTACAATCTCCCTGGACCTACAATTTAAAAAGTCAATTATGCTTGTTTTTAAGCAGTTCCCTTCTATGATTTGTTTGACTGGCTCAAAACAGCACAATTGGCTTAATAAAACTCAGTTTGATGCCCATATTTGTGCTCCAAACCTTAGGAGTGTAATGGGCATTCTTGTGCGCCAAGGCGTAACCGCTATGTGTGTGTGAACTGTGTTTCATCAATTGAAAAATGCGCCAACCAATTTTCCAGAGAAGCATCATCATTCCGGTAAGTTTTTCTTTTTATGTGTATATTGTTTGTTTTGCTTAATGGGCACTAATGTATGTAGATACATGTGCATTTTATATGCATTTATGTGTGTACACATACAAGAGAAAATTATAAGAAGAAATAGGTAAAGAGGATTTTTTTGGGCATAATGCTTAACCTGCTTCAAATTGAAAAGATTGCCTATTTCTTCCTAGGATTTTTGATGTCATGGGCTTGGCTCCAAGCAACATTCATGGATGATATTGCTTCTGGGTAAAGCAGGAAACCACCTTTATGTACTTCCACTACCAAGCTGAGGTGAGTAAGTCAATATATAGTGGGCCAAGCAAACCTACAGAAACACCCTGAAAGGCTGGAAAAGCAAGAACATATGTTTGGCACAAAGTTTATTTGTCCCTGGAAGTTTTAGATACTAGTACTATTTGTTTTATGTAAACACCTAAATAATGCATACACTCCAGTATTGATTGAGCAAAATTAAGTTGAGCAACAACAGGATATCTGTTCATTTCCAAGAGTGCTTGACCCTGCATGTGAGCTTGGCAATCAATGTGCTTTGATGTTGTGCTTGGAACCTGGACCTCCTTCCATTACCATCAGGTGTGTTAGAATGAGTATGCAACTAAGCTGGACAACTAATTGACAACCTGTTTGAACAGCAAGTGGAAGTGTGTTTGTATACAATAGTGCTAAGATCAGGCAGCACAATTACAACAAACCTATAACACTACTATAGATGAACAGAGGAGTTGTGTGGCAGCAAATCAATATGAGCGCAAATGTCAGACTAAGAAAATTAAAACAAAAAAAAAAAAAGCAAAGAAATAAAAACCATGACAATTTATTCATAAAATTAATATGTACATAATACATTCAAATACTAATATGTAACAATGTGACTTTGTGAATAGGACAAAGGCAATGAGGGGGTTCAAGTAGCAGTTTGGAGAGGAAACCATGCAGACATTTGTACTGATAATTTGTGGAAAAAATGACAAACGTTGCTGAAGAATGGAAAAAATGACAAACATTGCCGAAGAATAGAAACTATAATTACAAACCAGGCACAAAAACATTGCAGCAAAAGATGAAACCAACAATATTGAGCATTACAAGGTCACATCAACAAACCCGTCCAGACCCACAATAATGAGCATTACAAGGTCACCCCACAAACCATGCCAGTTAAAACAGTAATAATGAAGATGCATATGTATTTATATGCATTTAAAAGTATTTTGACATACACACACACACACAAGTGAAATCACTAACTGTTCCTTGATACATGTATTATAACATCTTTGGCAACAATCCCTTTATCAAATATTTGATTTCTATAAAACCAAACTACAATTAAATTTTAATCACATCACAAATATTTGGTGACAATTTTTTAAAATTCATACTATTGTGTGATGACATATTATGAAGTGCTAATTAGTATATATACAGCTTGATCTAAATGAGTTTGCAGTGTTGCAAAGCAAACCAAAAAGTATCAAAACAGTGCAACAAATGTAACAATAAATGAATCAATTTTGTGAATGAGTACAATGTAACATAAAAATGTAGCACTTACCCAAAAGACGGTGAAGCTTTAACCACCTGAGCGTTACACTGATTTCTAGATTTCTGTTCCAAAAGCGTCACAGGTTTTCATGAAATTTTTTTTT
>NC_092871.1:54543619-54550844 GCF_032062135.1 Pyxicephalus adspersus | reverse complement strand
GACGCTGGAACACGGAACCGACGCTGGATTAGCACAGCGGGACCAGGTAAGTGGGGATTTTAGTGTAGGCGAAAAAATACGGGCTTAACCAAAATAGCAAAAATATTTAGTGCGAGAAATTACGGGCTTAGCGGTTAGGGGGTTAAAGATTCAAATTGACCTGTAATGGACAGTAGATGTGCACAGAGCAGGGAGCAGGTGTGTGCTAATTAATTGCTATGACCTCACCATTGACAGAGCTTCACAGATCCTCCTGAATTGCGCAGCTGCAAACTAATCGCCATAATTGGCATATTCTCAACCCCCTATGGCTCATTTATCAAGGCAGGAATCCAGCTGGCAAGTGAAGGCGACTGTACTACCACTTGACTCAGGCTTGCGGAAATACGCCTTGTACATCAGAGCGTACATACACGCAGCGAGCTTACGAGCACTTGCTTTATAAATTGGGGGCAATGTGCTCTGGAATCTGCAGCAGGTTAGTATCGCTTGTATCATTTCCTGGCTGATGGGCATTAATTCTCATCTGGACCTTTCCTCCCCAACTGGACTGCCCTTGGCCAACCTTTAATTTACACTGTTATTGAGCTAAAACAAGTTATGTAATTAAAACCAGTTTGTGTTTTTTTGTTAATTCATAAGCAAGCAGGAGAATGGAAAAAGGGAAAGAATATACAAATTAAACCTAAGTTTTAAAAGTAATCACCAAAACACATAGTTTTGTCTGCAGTGACCTAGTGGACTGCACAGTAAGTTCCAAAGAACCTTTGGTTAAGCACTAGGGGGTTAAATCATTTCTAAACCCAGAACAAACATAAAACCTATTTCAGCTTACTGATCCTTAGTGGTGTTTATTTTAGGAAATATCTGTTCATCCTGCCAAACTGTAGTTTGCTTGTAATTTTCGGAGTTGTACTGATTCATCAAACAATGTTATTTGCACATCAACCTGAATTACAAATGTCCCCCCACCCCCGTTGCCCCTCTGTAGCGGGCAACAGAGGTTCATTCTAAAGATACAATGGACTGAGTTAGAGTAGTCACCCTGGGACAAATATAGTTTTAATTGTTGGATTACTAGGTGAAAAGAAGAATAGGGTCAAAAAACAAAACCACACTAAATCACTGGTAAGCTGCAATGTATATTCATATTTTAGGGTGTTAAACGCTTTATTGCCCAACTTCCTTTCCAGTGGCTGTGAAAGAAATTTTGTATAATCTAAACTAATTTAATCAACTAATTGAGAGTAATTCTCTTTAATTTACATTGACCAGGAAATTGCACATAAAAAAGCCTAATTTATGGTAAATGACTCCCTGCCCTCCCTCATTCCATGGAATGGATATGTTGCAATATTTTACACAAGAAATGCTTAGGGTCATTGCTATTGCACTGTTGGATAACAAACAAGTATTAGGAAGTGAACCCTTTGCTGAGGTATTCCGAAATGGTACAAACCCACTTTTGTTACAAAAGAAAGCGAAAAGGGAAACAGTAAAGTATATGTAAACTAATCACTAACATCCTATATAAGTTTTTTTTTTACATTGTATTTTTATTACTTTTTCACAGAATAAAAAAAAAACAAAACAGAAAAAGAAAAAAAGAAAGTGTAAACAATAAATACAACATGAAGAACAAAGAAATTGGGTAAAACGGAAACAATAATAGATGTGCTAGATGAAAGGAAGAAAAAAGTTTCCAAAAAATTATAGAACTTAAACTTGTAAAACAGTAAAGACGTAGCAACCAAAATATGTCTAATGGGAAGTCAAAGGAAGTAACCTCTGTAATAAGCTGATTCACCTGCAAATCCAAAAACCCTGGATCAGCTGCCCCACAGCACCAACACATTGGGTCCACCATAGTGAAAAGTCTATGAAGAACCTCCAGAGTATAGTACCATTGGAATAAAATTTTATAGCTATTTTCCTTGTAGGCTACACATATAAAGCCCGATTTAACAAAAGAGTATGCGGAAGCTCGACGTGCATATATACGTACTGATATACGAAGCCTATTGCCGCGAGCCGGAGCCAAGTGCTAGTACACTTGTCTTCACTTGCCAGTCGGATTCCTGCCTTGATAAATGAGAACCAGTCAATTAAGGTGATTAGTTTGCAGCTGCGTGATTCAGGAGGATCTGTTAAGCTCTGTCAATGGTGAGATCATAGCAATTAATTAGCGCACACCTGCTCTCTGTTCTGTGCCGATCTACAGTCCAATACAGGTCAATTTGAATCTTCAACACATCATCTTCTTTTGGGTAAGTGCAACATTTTTATGTTACATTATACTCATTCACAAAATTGATTCATTTATTGTTACATTTGTTGCACTGTTTTGATACTTTTTGGTTTGCTTTGCAACACTGCAAACTAATTTAGATCAAGCTGTATATATACTAATTAGCACTTCATAATATGTCATCACACAATAGTATGAATGTCAAAAAAATCAAGTAAGTTTGCTTGGATGGTATGCATTGATGTGACTTTGTAATCCTCATTATTGTTAGTTTAATCTTTTGCTGCAATGTTTTTGTGCCTGGTTTGTAATGACAGTTTCTGTTGTTCAGCAAATCTTCTGCAATGTTTTGTCTTTTTTTCCACAAATATTCAGTACAAATGTCTGCATGGTTTCCACTCCAAACTGCTACTTGACCACCCTGTTTGCTTTTGTTCCATTCTCAAAGTCACATTGTCACATATTGGTATTTAAATGTATTATGTACATGTTCCTTTTATGAATAAATTATCATGGTTTTTATTTCTTTTGTTTTTTGTTTTAATTTTAATAATCTGACATTTGCACTCATGTTGATTTGCTGCCACACAACTCCTTTGTTAATTTGTAGTTGTGTTATCGGTTTGTTGTCATTGTGCTGTGCTGCCTGATCTTAGCCCTATTGTATACAAACACACTTCCACTTTCTGTCCAAACTGGTTGTCAATTAGTTGTCCAGCTAAGTTGCATACTCATTGTAACACACCTGATGGTGATGGAAGGAGGTCCAGGTTGCCAAGCACAACATCGAAGCACATTGATTGCCAAGCTCACAAGCAGGGTCAGGCACTCTTAGAAATGAACAGATGTGTTGTTGCTTAACCTAGTTTTGCTCAATAAATACTGGAGTGTACGCATTATGTAGGTGTTTACACAAAACAAATAGTACTAGTATTTATAACATCAAGGGACAAATACACTTTGTGCCAAACATATGTTCTTGCTTTTCCAGCCTTTCAGGGTGTTTCTGTAGGTTTGTTTGGCCCACTATATATTGACTCACGTCAGCTTGGTAGTGGAAGCACATAAAGCACAATCCTGCTTTAACCAGAAGCAATATCATTCATGAATGTTGCTTGGAGCCAAGCCCATGTCATCAGAAATCCTAGGAAAGAAGAAGGCAATCTTTTCAATTTGAAGCATGTTAAGCAATATGCCCAAACAATCCTCTTTGCCTATTTCTTCCTATAATTTTTCTTTTTTATGTATATGAACACACATAAATGCATACATATATATTTATGCATGTATGTACATTAGTGCACATGAAGCAAAACAAACAATATACACATACAAAGAAAAACTTACCCGAATGAGGATCCTTCTCTGGAAAATTGGCCGGCGTATTTTTCAACTGATAGAACACAGTTCACGCGCACATAGCCAATTGTGCTGTGTTTAGCCAGTCAAACAAATCATAGAATTGAACTGCTGAAAAACAAAGGAGATCACAGAAAAACAAACACCACAAACAACTACAATTTTTTTCAAAAAACTTTATTCAATATAAACACAGACAACACTAAATGTACATGACAAAATAAAAAAATAAAAAAAACAAAAAATACACACACACATGTAAACCCACACTTCAATATGAAGCTAAATTAGTTCAAAAATGACCCAACAAATATTGCATTCAAATAATCCTTACCAAACTAATATGCAATTTTGACCTGTCAAGGGTGAAAAACTGAAATAGAAAATATGTATGCAGGATAAACATACATATAATTGAAATGAAACACAAAAAAAAACACAATAACATAGCATTAACATTGACTTCTTAATTGCAAAATGGACATTGAAACATTCAAAGTTGAAAAAACAAAACCACCTATTGTGTTAAATGGTAAGCAAAGTATCAAATGTAGCAACATAGATTAGGCTAGCAAACAAAAACACAGCCCCTCTTGAAAAATATATAAAATTAAGATGAAGGAAAAAAGCAAGTTAGACAACACCCTTATATATGCTCATCACATACAAGTACATAGAAATATAGTATAAACATATTAAATACATTTATTTTATTTATAAATACATATATTTATAAATATTTATCTCTTCAGATTTTAGACTATATTAATATGTATTTATATATTTATCATAGATATTTATACATGTATTTATAATAATTATATATAATATATATATATGATTAATATTTTAATATATATATATTATATAATTAAATTGATGTATAAAAAATCTAGTTCACTGGCAAAAGCGAGCCCTCGCCCGCCAGAGCCCACTCGAATTTATTACCAGGCGGATCCTCAGGTCCAGCAGGTATGCGTTTAGATTGGCGCCTATGTAAAGAGCTGAAATCAGTTAACTCTTTCTGGTCATTTAGAAATAGGCTTATTTCTCACCTAATATAAATGTTTCAAACATTTGAACACCCCATACATTTTTATTTAGGTCTAAGTGAAAGATGTATGCCATTAGAAAGAATGATTTTTTAGAGGAACAGTGACCTTTAATGCAAGCTCGCCAGTGTTGAGCTACCGGAGATAAGTGGCTCGGAGCGAGCGAGCATTTTAGTTAATAAATGCCGGGTGAATACCGCCGCGTATTCTTGCACCCAGAAAATAGCTTGATAAATAGGTTTTTGGTGTCCGATTCCAAATCGAGCGAACGCGAGCGAGCTTTCAAATTGGCTTGATGAATCAGCCTCCAAGGAGCTTTTGTTAGCTGAGGTTCATAAGTCTGACCATTTCTCCAGAGATAGCTGCCTTCCCAAGACACTCTCTTATGATCACATATATGAAAATTTAGCACTCAGGGTGCGGTCCTCTGTGTGAAGGCGCCTATCGTTTAGGGGTCAACAAACTTTTTTGGCTACTAGGCCATTTTAGGAGGTCAAAAAGGCACACTAGGCTGGAGATTCTCTCGAGTCCCGCGTTGATGGTTCCGCCCCCACCAGGAACACCCCTAAAGGGAAATCCCTCTCCTCCGCAATGCATAAAGAGGAGAGGGAATGCCACTGAAAGGAAATCTCTCTCCCCCGCAATGCATAAGGAGGAGAGGGAACACCCCTGAAAGGAAATTTCTCTCCTCTGCAATGCATACCAAGGAGAGTTAATGTCCCCCTACCCCTGCATGCGGCTCTGGAGCCATGGGTTGCCGACCCCTGCTGACCGGGATTAGGCCGGATTGACCAGGGGGGGCGTTAGGCCGGAACGGACTACTGGCTCGGCCGTACCTGGCCTAAAGTCTAGAGTTTGCCAACCACTGCTATAGATGGAGGAAACTAAACCTTTTGAAAATGGCCCATCTCTACATAAACTCTAAAATTAGGTGAGGGCTGGAAATGCAGCAGGGGGCACAATGGATTGGATATAATACCTGATTTTGTAGGTTTGCATAGAAAGAAGTGTTGGGCAAATCGCACTTCTTCTGTATCTCAGAGAAAGTGAACAGCCTATGCTCAGTAGGATGTAGAAGTGTCTGACATGAAAGAAGCCTTTGCTCTTCCCTGGGAATGACATGGAGGAGGAAAGACTATCAGGGATCAGTGGAGTAAGAATATTCGATTGCATCATAGATGCGGGGCTAGTCAGGGTAAATTTGGATTTACAATTCCTCCAAACTTCCAGTGAACAACATTGGAGAAAGGTGGTCATATTCTGTAAACAAGCAACTTCACAACATCAAATTAGTGGGTGGGCCGCACCCATTTCTATTCAATCTCTCTCCAAACACTAGGGGGACGAAGGGCAGACCAGGAAGCTAGTAATAGCAAATGGGCTGCTAAGTAATACTTGTGAAGGTCTGGGGCTGTTGCACATCAAGATTGTTTATAGATAAATATATGTACATATGGTACCCTAAAATCCTTTAGTTATACACACACTTTAGGCCATGTCACAATAGTTAGGTTTTATATTAAGTATAATGAAAAAAAACATGAAGGTATGTATGGGAATGTTTACCCCTGTCCAGGCACATAGACCCCCTAGGGCAGGGGTGTCTAAACCTTTTGCAAAGAGGGACAGATTTGGTAAGGTGAAAATGTGTGGGGGCCGACAACTAACCAAGGTTAGTGTGGGGGTGGTCTGCACAGGCCCCGCCCAGCACACGCCCACCAGGGTGACATGAGGGATTCCCTGTGGGTGGAGTCCAGTGTCAGTGCAGGCTCAGTGCAGAGCACGTTGTTGGAATCCGAGTGGGCGTGGTCTGTGCGAGTCCCGCACGGCACACATCCACTATAATGAAATAGGGAATTCCCTGTGCACACATGAGGACTCCCATTCTAACAATTATGCCCGCTGAGTAGCGGGCCAATAATTGCAAGGTGGTCGATCAACTTTTTTGTATGCGTGTATTTTATACTGTAGTCAACAGTGCTGGGGGGCTGGATAATATTGATTTTTTGAAAGGGGCTGTGGGCCAGTGGAAATCTTAACTGTGGCCTCAACTGGCCCCCGGGCCAGACTTTGGACATGCCTGCCACAGGGGGATCTCTAACTCCAAGGACTTTACAGAAGTGACAATAGAGTAATAAATAACAATACAGGGTTTGGTCAGAAAAGACTGTAAAAACAGATGACAGAACAGATGGAGTGAGGTGATAAGCTCCATGCTGATCTTTGCTGTCACCTAGATTAAACGACCCCTGCTTGACTTCCCCATTTGACTTGACTCCTACATTTCATGTTTGAAAAGCCAATAGGTGTTTAACAATTCACATCCAGTAGCCAATCCTAACTCTCCCATGATTCCTAATAGGATTTACCTGTACAAGCCTGGGAGATGGGAGAATGGTAGGAAGCCAGCCAAAAGCAAGCAGGAGAAGGAAGCCAGCTAGAGCTAGAGGAAGCCAGTGAGTATGAGTCACTGGCCCTAATTCATCAATGAAATCCGCGCTCGCTGGTCGCGCGTACTTTCGCGCTTCCAGCGAGCCGGTTTCCCGCGGTCCGGAGTCGAGTGCGC
>NC_092871.1:54408179-54540019 GCF_032062135.1 Pyxicephalus adspersus | reverse complement strand
CTCGCCAGTGTAAAGCTGCCGGAGATGTGCGGCTCCAGCCGCGAGCTCATTCAGTTGCTGAATTGCGCGACGGCTTACGATTTCGGATCGCGAATACGAATGCGCGAGCGTCCGATTTTGCTTGATGAATTAGGGCCACTGAGTAAGCATAAAATAGTTAGTTATACAAGAAGCATGGAAGCAAGGGAGAAGTTAGCAAGACACTGTTCTTAGGGATACAGGCTTTTACATCCTAAAAGGGAGCTATAAGATATTCCCGAATGCATTCCTACATTTTCTTATATGTGTCTGTTATTGTTATGTTGTTTTGCTGTTTTATAATTGCAGGATTATGCAGTAACCGTTATTAGATTACTACAAGTGTTTACCTACTAACAACATTATTTTCATGTACCGTATACTTTGAGTTCCTATATCTATATCAAACAATACTGCTGTGTATTTATTGTTTCAAATTGTTCCTTAAATAAACTGTTTGCGTGACTAGCTATTATGTGTGCATAAAGCTTCATTTATTGAATATATATGTGCATAGATAAGGTCATATAATATCCGTATTTATGCAGATAATATTCATAATCGACAGGGCCTCCATTCCACCCAGTCCTTGGAAGTAGATAAGACACTCTTTGCCAGATGGTGTCATTTATATGCCCAGATAAAATCAATAAAGTCCATGTGTAATCCCTGAAATACTCACTTGGGTACCAGAACAGGGAGTGTTTCAAAACGGTAAAGGAGTTTCGGTAACAACATTATTTTTTAGGGAAGCAATATGGCTAGGAATGAGATGTCATGCTGTTTTCATTTAGACAACGAATCCCTGAATTCTTTGAACAGGGAGGGAAAATTGTGTTTATAAAGAGTTGATAGAGGTTATCTGTATCCCTAGGTACTTAATATGAGAGGAACACCACCTCTAGCGGTATGAACTCTGAAGGGAGCTAGTCAGAGCATCCGATAGTTTCAGGTGGAGTGCTTCAGCCTTTTGGGCAATACCTTTGTACCCTGATAGAGGGCCATACCTCTCTAAATATTTACAAAGATTTGGAAGGGAAATGGGAGGTTGAGTGAGGGTTAGAAGGATATCATCAGCATATAGGGATATAGCATATGGGACACCCCATTTATCCACTCCCCTTGATATCCAAGTTGGCTCTGATAGCTGCTGCCAGCGGCTCAATTGAAAGGGCAAACAGGAGAAGAGAAAATGGGCAACCCTGCCTGGTCCCTGATAGAGTGCCTTGATAGCATGCAAAAATGGGCCTCTGATCCCAAGGTGGCATATTGTGTCAAACAGAAACAGCCAGCTGAGGCGATCAAAGGTCTTTTCCACATCCAAGCTGAGTAGGAGAGATGGCGTTGCATGTTTATTAATGGCATCTATCACAGAGAAAGCTTTATGTGTGTTGTCAGTATCATGTCTAAAGGAGATGAATCTGATTTGGTGCTTATGAATTAATCTAATAATATCTTTCTTATCGATGACAATTTATAAGCTGACTAAATCTGCGGGAGGGCCTATCCTGTGAGGAGGGGCTGTCAGACAGGGATAACCTGTCGGACGTAGGAGAGAAAATTAAATTAAATCACCTCCCACAGCTAAATAGGTATGAGTGATGCATGGTGAGCTTGTTGAGTAATTTAGATAAGAATGTAATATGGCCCGTATTGGGTGCATATACATTACAGAGGGTAATAAGGGTGTCCCTCAGATGGCTGTTCAAAATAAGATATCTGCCATCATGGTCAGAAAAGACCTTTGTGCAAATTTAATTAAATTAAATGTATGCTTAAATAGGATGGCTACACCAGATTTATTTCCTGTAGAAGAGGAGATCATATAGGATATTGGGTAATATCTGGAGGCAAATTTAAACTTCCCTGTGGCATCGTAATGTGTTTCCTGCAGAAACAGAACGTCTGCTGCCATACACTTGAATTCTTGAAGAGCCAATTTCCTTCTTTTGTGAGAGTTTAGGCTTTTAATGTTAAATGACACTAATTTAAAAACCATAATGAGGGATCACAGTAGTAGGAGTTATGTGAGAGGGGCCCAAATGAGCACCTCGAGCTGAGTAGGACAAGGAGGCGTCAGTTGTGTGGAACTGAAGAGGTCACCTACCCAGTACATTGGTATGAGGTAATATGCAGGAGTTGGGGGGACAGCCCTGAGCAGAAATGGGGAGGAGGAGGGGATAGAGGACAGGGATGGGGAAGGACACATAAACAAACAAAATGACATTATAACTGTAATGTGTTTCTTGCCAGTCTTCTTTCCTGACAAGCAGGAGAGAAATACAAAGGGGACGAATGATCCAGTATAATCAAGTAGAATCTACCTAGCCGGCCCCAACTCAAAGTATGATGACAAGGAAAATGATCACGGGTAAATAAGCATTAATTGTGAGTAGTATAAAATGAGGTAGGTATAAACAAATATTAACAAGTATAATGGATGCAACACTGAGAGACTTTAGCCATAACACAAGAATTTAGCCATAATAAAATAGCTTAAGAAAGGGATAAATAGGGTAAAAAGCACCAGTAGCATTACAGTCGGGTCCCATTACCACAATACTGAAGGCACTTGTAAAAAGTTTTTACCACAATCAAGAACGAAGGAGTGCTAACACATTGCTTAAGGAACATGCCCTGGAGAGGGGGTCAACTAGCAAGCACATCAGGGGAGGGTGCCTCACTCTGAGACCGAGGCAGACATTGTTTCTTCAAAGCCACTAAGTTCCTTCATATTTCCTCAAGTTTTATTATGTATTTATAGCACGCCTGTCACCAAAGTTTTTGCTTTACATAAAAGGGTAGATAAACCCTTCATGTAAGGTAAAAGTTATCTTTTTGTTTTTTTGTAAAAAAGGCAGACACGGGGCTCAGAGCCTCCTGGAATACCCACATCACTCATTCACAGACGTTTTTGGCTGATCTTTCTGCACATGCCAGATATTGTGGCTTTTTCTTACATGGAACTGTATGGAAGCAGTTGGAAAACATTTTGTACATTCATTTGTACGTGCAATTCCTGAAAGCTTCTGTCACTTCTTTTTTTTTTTTTTTTTTTAATTATTTTTATTACAAGATATCAAGGTACATACAGAGAAAAGAAAATAAAGTGGTCGTAACATACAGTTCAAAAAAGAACATACAGCAAGGTTAGGTTCTAACAATACATATCTTCAAGCTTGTGGCTTAACGGCCAACCGCATAGAAATACAAACATTGTAACCAACCCGTTGTGCTGTATCAGTAGCAGGAACCATGATATCTTAAGGTTTTCAAAAACATTTTTATAAGAAAAGAAAAATAAAAGAAGAACAAACAAATTAACTAAGAAAGAGAAAAAGGGAAGAAGGAAAAGGGGGGGAGAGATCGGGGGGTTAAAGTGGGCATTGGCCAGCTATAGAATCAATCACATCTCTGAAACAGTGGCAGAATGCAATTAGGGAATCCATCCCAGAATACTCAGGTATCTAGGGGGGTGGTCGTAACAAACGGCAATATTCCTCAGTAGTGATAAAGTGGATCCAGTGGTACCAAGTCTGTGCGAATTTTTCCGCTTTCTTAGCGTCAGTGGATATCATATCCTCCATGTGATATATATCAGCAACCCTTTGCAACCAATGTACTACCGTCGGAGTGGCAGTATTCTTCCATAAGGATGGATACAGGCCTCAGCTGCATTGAGAAGGTGTCTCAGGAGAGAGTTACTATAGCACCTGCGGGACATGTCCGAAACATGAAGAAGTGCCCGGGCTGGATTTCCCCTTATATCCACTTCTGTAAGCTTTAAGATAATATTATCTACTGAGCTCCAATATAATTGCAATTTTGAGCATTCCCAGAAAACATGCAGTATCGTACCCTGTGTGCCGCCACATCTCCAGCAGGTGCTATCCGACCCTGGGAAAATCTTAGCAAACTTCACCGGTGTCCTGTACCATCGATTGGCCAACTTGTAGTTGGTTTCCTGATATTTGTTGCAAATGGACCCCTTATGACAGAAATGGAGCAATATATCTCTCTGGGCTTCAGTAAATCAAGTGTCCAAATCAGCTTCCCATTGGGATACAAATAAAGGGAGTTCTGGCGTATATAGAGATAACAGGGTTTGATAGGCATGGGAAAGTGTACCCCGTACAGGTTGACCAGTTACACACAAGTCCTCTAGAGGAAGAAGCAAACGGGCTATTGTATTGGGCCGCGGCAAGGATCTCAGAACATAAGTGAGTTGTATGTGGCACCGGGGCAACAAGGAATGGAGATCCCTTTCCATTTGTAGGGTCGGAATATGTTGCCATTCCTCATTGTGTATGAAATGGAATATTCTATACACGCCCAAAGCACGCCATTGGCGAAATATTGGGTCAGTCTGGCCCGGGGGGAATCCAGGATCGCCTAGAACGGGAGACATTGGAGACGGGTATATGGTTACGTTTTGAGAGGAGAAGTACTTAGTGACCACTTTCAAGGTCTCACCAATCAATGGATGGGTGTACATTGCTGTCCTGGCTGCCGCTGTCGGCCAGGCCAATGCGGCAATGGGAGCAGTAGAGCATGCATCCTCCAACCCAACCCACAGTTTGGAGCAGCCATTAGTGAACCAATCCAGCAGCCTAGACAAGTGCACTGCATGATGGTATAAAACTGGGTCAGGGAATGCCATTCCTCCGTTGGCTTTGGGGAGTCTCAGTAATGTCATCCTAAGCCTGGGCGCCCCATTAAGACAGATAAATTTTACAAATTCCGAACAGAATTTTCGAAGGATAAAAAGTGGGATGTGTATTGGGAGTGCTTGCAGCATATACAACAGTCTAGGCATAACATTCATTTTATGCGCATTGCACCTCCCAAACCATATAAATACCATCTGTCTCCACCTCTGTAGATCACTTTGGATTTTATTTAATAGAGGGATAAAAATGAGATCCACAATTTCCACTAGATTAGCAGGAATCTGTGTGCCCAGGTAAGAAATAGACCACTTGAAGGGGAAAGAAGGGGCCAAGGCCTCTCTAATTTTTCTGGGAAGAGTAACACTCAGTGCTTCCGACTTTGCAGGTTTATTATGTAATTAGAGAGTGAGGCATATCTGTCTAGCTCTCGCATAAGAACCGGCAAAGTAGTTACCGGTGTTGCAACATAAAATAAAAGGTCATCCGCATAAGCAGCTACCTTATGTTCAGTGGGGCCAATCTGGACTCCCCTGATATCTTCATTGGCATGATTTATTCATAGGAGGGGCTCCAGGGTCAACACAAACGGCAAGGGAGATAATGGGCATCCCTGTCTCGTCCCATTGGTAATACAAAAGGAGTGGGAGAGTTCACCATTAACCCGTACTCTGGCGCTGGGGGAGGAATACAACATTTCTATCCAGCGCAGAATACGAGGGGGAAGACCCAAATGTGTCAATGTGGAGAGCAGAAACGCCCAGTCCACCCGATTAAATGCCTTCTCAGCATCAGTGGGGAGGAGCATTAGAGGGGTGTTGTGAATATGTGCATAAAAATTATAATATTCAGGGTACGGATCGTGTTGTCCCTGGCTTCCTTCATCGGGAGAAAACTGCTATGGTCAGGATGGACAATATCATTCAGTATTGGAGTCAGCCTATGCGCTAATATGCTGGCAAAAAGTTTCAAATAACAATTAAGCAACAATATTGGTCTATAATTGGAGCATAGGAGAGGGTCTTTGTCTGGTTTGAGTATCACTGATATGTGGGCCGCTAATGTGTCAGAAGGAAGAGTGTGACCATCAGTGAGCGCATTCAGAGCTAAAACTAAATGCGGGCCTAGTACTGAGAAGAAATTCTTATAGTAGGCTAATGTCAGACCATCTGGGCCGGGAGCTTTCCCTGATGCGGCTCGGCGAATTGCCGCTTGTAGCTCAAGCAGTGTTATCAGTTTATCTAATATCTCTATAATGTCTGAGAACAATGTCGGAGGCACTGAGATAGTCCTGTATTGCGATCTGGCGGTCGGGAGATGACCTACCACTAGAGTCTCCTCGTAAATTATACAGAAGACTGTAATAGTCATGGAAGGTGTTAGCAATGTCAGGGGTGGCGTGTGCCAGGGTGCCCAAAGAGGTTTTGATTTTAGGGATATACATGGCCGCCTTCTTAGACCTAAGCGCCCTAGCCAATGCCCTACCACAGTGGTTGGCATGTTCATAGTAGTACCGTTTGCAACAGGTAAGTTGTGTTTTAGCCTTTTCTCTGTACAGGGAGTTAATTTGTGTACGAGTGGCGAGTAGTTGGGATTCCAGGTCTATTGTTGGAAGTCTTTTGTGCAACATTTCTAAACGATGCAACTCCTGTAACAGCGTATCAAGCCTTTGTTTGGTTAGTCTTTTGAGTCTACAGCTCTGTTGTATGAACAGATCTCTAATATAACATTTATGAGCTTACCATACATAAAGTGGATTGTCTGTAGATCCTGCATTGTTGGCAAAGAAGGAGGAAAGTTCTTCCTCAATCTTTGCGGTCAGTTCAGGGTCTTCGAGCTGTGCCTCATTCAGCCTCCAAACACTGGGTTTACATTCATTTATCCTTCCAGAGATCTCTATCATAATGGGGGCGTGGTCAGAGAAAGTTTGGAACCAATACTTGAGTGGCTAACCAGTGAAATGGCATCATGGGATATCAGAAAATAATCAAGTCTGGAGTAAGTATTATGGACCGCGGAGTAGAACATATAATCCCTGTCTCTGGGGTGTTGAAAATGCCAGATATCTATCAATTGATTGTCATGTACAGTGCTTTCAGACATTTATGATGGGAGTAAGGCAGGTGGGAACGGCCCTTGGATATGTCTAAGGACCGATCCAAAGTTAAATTAAAATCACCTCCTATAATGATGGTACCCTGAGCCAACTCAGATAAGAGGGTCAGAATATATTCAAGGACAGTCAACTGGCCGGTATTAGGTAGGTATATGTTTACAAATGTAAATAGTTGCTTCTCTATCATACCCTGGACTATGAGGAAACGACCGTCTGGATCCACTTTACACAAAGAGGGGGACCATGGAAGAGAACCATCTATTAGAATGCTAACTCCCCTAGATTTAGAATCGGGTGAAGTGCTGTGATAACTGTATTTGGCTTGTTTGTTACGCACGACCGGGATTTTGTCATGGCGGAAGTGTGTCTCTTGCAGAAAGACAATATGGCTTCTGCATTTTCGGAGTGTATTGAATAGGACTGAACGTTTTGAGGGAGAGTTTAATCCCTTAACATTTAGAGATGTGAGTGTGATAGTCATAATTCCTGTGGTCTAACGGTAAGGTAAGGAAGGGGGAAGGGTGGGGGAAATTAGTAAAGAATAGGAGGAAAGAAAAGAAAGAAGAAATTAGGAAATCAATAAAATAAGGTACACAAAGAAGAAAAACAACTTAAAAGGAAGAAGAAATAGAGCTCTAGGCCCTAAACCTAGGTAGGTAAAACAATATACCACAACACCGACCTCTACAAGAGGCCGGGTGTACCTATGTGGTGGGTAGTGTAGGCAAGAACACTATGAGCCGCTGGCTCACCAGCAGCAGCAACATAAAACACGCATATAACTATAAGTAAATCATACAGCTCTAGTAAGTGAAACCAGGAAGATATGCCGTTCCCAAAAAACAAGGAGAGGAGATAGAATTCTAAACTTACAAGAGTAGAAAGGTTTCACAGGAATGAAGGTCCCAAAGACATTAATAAAAACATTAAATAAAGGGCATAACAATAATCAGGCATACTAAAGTGCACAGCAATACACAATGCAGGCTACTACAGGAGCCAAAACAATAACCCAGCTTCAAAGGTATTATGTAAACAGAACAATAATAATAACAGTAATAGTACTGGCGGTAGGCAGCCCTCTGGGAACAAAGAACCACTGAGACCATGATTGGCTGTCGCCCATACTCTATGTGCACCAATGTCACCGCAATAACAGGAATCCGCTTCCGGCATAGGAGGTGTGCTCAGATCAGGACATAGATACATCACACAGGAATGATAAGTTTCTGAGGAGGTATAGATATGCATTGTAATATATGTAGGAGGTAGACAGTGGTGGTACCAAGAGTTCAAATATTCAGCAGCAGGAGAAATCATAGTTCATGTGAGTTTGAGGTTTTCCTTCCCAGGGGGCGCTAAGGAGTAGGAGAGCGCCGTCTGTGGCGTGTGGAGGTAGATGATCTTGAGCTCAAGTAGATACTTGGGAGTACCTCTAAGACTTCTAGCCAATTAGGAACATCAATGGGATCTGCGCCCAAGAAGGCAAGAAGGTAAACAGGGCCGGTAGCTGAGATGGATTCTGCAACGTAAACACAGAGTTTGGTTTGGTCACTATGAGATGTAGTGGATGTCCCTATCTATATCGGGCTCCGTGTGTGGTAATGTAATCCAAAAGTGGCTTCAGTATGCGTCTCATCTGCAGCGTGTGAGGGGATAGATCCGGAAATATCTGAATACTTGCACCATCAAAATCAATCGGCCCCTTCTGCCATGCTTTCTGAACGATTTGCTCTTTAACTTTGTAAAAGTGCACCCTGCATAAAACCTCTCTGGGGCGATCAGGTACTCCATCTCTCCTCACACCAACCCTATGTACTCTATCCAATTCTATGCGCTCGGAAGGGGGGTCGGTCTAAAAGGGTGTTAAAAATGGCAATAACAGTGTGCTCCAGGTCAGGCCCAGCTGTAGCTTCCGGGAGTCCCCTTAATCGTAAATTGTTGCGTCGGCCCCTGTTTTCTTGATCGTCCAAACTGAGAGCCAAGTTAGAAAGCACAGACTTCATGTGCAGTTGGGCATGTTCAAGTGTGTCTAATCTAAGGGAAGTTTGGGAGGAGGAGTACTCCAGTGAAGTAACCTTAATATCAACTGCTTGCACTTTCTGATATATCTGTTCAATCTCTGCATGAACAGAGTGCTTTATGAGATGAGCCCAGGATTCTAGCTCTGTTTTAGTGGGTATGAATGTCAGGAGGGCTTGTAATTCTCTGGGCAGCTGCTGAGCAGAGGACACTGTATCTGAGAACTCAGCTGGGGAATCAGATGACTGACAGGAGTGTGTCAGAACAGCAGGGATCCCAGCTGGGGGGAAAGTCCCCTCTTCACTCACCCGATCAGCAGACTCCACGTGGTCAGCTTCACTTGCAGATGCAGGGGCCATCTTGGGAGCACATCCTCCTGTTGAAGCTGCTGAGTCTGAAGGAAAATATTTGTGTAAGTTGTCCCGTTTAGTGGTTTTCCCTGCTTTTTTATTCTTCTGCTGCTTGGACATCACTGAGTGGGGGTGGAAACAAGCTGTGTGATCTGAAGTATTAGCTGTTAAAGCCGTGGTGGACACAGAGCTCCAGGAAAGTGCCTGCTCACAGTGCCATTGCCAAGCCACGCCTTCTTTTGTCACTTCTAGCCCTATGATTACTTTTCCTTGTCTGCAGGAAGAACCACACTGCAAATGCAAGATCAACACATACAAACATGTTATTTTTTGGTGTGGTTTGTCAGTCCTGGGTGCATAGCAGGGGTTTGCTATACACGTGTGAGTAGGCCACCAGATAGGTTGTAACCATGTGAAATGTCAAAAGTGAAAGGGGCTTCCAAAGAAGTAACATTTCAACTAACTAACATTTTAGTGCTAACCTCTGCTCCACTTACTATAACAGCCAATCACATTATATTAAAATCAAAAATCATGTGCACATCTACTTATTGGTGAGACCAAACAATTTCAGGACAGTGGCTTACCAAAAGTAGAATATTATTTTAGTGAGAACTTCCTCCTATTATTCAAAAAAAGCATTGCAAATTTGGTAACAAAAATTTACAGACAGTCCTCGAGTTACAAACATCCGACTTACTTGTACTTAAAAAAGGAGGCTGTACAGTATCGAATCAACAAATCGTATCACGCATCTTTCCACACAGTCTGTGTTCATTAGAAAATCTGCTGCTACTAGAAAAGAGCTGTTGAAGTGGGATGCCCATCTTCACAGAGCACACTGCACTTTCCATCATAGTACTATGTATTAAACTCATTGAAGCAGAAATGGCAATTCCTTCAGTGCAAGAAGGGAGGAGGCAAAAGGCAGAGCAAAGGGGAGTACATCAAGGGGGCCAGTGATAAGGTGTGTTGAAAAGATTCAGCGAGAGGGGAGGTCTAAGTGTGCTTCAAGAGACCTCTCAAGGTGCGCACCAGATTTGGAAAGGTGAGAACGTGGGCTTATTTTTCCCTGCTGCCCATGCAGCGCTTTAATTTGGAAAGGAAAGCTGAGGGGGAAGGTCGGCAGGAAAAGAGCAAGCAGTGGAGGTATCAGCTGATTCCCGGCACGTTTTTCAATTGGTTGCATACATTTGGGATTTTGGCGAGTGTCATAGGTGAAAAGCAGTCTGAACAATGTTCGGCACTGTTTTGTTACTTGGATACTATTAGGGAGGCGTATCGGATGTACAGGGAGTGTTGCTTGGTTGCGAGCAGCTCGCCAGAGAAAAGCGTTCCAAGTGTTACTGCCCTGGGACCACAAGGATATAAGCTTGTGGATGCGCCTGATGACAGGGGGGAACTTTTTTTTCTTCAGGGGAGGTAGCAGCCAACAGGAGGGAGGGTCGCAGGCTGATATAAAAAAGGGAGTTTGTTGGCTCTTTAATGAGGGGGGATAAAAGTTTGGATGGGGGTGCAGGTTTACACATGAGTGCTCAGGCTGTGGGGGAAATCATGGGCTCTCCCAATGTTTGAAGCAGGGGACAGGAAGAGGGGAAGATGTCAGTGAAAAGAGGGATTACCCTGATGAGAGTCAAAAGGATGCAGCCGTTATATCATGGATATCATGGCCAGCCCAGATGCAGAGGCGGTGTGGGTACTGGAGAAGGGGTTTGAGGTGGGGTTTCATTATCAGAGGCGATGGGGTATTTGCTGCAGGTGCCTAAGGATTTGAAATCGTTGCTGAGGCATTCAGAGGTTGTTGCGAAATAATTGGCAAAGGTGAGTTTGTGCAGGATGAGTGGGCCCCTTAGTTCCCCGCCGCTGGAGGGTATAGTGATTTCCTTATTGGGGCTGGTGCCAAAGAGAGAGGCAGGTAATTTTTGGTAGATACATCATTTATCATTTCTACCAGGAGGAGTTGGTGAATAATGGCATTGACCTGGAGCTATGTGAAGCGGTGTACATGTCATTTAATGTGGCGATTCAGTGGGTGTGGCTATACGGGGCGGGAGCGTTAACAAATGCGCACATTGAGGCCACTTTTCAGTTGCTGCCAGTACATCCGTAAAGTTTACGCCTGTAAGGCTGTCCGTGGGAAGGGGTGTATTTTGTTGATCGCTGCCTTTTCATAGGTTGCTCTATTTTCTGCACCCTGTTTAAGAAGTTTAGCACTTTCTTGGAATGGGTAGTGTGGACGGTGGCAGGGGTGGAGTCAGTCGTCTACTATATGGATCAGCGGTCGCCAACAGAGAAAATGTTTGGGGTCCTTAGTAGTGTTGGTGTTCGAATTCGGGTTGTCCTTATATTCGACCCGAATATGGCTGCTCGAATTTGGATAGGCCCGACACGAAAAACATGGGATTCGACTGCAAAAATAAAATAAAAAATAATCTTAAATTAATTTAATTAGTGTGTTTTTATTTTAACTATTTTTTTTTTATTTTATACAGGTTATCTGATAATTACATTATGAATCATAATGTCATTGTGAGATTCCCGGACCTTGGGAACTTTGCAGTTACAGCTAGTTGGAAGCACGTGCCTTCAATTAGCTGTAACCTCAGGCGATACCGGGGAAATAGAAGTTCAATGGAGAAATGTATCTCCATTCATCACCTCTACTGCTCTGTGATTGGCTGGGGAGAGGATGAATGGTTTTAAAAACCCATATAAACGTTCCTACCATGTTTATATGCATCTTTATGCACATTTACAAGCGTTTAAAGCCTAACTTTAAAACGCTAAAAAACTTTTACAACCGCTTATGATGCGGTTTACCACGAATTGCCACAATTTTACTTAAGCGTTTATAAAAGTTTTACTTTTAACCCTTCCAGGGAATGAGTACAGGGGTGCATAAAACCCATTACTCATTCCCTAAAAGGGTTAAAATATGTGTAAAAATTGGACAAGGCTTTAATGTTAGTCCCAGGGTTGTGCTCATTGCAGCCCTGGAAATCATCCTGTCATTGGGATAACCTGTAAAAAAAAAGTTTAGTTACACAAACACACACACATTTAATAAAATAGTTTAACATTAAAGCCCCATTCTATTTTTTGCATATATTTTAACCCTTTCAGTGAATGAGTAAGAGGTTTTATGTACCCCTGTACTCATTCCCCAGGGTGGGGTGGTGGAGATCTGGGAGTCCCCTTATTAAAGGGGGCTTCCAGATTCCAAAGTCCTGCTAAAAACATTTATAAAAGCCCCTATTGTTTGCAATGGAAGCTTTCATAAAAGCTTAAAAACGCTTGAAAAAGCCTCCATTGAGTTCAATGGAAGGGTTTTCTTGCGTTTATCCAGCATTTTAATTTTTAAGATAGCGCTCAAATACGTGCCTGAAGGAAACGTCCTGATGTAGATTAGCTCATTGGAATGCATGGGGACTTCAAACATGGGCTTTAAAAGCCTCAGGTTAAACGCTGGGGAAACAGTCTGTGTAGACTAAAGCTGCGTACACACACCCAATAATTATCATTAGAAACGACAGACGAACGACCGAAGAACAACCTATTGGCCAAAAATCATTCTAAAAAAAGTGACCAACGAAGTCAACGAACAAGAATTGTTGTTGGAAATAAACGACCGCCACGGCGGATCTGATTGGCCGACGATCGTTCACTATCTATCGTGTGTACAGTCATTCAGTGGTCGTGCATGTTTCTGTGGTACACTTTCTCCTTTACATGTCACTCCCTGCATTCTTCAAACGATTTTATCTAGCGTGTGGACACTGTTGGCAGATTATTTTTGAACGATCGTATTGTTACAGCATGTACAGAATTGTGCACAATATGATTGTTCAAGTATAATCGTGCATAATCGTTGATGAGTCGTAATCGTTCGTTTTCTAACAATCATTATTGGAAGTGTGTACCTAGCTTTAGCCTAATATTGATGTGACAGGTGCTCTTTAATATTCATGTGAAGTACAGGGGTATGTAATAGTGTTATGTATCTTTTTATGTATTCTTTTAAAATGAATCTTTTTTATGTATCTTTTTATATATCCTTTTAATATGTATCTTTTTACATCTGTTTGGAGGCTGTAGAAGCTCTACACAGTCCTGAAAAAAAAAAAAAATTTTTCCTCTCATTGACTTTAATGGTGTTCGACTTGACATTTGACCACTCAAATCATTTTGCTCTATTCGAGTGAATAGCTGACGAATCGAATATTAAGCTATTCAACCAACACTAGTCCTTAGCTCTGGCCAGTGCCAGAGCCCCTGAGCGGGGTGGTAGGTAGGTGGTAGGTGCGCACTGGGGTGTGGTCCCTGGAGTGGGTGGAAGCAGGTTTCGTGCAGAATTTAGTGGTCTTGAGCTGTTTCCAATTGCTTTGGTGGTAGAGTTGAGGGGGCCAGAACTGGCTAACAAAAAGTTCTGGTTTCTTGTGACAATCTGGGGGTAGCTCAGGCCATTAATAGGTTCACAGTGTCATCTTTGCCAGCGGTGCAGCTTTTGAGGCGATTAGTGTTTAGATGCTTGCAGCATAATATTTACATTTTTGCACGTCACATTCCCAGGGTGTATAATGTCATCACTGATGTGTTTTGTCTTTTCCAGTGGGACAGGTTTGGTGTGTTGGCACCGGAGGTGGAGCAGTGTGTTTTCTCCTCTCCGGATCAGCTGTGGCAGATTGCAATGGGCTCAGAGGTATGATTAGGCCATCAGTGAGTGCAGAAATCTGGACGGCCTAATCTGCGGTGTGGCAGGAGTGGTGGTCATTGCGCAAGAGGGTGGGGGGTGAGTTGAGCCGAAGATTAGGTACAGGTATTGTTGTTTTGGCTTGCTTGTGACTTTGCAGGCAGGGAGTCTGGGGCGCAGTGATTAGGAAGTTGGTTGGAATTGCAGTTTGGTTCAAACTGCAGGGTGTGCGGGATGTGACCAAGGATTTTGGCAAGTGGTGAAGGGTAAAGCAGGGAAAGCGGTTGCCGGATGCTTGGCAGCCAGTGTCCTTTGAGTTATTGCAAGGGTTGGTTTGACAGTTGAAGTTGGTGTGTGTGGGGGAGTATGAACAAGTGTTGTTTAGGGCGGCGTTAATGATGGTGTTTTTGGAGCATTGTGGATTAGTCTGTTGAAGACTCAGATTCGCATTTTGGCGCAGGATGTTGTTTGTTCGCTGGACAAGGTAATTTTGGGTATTCAGTCGTCAGAGTGGCCGGGGGGAGGCTTTAAAGAGGTGTTTTTTAAGAAGAGGGAGTTGGTGGTTTGCCTCGTGTCAGCAGTGGTGGAACTGCAGACACGGCGACCAGGGTAAGAAGGGTCCCATTTTGTTGCATGGGGATGGCACTTTTGTCAAGGTTTCAATTTACCTCCATTTTAAAAAATGATTGGATGCTACGGGTGGAGGCACAGGGTTTTTACTATCATTCCTTTTAGACTGGAGTACCGGGCTTGCTCTGGAGTAGGGTGGTGCCCAAGATTCAAAGTTTGCACCTTTGTAAAGGCCTCCTGGTGTGGTGGTGCTCCATTCTGGAGGCAATGACCTGGGGCGGCGCTAAAAGAGGGAATTGATTAGAGATGTAAAGATTTTTTTTGAGGTTGCGTGTGGAGTTTTTTGACTAGTTTGAGCGAGGCAAACTCGGTTAGCAGATCAACAAAGCAAGGTTTAAGGTCAAAAAAGAAATGGGCTGTTTTGTTACCAAGTATGGTGGTATTGTAGAGGGGAATCGAAGCTGGAGGAGGAGACTTGGCAAACTTGGGAAGGGATGAATTGCACCTCAATGCCATAGTGATGTATATGTGGTTCCTGGGCATACAGGATAGGGTTCAGAGAAAGTTGCAGGTGTGGAGGGGCTTTAAAGCAGAGGTTGGGTGTGTACAAGAAAAGAATACTGTTGTTTAATGTTGAGGGTTTAAATTGTTGAATTATTTATGTTATAATAATGTATGCATGTGTATATTTATCATTATTTATATGTTGTAAATTATTATTTATATATATATATATATATATATATATAATGTATAACATGTTGTTTAAGCCATTTTAAGTCCATTAAAAGTGTCAGTGTGTTTTGTTTTTTTATAAAAGTGTTTTAATTGACAAAGAAACATAAGAATGCAGAATGCAGCCATAGTACAAAAAGGTTGTAAGAATTGTACATCAATTTTTTCAATATAGCATCAGAATCTTGTAAGAGTGACCAGCATGTGAGAAAAAAAAAACAGTGCAGTAAATATATTTGCAAAGAACAAATTGTTTCCTGACATTTTTCAAACTTTTTTTATCATTTGTTTATTCATCAGCATTTTGGTTCATTAGCGTCTAGAGTAAACCAAATCTCTTAAAACTGAAACCAACATACCAAAACAAGGGGGACATCAAATTCCCTTAAAACATCCCAAAGAAACTGGGATCTTCACTGCTAACCTAGCATCAGATAATAGTAGTGATCAGATGGTAGTGTCAAATGCAAGGATAAAAGGTAGGAATAGGCAAAATTAGTTATCTCCTGCCAAAGTAGCGGGGCTTTCTGTCATGTGTCCATATTCAGTGTGAGGTTAGTGTCCTCTGATCGTACCAAACCGAGTGCCGAAAAAAAGTTCAATGACATCTTGGAGCTGAGCGTGGGACAAAGTATGTTTTAAATATGACATCCAGGTATTAAAGAACTTCTACGGATGAGTGTCAATATGCTGGGTAGCCTCTGTTCTATCTATAACCATAAGTGACTGTAAATATTGAATAAGTTGTGGAAGTGAGGGCGCAGTAGGCTCCAGCCACTGTTTAGGTATGCAGGTATGCAGAGGACGGTGGGACGTGACCTGCACAAACTATCGGTTACATCCACGTGGAATAATGCCAGATGAGGGGACAGTTGCCTAGCATATCCCATAATCCTAGCCATGAATCCAAATACTGAGCCTCAAAAGATCATAATCTGAGGACAGTCCCATAGGGCATGTGAGTTTTGGACTTTTTAAGCCAGATTAAATCCAGATAAAATATAGCTTAAAAGATTTTATTTCAATATCAAAAAAAATTATAACAAATATCTCTAAACATAAAAACATATCATGCAAGCAATATCTCCTGTACAAACACCAAATCAATGGGTTGTAAGCTGTCGACGCGTTTCACGGAAAAATAGGATCTGCTTCTTCAGGAGGTCTGCAATATCAATACATGATCCAAAAATTAATTTCTACATAGACACGCAAATGCCAGACAATACATACAAGCTATGTACATAATGAATGTAGACTTACAGAATTGCCTATATCAGTCCCAACATCTTATGACTGGTAGAATTATTCACCAATTGAGCAGAAAGGGGGCTCAATTGCTCAACTGGTGAATTATTCTACCGTTCATAAGATGTTGGGACTGATATAAGCAGAACTGTAAGTCTATATTCATTATGTACATAGCCTGTATCCATTGTCTGGCATACTACAATCCCTGGGGCACTACAGGTTAATTAACCTGTAGTGCCCCGGGGATCGCACACTCTTCTCAATGATTGCAGACTCTGCTGCAATCATTGAGAAGATATCGGCGGCAAGTATCTCTTACTCTGTAACACGCACAGTAATATGATACATTTGTTACATTTTTCTAGCAGTGGATAACAGAAAAATGTAACAAATGTATCACAATATTACTGTGCTGGAAAGTGTGTTACAGAGTAAGAGATATCACGTCATTGTAGGATAATCTGTAAAAAAAAATTAGAAATAAATTTAATTAAAATTTTTACATCTTTTTTGTTTATCTGAATTTTTACCATCGAATCTAATTTTTTTCAGGTTGGGTCTACACGAATTCGAACAGCCATATTCAGGTCGAATATAAGGACAACCCAAATTTGAACACCAACACTAACAATGACCTATAAAAGGAGGCAGAAGTAGAGGCAATGACCCTTGGGGACTTGTGTATAAGATTCTGCAAATCAGGGGAAGATTCTACGGTAGCCTTTCTACGGTAGATTAGTCAGTAGCCTGCCAGACTTATTACCGTAGCAAATAAATTTCACTGAACGGTAAGACATGATTGTGGAATCATACTGGCTAATCAAGAAATCACAGGTTCTCTTCGCCTATAACCAAGATTCTTTGTGTGCAGGCGTAAGAGAAATTTTGTAAGTCTCATATGTCTGTCTGGCCTGTGTGCAAGCATCCATGTACTTACGCAGAGTTTTCTTTTTGGTGAAACCACTTTTGCCGTGTCCCAGTAGAGCTGTGGGTTAGACCTATGGTTTGCGTTAATAAATTCATAGTCCTGCCACCAAAATTTCAAATTTTGCTGGAACTTCTCATCCGTAGCCAAGTATGTAGGAAATCGCCAGGTGAAATCATGTAGTCATGTAAAAAACTGTCCATGAGGTCAATTGTGACCGGGGCGGGGTTCGAAATCACGAAATCAGGTGTATATCAGCCAAATCAACCTTATGAAGCATGTCAACCGATACAAGCATAGTGTCGAGCCTGGACATTGTGGAGTGTGCTGCTGACACATGCGTGTACTTTGGCTCCAATTGATGGAGGTGCCTCCAGGAGTCAACTAAGCCAGCAGCGGAGAGAAAAGACTGAAAAGAGTTGTCATTAGACAGGGTTGCAACCTGTTTTTGTGGGGGAGGAAGTCTGTCCTCTCTGGTGTTTAACACTGCATTGAAATCCCCAGCACTGTGTTGTAAAAAGTGTTATTGTCCTTGTTAGGGCCATAAATAGCCATCAATGTAAGAGAACCTGCTGAAAATTGTAGGCTGATGGAGGCCAATCTGCCATCAGAGACATCACATGATTTCGAGACTGTTGTGTATTGCAATTTCCTGTTGATCAATATGAGTACTCCGGCCCGCTGACCTTGTGCTGAGGCCCCCTAGACTTCACACAGCTTTTACGGAGAAGATGAAAAAATTAGAAGGAGAGGTGTGTTTCTTGCAGGACGGCCACATCAGTTTGTAATTTTTTTTAAATGGCATAGAACTTTTGTTTGCCTGGCAGGTGAACAAAGACCCTTAACGTTTCCTGTTGCTATCCACATTCACTGAGGCAAATATGCAAAAAGAATTATTATAGCATGGACAAGGCGTAAAAAAGATTCTGCACAGCCGTCCCAGCTGAGCAGCGATGCAGAGGAAGGACATCCGTCATCAAAAAATAGTAGCGTCTGAGGTAAGTAGTAGGCAGGTAGCAGTATGGCAGCAAAGCACCTAGATCCCTTAACCCTGAGGTAGGCAAACTTTTGTGGTCACTAGGCCATTTCAGGGGTGGGGAGGAGCACACTAGGCTGGACTCTCCCTTGAGTCCCGCCCCAATGGCACCGCCCCCACCAGGAACACCCCCCCGAAGAGAAAACCCTTTTCTCCATATGCATTGCGGAAGAGGATGGATTTCCCTATTTACCCCGGCAGCTGAAGTGTTAACGCAGGCCGTGGTAAAAGGGGAGCCACAGCAAGCTGGGGCTCAAGAGGCGCATGAGGCTCTGGAGCTCCAGCGGCTCGGGTAGTATTTTCTGGCCTCAAGCCCCCTTGGCCGGTCCGGCCGGCAACCCGTGGCTCCGGAGCCGTGGGTTGCCGGCTGGCATTAGGCCGGATCGGCCAGAGGGTGTTAGGCCCAAACAAACTACCGACTAGGCCGTATCTGGCCTACAGGCAGGAGTTTGCCGACCTCTGCCCTAACCAAACAACAAAAAACCAAACAAGGTAAAAAAATAAAAAAAGAGTCTCATGTCGTAGTACTTTCAAGGAGCTTCATTTTTTTCCAATGTGAGAGGTGAGAGTATGTACTGTGGGAGAACTAACAAAAAAAAACATATCACCATCTTTCCTTCCATGCTTTGTGTGAACAAAGTGTAAGAGGAGAGTTGAATCAATATGGTGGGACCAAAAGCGGATCACCGGCTCCATCTTGTGGGCATTTTGAGTAAAAAAAACAATACAAACTATTGCAGTTGTGCCAATTGTGTGGGCTCCCAGTATGGATTCCCAACTAGAAGTATGTCGGAGCAGATTGAGATTATGAAAAAAAGGTCCATTAGGACCTTAAAGAAAACGTTTGTGAAGACTGACCCTGTCCACAACTTGGCAACACAGAAGTCTCCCCAGAAGTAGGAAAGGTGGCCAGAAATGATTTAACAAATATTGCCGCCTCCTGAGGATCCTTGAATATTTGGATTCCACGATCTGTGGTGAAGATTTTCAGAACCGCTGGGTACATTAGGGCAAATCTAGCAAGCAGGGGGTGAATGAATTGGGGGGAAGGGGCAAGGTCTGAGCTATCCTGGTCAAGGTAAAAATAATTAATATAAATCTAAATAAATAAAAGACAAAATCTGTCCAAGCTGCTCTAAATAAAAAAGGAACCTGTTCCAACTCACATACAAATTTCACTTAAGAACAAACCTACAGGTCGTATCTCATTTGTAACACAGGACTTTTTTCAATGAATGTTTTAGCTGGAGAATAGACACAGAATACCTAATTGAATTCCATGTAAACTGCCTGCTGTGTACAGATCGGTAGCTCACTTAAATTTGCATTCTGAATATTTGAAATCTAAATTTTATCTCTGGTTTGAAAAGACTTTGAACCCTGCTGAGGCAAATATTAGCAACACAAATCATTACTATTTATTCTTGGTCTCTGTATCTGAGGGTTATCAAAATGGGAACATAAACATGTGGACAAGTTTTCTCGATTGCCACATCAATTGACTATCCTCACAACACCAAACTGATAGCAGTAAGGTTTTGTCTGATTCTTTCTAAACCATTTCATGTATGCAAGGAACCTTAGACTAAATTATCTTGTCACAGCAAATAAAACTAAGCACATTCATAAATTGGGTCTTACCATGCATGCGTCAACCTACCATGCATAATTAGAATTCCACACATGCAGAGTAAAGGTATCAAAAATCAGTTCCTACTATGAATAAATGAAGTCCTGATTTGACACATGCACAGTAGGACCAACCTTCTGCTACCTCTACTATGCATCAAATTGGTATTTTACACATGAACGCTACACTGCACTACACCACATTCAGCCCTTTTGAGCATTTCACACATGTACAGTTGGACCAGGTTTTCTGACATTCCTACTGCTCATGTGTAAAATTCTGATTTGAAGCATGTACAGAAAGGGTGCCAGAAAATAGTACAACACTGAGCATTCCATCATATTAGCATTTCACATATGTACAGAAATCGGGTTATACTGGGCATGCGTCAAATCAGAATTTGACACGTGCAATACGGAATGATTTTTTAACATCCCTACTGCGCATGCGTGAAATTCATGTTTGATGCATCCACAGTTTGGCCCTTTTCCTGACAACTCCTACTGCACCGGTATCAAAATGGAACTTCGCGCATGTGTAGTAGGGCCTGGTTTTCTGATACCCCTACTGCACATTCAAGAAACTCTATTTGTGGAATATCATTTTGACGCATGAGCAATAAAACCTCATTTTGTGACACATATGTGTGAAATTCTGATTTGACCCATGCACAATAAGGGTGTGAAAAATCCTTCTGCACATGCACAAAATTCAGTTTGAAAATAAAAGGCACTGCATTCAATTGAGCAGTTGGGAGTGTGGTTGATGCTACTTGCCAGGCGAAACACAATAAAATATTATTTCTATGTATTTAAATTGTGTGTGTGTTATATACTTGTAGCCCTGGTATTAGGGGTCATGTAAATGACCCTCACAAAGCAGGCTATGGCGCTAACCTGTAGATAACAGAGAGGATCCTGGGCCTTTGCTATGCGGAAGAGTGAGGATACTAATAAAGTTGGCAGTGCCTCCACCCAGGACATGGTCTCTGTTAGCGGAGGGGCTCCCTTCCTAGGACATTAACACTACACCACTACACCCAGCATACAACATTAACCATTGCAGCTAGTGGGTTGAGTTCACACGTAGCACCCCCTTTTCTCAATGTCCTAATGTTTATGCTTCTTTCTGTACGCTGTCCATCACGCAAAAATTTGCCTGCCATTTTCTGGAAAACCACAAGGTCTTTTGGAACTTTTGTATTTTTCCCCTGTTGCCACTGTTCTCCTACACATACCTAGCGAATTTGGTGGTTCATAATGTCACAGAGACAAGCCCAGAATACAGAGCCAGGTTATTCACAGGTAAACAATCCACCAGACAAGGTACACAAGGGTAAGAAAAAAGCAGAGTCAATGTCACAGGCAAAAGGTTGGTCCAGGAAGAATACACTTGCAGAGTCATAAACAGGCAAAGTTAGCAACAGTAAATCAGACGAATTAATACACCAGCAGCATGTTAGCCCAACTTAATTCTACAACAGGCCCTGGTACTGGTAGCAGAGAGGCTATAAAATCTCAGCAGACAATGGCAGCACAATATAGAGTCAGGAACTAATCTGCCTTTAAAATCCCCTTCAGCTCTTCACAGCTAGTGTTGGTCGAATAGGTCACTATTCGATTCGATCGCTATTCGACCGAATAATGCATAATTATTCGGGTGGTCGAACGTCGAATTCGAACTCCATAAAGTCAATGGGGGAAAAATTTGGGTTGTTATTCGGGTCGGTGGAGAGCTTCTACAGCCTATAAATACATTTAAAAAGACATGTCAAAACTCTCCCATCTCTGCACAACACTGTACAAGTAAAAATAAAATAAGGAAGTCTTTTACTGTTGCTGGCATGGCCATTTTATGGGGCGGCCAAGGGAACATACCAGATTTTACACGGTCTCCAAATACAGCCAGAGAGGGACATGAGGGGGTTCCTCTGGTCCAAAAATTAGCCACCAGGTTTCACCGCTCCGTTACAAGCCATACACAGGCTTCAGAGTACAGGCAGAGGTCTCTGAGGGCGGTCTTTCAGTCCGAAAATTAGCCAGCTACACAGCTCTGATATACGTTACAAGTGACAGGTGGCAGCAGCAGCAGTAGGAGGAGGTGGTGGCCACTGAGACGGAGCGGGAACTGCATTGGTAACTGGCATCCAGAGTTGGGAACTGGGCAGGGGGCATCAGTTACAGCATGAGGAGGAGGCGTTTGGCTCTGAGAAGGAGCAAGGACGGCATTAGAGGTTGAGGCCATCACCCATATGGACAGTGTCGAAGCTGTAGCTATCGGAGACATGAATGGATCAACGAGATTCCAATCCGTACCAACTACGTAGGAAACCACATGAAAGGGAACGGGCTTGGCAGAATCAGCGGGGAAACAAGACCCTGTTGAGCCTGAGTCTAGTTTGGCATCTAGAGCTGGGTACTGGGCAGTGGGCAGGCAGCAGCAGTAATAGCATGAGGAGGAAGCGGCAGGCCCTGAGACATAGTGTGTATGGCTGTGTTACTCCTCCTGCTCTTACGTGTGGACGGCATTAGTTTCCGGCATCTAAAGTCAGATACTGGGCAGGCGGCAGCATCATTTACAGCAGGAGGAGGAGGCTGTGGGCTCTGAGACGGAGTGTGGACGGCATTCGTTTCAGGCATCTAAAGTCAGGTACTGGGCAGGCGGCAGCTTCATTTACAGCAGGAGGAAGAGGCGGTGGGCTCTGAGACGGAGTATGGACGGCATTAGTGTCTGGCATTTAAAGTCAGGTACTGGGCAGGTAGCAGCATCATTTACAGCAGGAGGAGGAGGCGGTGGGCTCTGGGACAAAGTGTGGACGGCATTAGTTTCTGGCATCTAAAGTCAGGTACTGCACAGGCGGAAGCATTATTTACAGCAGGAGAAGGTGGAGGAGGTGGTGGTCTCTGAGACGGAGTGTGGACGGCATTAGTTTCTGGCATCTAAAGTCAGGTACTGGGCAGGTGGCAGCACCATTTACAGCAGGAGCAGAAGGCGGTGGGCTGAGACGGAGTATGGACAGCATTAGTTTTTGGCATTTAAAGTCAGGTACTGGGCAGGTAACAGCATCATTTACAGCAGGAAGAGGAGGTGGTGGGCTCCGAGATGAAGTGTGGACGGCATTAGTTTTTGGCATCTAAAGTCAGGTACTGGGCAGGTGGCAGCATCATGTACAGCAGGAGCAGAAGGTGGTGGGCTGAGAAGGAGTATGGACGGCATTAGTTTCTGGCATCTAAAGTCAGGTACTGGGCAGGCGGCAGCATCATTTACAAGCAGGAGGAGGAGGTGGTGGGCTCTGAGACGGATTGTGGACTAGATTATTATCTTGCATTTACAGTTGGGTACTGGGAAGGCGGCAGCAGTACCAGGCAGTAGGAGGCGTTGGTCCCTGGTACGGAGCGTGGACCACATTGGAGGTTGAGGCCATAAACTCTATGGACAGTGTAGAAGCTGTATCTAATTAGGAGATTAATGGATTACCGAAAATCACACTTTCCATACCTACTATGTTGTGAAACCACATAAAAGGAAACGTACTTGGTGGAATACGTGGGGAAATACAAAAATTTTTTATCATTTGTGGATATCTAGCAAGTGCTATCACATCCAAATATATGTATTTGTCTCACATAAATATCGGATCGGAAAGAAATATCTATATTTTTTAGCGAGAAATACTAAATTTTTTATGGGTTTTAGGAAAGATATGAAGTGCTAGCATAATAAAATATCTGTATTTTTTTTTACAGAAATACAGAAATGTTTATGTTTATTTTGATAGATAGCAAGTGGTATCAGAATTAATTCTCTGTATTTTTTTACAGAATTAAAAAAAATTCAATTTATTTTGATAGATAGCAAGTGGTATCAGAATTAATTCTCTGTATTTTTTTTACAGAAAAAAAAAAATCAGTTTATTTTCATAGATAGCAAATGGTATCAGAATAAATTCTCTGCATTTTTTTTACAAATACAGAAAATATTCTGTGTATTTTCATAGATAGCAACTTGCTATCCATCAAAATAAACATAAAATTTCTATATTTCTGTAAGAAAAATACAGATAATTATTTCTGATATCACTTGCTACCTATCAAAATGAACAGAAAAATTTCAGTATTTCTGTAAAAAAAATACAGAGAATTAATTCTGATCCTTTTTGCTACCTATCAAAATAAACAGAAAAAAATCTGTATTTCTGTAAAAAAAAATACAGATAATTATTTCTGATAACACTTGCTACCTATCAAAATAAACAGAAAATTTTCTGTATTTCTGTAAAAAAAATACAGAGAATTAATTGTGATCCTTCTTTCTACCTATCAAAATAAACACAGAAAAAATTCTTTATTTCTGTAAAAAAAAATACATAGAATTATTTCTAATACCACTTGCTACCTATCAAAAAAAGCAGAAAAATTTCTGTATTTCTGTAAAAAACAAATACAGAGAATTATTTCTCATAACACGTGCTACCTACCAAAATAAGCAGAAAAATTTCTGTATTTATGTAAAAAAAATACAGAGAATTAATTCTGATAATACTTGCTACCTATCAAAATAAACAGAAAAATTGATGTATTTCTGTAAAAAAAATACAAAGAATTAATTCTGATCCTTCTCGCTACCTATTAAAATAAACCAAAAATTTTCTGTATTTCTGTAGAAAAATAGAGAATTATTTCTGATACCAATTGCTACTTATCAAATTAAACAGAAAAATAATTCTGTATTTCTGTAAAAAAAATACAGAGAATTAATTCTGATAACACTTGCTACCTATCAAAATAAACAGAAAAATTTCTGTAAGAAAAATACAGAGAATTAATTCTGATAACACTTGCTACCTATCAAAATAAACAGAAAAGCGCCCCCTATTGCTCATTATTATCAAGCCAGGAATCCGGCTGGCAGTGAGGAGGCGAGTGTACGAGCGCACTCGACTCCAGACCGCGGGAAACCGCTCTCGCTGGTCGCGCGTACTTTTGCGCTTCCAGCGAGCGCGGATTTTATTGATGAATCAGGGCCACTGACTGACTATCTATCTATCTAGCTTTCTATCTATCTAGCTTTCTAGTCATTTAGCTTTGTGGCCTTCTAGCCTTCTACCTATCTATCTATCTATCTATCTATCTAGCTATCTTTCTAGCAAACAGTGAAACACTCTACCTATCTGAGTACAGTAGATTTCAGGACTGCACAAATACAGTACAATCCAACAATCTATCTGACTAATAGTGTGACACAGTCTACCAAAGTAAAGCACTTTTTTTTCACTTGACAAAGAAAGCAAGCCAAGCAGCACAGAAAGGTTGTGTTGCTATCTGCAAAATCTCTGTCAGGAGTGGGAAATGCAGGTATGCCTTCGCCTTATATAGGCCAATGGCTGCCTGTGTGGCATGCAGTGACAGACAGCCAAACGGCTGTCTGCCACAACAAAGGTGGAGGGGGCATCCCTGCTGTAATTGGAGGGCACTGTGCATCATGGGGGAGGTGCCCAGTGTTTGAGTGCATTGTGGGAGGGCGGAATTCGGGTAATCGAATGCAGCTGAATTCGGGTCGGGTCGACCCGAATTCGAACGGTCATATTCGGGTTGAACATTAGGACGACCCGAATTCGAACAACAACACTATCCACAGCCTCACGGTGTGTGTTGGGGATACCAATACCATACATCATACTGCATGGCTAAAGGGAAGCAGGGGCTGGTGCTATTTTTTAGTTCCCCTTGCTGCTGCACATTAAATTGCTGGACTGAAAAAACAGTATTTGATACTGCGTTTGTGCACAGCATGGGATCACCAGATAGATATGCATCTCCTAACAAATGTAAAACCTTTTTCCTGGTTTCCTTGCTTTTTAGCACCATGAATTTGGGGCTATCCCATTGGTTAGAAACTCACTGTCTTCCACAACAACTAAAAATTCACCCTACAATCTGAAGCACAATTATGATGTTTCATAGAATAAATCGTAAAAGGGGGATAGTTTTCTCTCCACTGTTGCTGACCCCTTTGGTGGGCAACCTAGATTTTACACCAAGGTTAAATAACAAATTTCTAGGGGGGTGGAGCCCAGAATCACCAGCAAGAGTAATTGATTTTTATAGACGTAAGCATAGCAAGCAGAGCTGATTTAAAGGAAATAGTAGAGGGTGAGAGGGATTTCCCCTGGTGGTCATCTTTATGAAATAAATATTACATCAGAGTGATAGATCTGAAAGTTACTTGCCAGAACCTTGACTTTTGAACGTTACATTGTTTACATAAAATTCTTATAGTACACAGCACATCATTTATGTATGCATTTCTCAACAGTTTCCCCAAAATTTTATGTCAATGATTCTGGAAGAACTCTGAAAAAGAACTAGAGATGGAATTTTCTGGTGATCAATGTAATAAAACATTGGTTCCCAAAGGGGTGGTACGGCCCACCTATGGGCGCTGAAGAAATGTAAGGGGGCATTTCTTGTCCAAGACGTATGGGAGCATTGAGAACCAGCCACCACCCTCTTGGGTTATACACACAGGGATCCCTCTCCCCATGTGCTCCCCAGCTTTTATTCCTCTGTTTGATCCACAGCCCGGGCTGTGGATGATTGAGACTATGGTTTCCTATAATCCTACCTTAGGAATGCGTACTACCGGTACCAGCTGATTGGGCATGTACAATGATGTCACAATCAGCTGTGTATGCTCTGTCTGCATGTGCATCCCCTATCTTTTTCTGTGAGGTTTAGATTCTGTGTGAACTCCCCAGCAGTAGGTGTGTTCTATAGACCTTGGTGCTGTGCTTTGCACTTTGTACTGTGACATAATCCTACCCCTCGTACAGCAGCAGCAGCATGAGAGCTGTGTCTGTGTCCATGCTTCTGTCATTATCCCCAATGTATAAACCTTCATATCTCCTACACCGATTGCTGTACAAACGTAAACTTTTCAGGGTACACATAAGAACCTGAGAGATAAATTTAATTTCAGCCCCCTAAAAATAGCTTGCCAGATATGGGGTCTCAAACATAAAATCCCAATAAGAATTTGGAACCTTTTTATCATTAAAGTGGACCTACAGTAAAAATTAAAAAATCTGTGACATGTGCCGCTGTATTTGTAAAAAAAAAAATACTGATCTCACTGTACTTTTTACTTTTCAATGACAGAAAAGTCCTCCTGAGCATGCTTGTTCTTGGCCTCCTGGAATTCATGACGTGCGTATCCCAGGAGACTCTGCGCTCTCTTTCAGTCTTTACCACCACAGTGGTAATGACATAATGGGGGGGGGGGGGTCTTTGCCTTTTAGATTTTTTTTTTTTTTTAGGCATTTAATGAAAAAAAAGGGTTCTCTACCCTTCTATATAAAGTAAAAATTAATTGTGGTGATTGGCTATTTTAAGACAAGGGACTCCAAATTGAGTTTGCATATTAGGGACCCCCCGGGGCCACTTCCTTGGCATTGAGCATTGGGGTACTGCCAAATGTCTGTGCACTGTGTTGCCACAAAAATAAATTTGCCAGCTCACCAAACATTAAGGTTGTGTTCAGACTGGCGGCTGAGGTGGCACTGTGGTTACCCCTTCCTCATGCTATGGAACCCAGCTTTTGGGGAGACACTCAGGACCTCTTACTGCCACCTGGAGTCACATCTGCAGATGCTGCGGTGCGAGGGAATGAGCAGCTGGCGGGGTGCTTGTTACACAGAGATTGCCACGTACCTTCTCTGAAGCAGAGGGAATTAAACAATAAAATGTGTACATTTGGGTTCAAACAACATAAAGAGAAATGTATATGTGACAGAACACCATGGAATGATAGTGGTGATGAAGTTTTGGTGGGGGGAAGGGGGTAACCACAAGATTCTTGGAGTGAGTCACTATGTGACACATTTTATTTTTTAATTTGTAAGGTAGAAAGTCCCTGGGTTGTTTTTCTTAAATTATGGTAAAGCGAGATATAGCGAGAAATTGGGGTTCATAGAGAGTAAGGGGATAGCTATGTGTGACAGCGTAGCGTGATATGATTGGCATAAAATTTTAATTGGGGGGGGGGGGATTGTGGACAAAAAGTGTTTCCCACTGGCTTCCACATTGTCATTTGGCAACATCCCTCTGCTCCAGTGAAGGTAAGTGTCCAGCTATGTGCAAGAGCAGGACAGTTACTCTTTTTACTTAAAGATTTAATTATATGTTGAGTAATACACCGATATTGTTAATATCTTCTAATAAAAATCTGTCCTTGTTTTTGAATATATAGTATAGTTCATCCCAGGGGGTGTAAACAAGTAATATTAGTTTAAATTATTGTTTAAGAACATTATTGTCTTCTTCTGTATCATAAAAAACTTGTGTAATCATTAAAAAATCTTCATAGTTACAGCAGCAGTTCAATAAGAATACATGAGTGTATGTATATATGTATATGTGTGTGTGGTGACACCCGATGGATGTGAATTCCCACAATATAGTTACAATGAGATATATACCATTACATACATTCAAATATGGTCATACATACAGAAATAGATAACAAAGACCAAACGATAACACAACTCAAGGATATTTGTTCCAGCTTTCTGGGCAGTCTCAAACTCCAAAATAGCATCAACTATGTCAAGTAAGATAGATAAATGACATATGTTCTGCCCTTAACTTCACGTTCAGTTACATACATGAGTATGATAAAATGATGGGATTCTAACAGGTTGCGCTTTCACTCCTTGAAAAAGTGACCCAAAAAAGGTTGGAAACTTATGGGATAGAACATGTCTAATGGCACATAAAAACTCTATTAGCACTAAAATGCAAGAAAATTTCTATAGGATACTCACCCAATGGTATTGGACACCAAATCAAATGCACAAATATTTTCTACAGAAATCTAATGTATGTTGGCGATGTACAGCTGATAATGGTACAATGACACACATTTGGTGGAGCTGTCCTCAGATACAGGTCTTCTGGAGGAAAGTATGATACATAAGTAAACAAATCAGGAAATTATCTATACTGTTAATACCAGAAGTGTGTTTATTGCATATGCATAAAATGTCCTTGAAGAACTAATGATCTTTAACATTGCAATTACTGAATGTAGCATGCAGCACCATTCTGCACTTTGGCTATAATAATAACACTACACAACAAGTTTGCATAGACAAACAGGAAGAGAAAAAAATGTAGTAAAGAAAGTTAATTAAAAAAAAGGGGGGGAGGGATGAATAGGGGGTTCAAAACAAAAGGGAAGGGTCAGGATTCATTTACCATTATCCGGTTAAGTTTGTTTTTTTGTGAACTCAAGGGGAATATTGGAAGCTTTCCAGTAACAAGCAATAGTAATCAGCTAACAGGTTATATTTATTTAGTCTAGTTAACTGTTTCGGAGCTATATCCTCTAATTGGGAAAAAAACCCACACTCTTTTTTCCTCGGGATGTTGACCTGGGTGACAGAGCGTATTAGGTTAAATATGCGGATGCAAAATCTCTGAACCTTGGGACATCTCCACCAAGCATGGAGTACAGTGCCAGTCTGACCACATCCTCGAAAACAGAGGGATTGAGGGATTGGCTTTTTGGATCCTAAACGGGACCAGGTACCATCTCATCAAAACCTTATAATTAGCCTCTATTATCAAAGTGTTTAGAGATATTTGTGAAATGGACACTGATAGATCCTGCCATTCTTTGGCAGAGCTATACTTCTAAACAGAGCTAATAAGTGTTTTGCAACCTGGGATGTATAGATTCTGTTTAAATATTCAGATTCCTATATTCTTACTGGATTGTACTACTGTTGTTTTACCTTGTTTTTATTGAATAAAGCCTTAAGTGTCTCATTGACTCTCTGGCGGTTGTAACTAAATCTTTGGGTGTCCACAGGAAACAGTCTGTTCTGGGATTAACATTCTGTTAATATTGCTTTGAAAACCTTAGGGGTCTGTTTATAAAAAAGCGAATATGGCATTCACTGAAATATTCTGTTGGAGAATCTTCCAGGTCAATTTGTTTTAATGGCACTAACTGTTTTTTTTTCCAGGGAGTGTTTCAGTGAATGTTGGATTTACTGTATACCTTGGCCCCCTTAAAATGTAATATTTGCTAAAACTTTGAATTTTAGTTTTGGCGAGGGAAGGGAAGGTGTGAACCTTTGTCGGTTCTTTTTTATTGAAGGTGTCCTATTGGGAAGATTTTCCTTCACATATAATTCCAGAAACAATCCATATAAGAGAGGAAAGCTCTATAAAAGAAGTTCATCTCTCCCTGGTGACAACTGTAAAATTGTGGATTTCCACTCATTTTCTATCTCAGGAACTTTGGTCACCAATAAAATACACAGAGGGTCCTCCTCAGGGGCACAGGTAGAAATAAAAAGTGTAAATAATAAAATGAAATAGACATTCTAAATCTTCAAAATTCTTCAAAAGCAAAAAAAGCAACCGAGGAAAAAAGTTGCACAGAGGGATTTGGATCAGTAAGGAACAGCCCCTCCAAATCAGGGTCCATTGGGAGCTATGAGCTAACATTTAGTCATTTGTAGGGCAAGGTTACGCTGGATCTATCAGTGCTCACACTCTGCAAATGGGTACATGACAGGTTTGCTCTGAGTCAGTAGACTGTAGTACTCACTGGGAAATCCCAAATGTATTTACTGTTTACAATCATCATACCATTGGTTGTGTCACAAGAGGGCAAGATGAACACATTCCTGATGTTTGATTATGCAGCACGGCTGGACCCCACCAATAGCCTAAACCAGCTTCCCAACACAAACTGAATCTGAATTAAAACAGAATAAATATATGATTTATTCTTTGTAGGTTTTAATGTGCAATTTATAGTTTATTTGTATATCTGCACACAGTTTTCACAGTAAAAAGATTCCATATACACAACTGCACACAACATTCACAAGATAAACAGTACAGGTATTCCATCAATCAATTATCAATGTGTAAATATGAATGTATTAAATGGCAAGACATTTTTTCGCAAGTTTGTAGCATGGCTGCCCACCCTATTTATTACACCTTTAAGCTAAATGGTAGCACAATATTACAATCTTTATTTGTTCTCATCTGCAGTATGAAGCAGACTGTGTCTCGATCTCGTAGTTCCACAGCTAGCACCCTTCCTCAGTCTGCAGCTGGCACCAATGATGTCACTGTTTCTCGGTGCAATGTGAGCAAGGCAGGAAAGGGTTAAGAATGAGACTCCCTCTGTTTCCAGGCAGGTCAGTGAAGTGATCCTGGTCTGACACCAACACACACAGCTTATCCATATTGGTAATATCACTGTGTGTTGTCAGTTTCTATATCAGAAGCTTTACACTATCCATTCTCCCATTCCAGTCCTTCCTTCCCTCTACTATTGGCTGCTATCCTGGTGCTTGGCAAGTCCTATTGGCCGCCCTTAGCAGCTGTCAGATAAAAAGCTGCTTTTCTACAGCATAAGCACAAGAAACAATCAAGCAGAGAGAAGAACATGAGGTAGAGAGAAAGAGCATAGAGATAACATTAGACAAAGGCAAGGCTAGCAATTGCTAGAGAACAGAAGTATTTTCAGGGTTAAGGCTTTGTGGTAACAGACAGAAGGCTGCAAGCAACCAGAGAAGGCTTGGCGAATAAAAGAGCGTGGAAGACAAAGAATGGGAGAACTCCGAACATAAATCAGTGGCATAAAGTTCAAGACGTCGGTTTTAGAACTGCAAGTGGAGTGAGGTATTTCTTTTTTTTTTTTTGGCTTTCCTTTAGGTTTACTCATCTCCTCTTCAAGTTTTTTGTGCCTTGCCTAATTTGACCTTTTATTGCAAATCCATTTTAAATGTGACAGTCAATTACTCTACAATTTATGTGTCCATCTTTGTTTTTGAGTTGCCATTAACTACACTCCTACATTTCTCTCCCCCCATTTTTTCCCTTACTTACCTTTGCCATACCTCCTGACCACAACTTAAGAGTGACCGGTCTTCCCCTGTGGGTTACCTACATTTCTTGTATGTACCACACCCCTGTTGTTTCTTTACTGTAGGATACTTAAAGTACTTCCCTTGCTATCGTACTGCCAGTCCATGATGGAATTCTCTTGTGGGGTTTGTTTACAGTTTGACTTTTTATCCCCAATTTATCTTTTTCAAGATATTTTCAATCATGGCCCCCATCTCTTTAGATTCTGCTTCCCCACCTTTTAGGCCTCTGATTTATACTATTACTGAGCCCTCTCTTTCATCACAAATGTTTTATTATTCTTTTTTAGCTCACTGACCCAGAGGAAGGATCAAGTAGGCTTTATACCTATCTTAGTGCAGTTGTGGTCAAAAGGAGACCCTCTTGTTCTGTTCTCTTCCCATGGCCTGCAAGCACTATTGTCCCTCAACAGCTGGAGAGCTACAGGTATTCTAACACAATGCAAAGTCACTTACTCCACTTAAGTAATTTTGAGTCATTTTTTTGGTTTATAGTTTTATGTGTGCTTAAAACTAGAAATAAAAAGTTTTTCTTTATTCCAAGAAAAAAAATTCTAAATAAAATTCAAATTAAGCCTGTCAGGTTGGTAAATCAAGCCTTTCTGTTGGTTGCTGTAGCTTGTTGTAGTCAGTGCATGCAGCTTTGCATTACTGAACCAGTTTACACTAATACATTAACTACTTATCATTCTTTATATAATTATACCATGTAACAAAAGTATAGCTGTGACCTATGAATTTGAGTATGCAATTCTTACAACTATTTTTGTAGTTTTTAAACCTTAATGTAATAAGGAAGGGGGGGGGATCACAAGGCTCTCTGCAGTTTACTTAACATGTTTCTTTCCTTTTTTATCCCCACTTTGTTTGGTAAACAATGCAGCTCAGAAACCATTTTGCCTATGCAGCTAACAGCATGCTCAGCCATGATTTTTGGAAAACCACCATGAAAAATACCCCATTTTGTTTATCATACTACAGCTTTTAAAAGGTCAGTCTGCCCAAGGTGGATATACAATGACCAGGCAAAACATTGCTATGCTGCCAAAACAGCTCAGACCTATTAAGACATGAACTCCATAGCACCCCAGAGGGTTTCCTTTTGCATCAATACATTGGCACACATCCTCCACCAGCCATGCCTTCCTCTCTGTGGCTACACAGCTGCAGTGTTCTGACAACTTTCTCTCATGGCCACCCCCGCATACTGGGTACACCATACAAGAACTGTCATTTTTGAGGTGCCCATCACAAAATTACATTTCACCCAGATTTTCTGTTTACCCATTTTGCCTGCTCCTGACATGTCACTTTCTAAAACTAACTGTTTGCATCCTGTTTAACAAATTCTGTGTAATATTATTTGTGGAATATCAGTGTATACCTATTTGTAGGTTCTTAAGCCACCTAAAAGTAATTTTTAAGTTTTACATTATCATAAGGGGATCCAACTCTCCATGAATTTGTATTTCTTTTTATGACTGTAACAGGAAGAACCAGAACACAAAAGATGGGTGGGGGCACAAGTTTTAAACAGTAAGGTCAAAGTTTGTGGGGTCCATTTTGTATATAAGCAATGCTTTGTTATAGCTTTATATGAGGTGCAGACATTTTCAAACAGCAGATCAGAGGATCAAAATCTCAGTGCTGGGATCTTTTGGGGCAGAAGTTGAGCTCCCAGTTCTGGAGAGGAGGGACTAACAAGGAGGAAAAGTAAACCTTCTTTTTGTCAATGTAGGGTAAAGCAATGGGTTCAGTTTTATGACAGTCCCACCTGCTTTACATACTTACCTTTTACTCCTCGTGAACTAGGTGAAGTGAACAGAGAGAGCCATGGGTAAGCTTCAAGTCAGAACTTCCTCATTCTTCAGTTTTGAAAATTCTCACCAAGACATTATGTGATCAGTCTGATTACCAAACTCCAGTCTAGTCATCAGGAAGAAAAGGAGGGAAAGTGTTGGTGTTACAGATAGGTTTAGAGCTTAGAATTAGTGATAGGGTTACAGGGAGGGTCATTGTTAGAGTTAAAGAGTGGTAAGTTCAGTGATAGAGTTATTAGGATGATAGGTGTTAGGGTCACAGGGAGGTTCAGTGGCATATTTAAAGGCATGGTGTTAAGGTTACAGGGAGGATAATTGATCGGATTAAAGGTATGGTAAGTGTTAAGGTTACAGGGAGGATAATTGATAATTTAGAAACAGGGATGGTACATGTTAAGGTTTCAGGTAGTTTACAGGTTTTAAGAAGGAAACCATAATACATAGGTGTGAATTGGTCATTTGTTTTGGCTCAGTAAATTAGTCAGCGTTAGAGTTACTGGGAAGGTCAGGGTTGAGATTACATTGAAGGCTTAGTGTCTGGGTTACAGGAGAGGTCAATGCTAGGATTACAAATCTAATGTTAGGGTTACAGAAGGGGTTAATGTTATAGTCATGGGGCAGCATGGTTGGCTCAGTGGTTAGCACTCTCACCTTTTTGCAGCACTAGGTAACAGTTTAGAATCTCAACCAGGACACTATCTTCAAGCAGTTTGTATGTTCACCGTGTAAACTGGGTCGTCCAGTTTCCTCCCACATCCCAAAAAAACATGCTGTTAGGTTGATCAGCTTTCCCTCGTTGTCCTTAGACTATGTTAATGACATATGACCATGACATTAGATTGTGAGCCCCTTTGAGGGACAGTTAGTGATAAAAAAATGGACTTTGTAAAGCGCTGTGTAATATGTCAGCGCTATAGAAATACTGGCTAATAATAAAAAAAATAATATTAGTTACAGAATGGGTGAAAATAAGGGTTACCAGAAAGTAAGAATTACAATATGGGTTAAAGTTATAGGCTTATAGTGTTAATGTTAGGATTACAGGGGGTGTTAAGGTTTCAGGCAGGGTTAGTGTGAGGGTAACAGTCTAGAGGTTAAGTATAAAGGTTACAGGAAAGTTAATGTTAGAATTACAGTGTGGGTTAATGTTAGGGCTATATTCAGTGTTTATATTAGGGTTAGAAGTAATATTCTGGTTACTAGGAGTGTTAGTGTGAAGGTTATAGGGAGGGTTAGTTTAAGGCAACCATGGGGCTGTGCTAAAAACTACCAGCTTAGCTACTGGAACTGAAAATGAATCCATTAAAATAGAACCAAATTATTTCTAGTGAAGTCCAAAAGTAATGGCCAGCATATTTTCACTTGTGCCCATACAAAACATTTAAGTTTATCCTTTTAATAAATAGTAAATATAAAAGAAATACTTAAACGGGCTTTTAGCTATATTTTCCAATTAAAAGCCTGTAGTATTGAAAGTGCAATAAAGAGTGTTACCAATGTACAAGCAATCGATCCTGTGTTTGTAAGAACGGCTTTATCAAATATCTAGGTCACAAAACCCACCACTGAAAATTGCCCTGTATCATCTATGGTTCCTCAGTATTCTGTACACAGCCACCAGCTGGAGCTGTCCTTGGTGCTGAAACAAAGTACATAAGAGCCACCTGTTATTTAGGATGGTCATGTCATTAAAATCTAGCTCCAGGCAGCAATTGATGCCAGTCAGTAAAATGCCAACTGTAATTAATGTCAGTCTACTCCATACCTTAAGTGCCACTGTAGCCCATTTTTTATTTTTTCAAAAGAGTCCTTTCAGTGACACCCTGTCACCTCCCATTACCCAAGGTACACTCAGACTGGAGGAGAGTTGACATTTTCTGTAAAGGAAACTTCATTTGGACCCAATTGAGCAACAAATCCCTTTCTTCCCTACTAAGTAGGGACTGTGTTATTTTATGATATAGCTTCTCAATATTTAACATACCTTCTGAGCAGGTTTGCAAGCTTTGATTCACTGAGAACTACACAGAGCAGGACTAGAAATCTGGGAACACAAGCCACAGATGATTGATATGTACCATTCAGAAATAAGGGATTCTAACATTATAGTGGGATTTAGCCAGCACAGTAGCGAACATGACAAAGACATCCATTTATCAGATAGTTGGAATCTGCTTGGACAATGGTAATGGGTTTTGTTCTTGTTTGACTTAATCACCTTTAAGATAATTCTGGTATTTTGTAACTATACATATTGCAGTGGTATGTGCAATACATTGGGCTTGATTTATTAAATCTCTCCAAGACTAGAGACATCTGGTCCAGAACTAAAAACATTTGCCAAATAATTGCAAATTAAGAAATCCATTCCAGGTTGGTCCAGTTTCTCCCATGTTTGTCTATCTTCTCCAGACTTGGGGAGATTTAATAAATCAGGCCTAATATTTGTCATGTTTTAATCATTACACCTGTGCACATTGCCCTTTTAATTTAATTTTTGCCACCCCTCCACAGCTATGGCGTATTAAACGATATAGGTGGCTCAGGATTAATTCTGTGCCTTCATTTCCATGTAGGATGGATGCTCAGGGTGTTGCCATGGCAACATCTTAGTGGAGCTAAAAAGAGCTAGGAGACAAAGCTTAAGATGGGGAGAAAATAAGGAATATTGGCAAATATGAAGGGAGACAAGGTAGGCGAGGGACAGACAGAAAAGTGTCACAAGGTGGAGGCAACAAAAAAGGGCCTGGAAAGTATTGTGCAGTTAGAGAAATTGCATGGAAACACAGAAATGAATCATAGAGATGGGGGCAATAAGGATTAGAAATGCAATGGTTTAAACAGGAAAAAAAATCAGCTTTGTTTCAGAAATAGGTGTTACCATTTAAAGGTGCATATAATAAGAACTGTGTGTTTTTTCCTTTAGCGACCAGTCCTCATCTTCCTTTTTGTTGCCAAGAGAAAAAAATAAAAAATAGTTGTGAGTAATCATGCTATTCTTTGTGCGTAAACAAAGAAAGATGTCCTCCTCATATATTCACATGCATATTGTATATATGTAATACATAAAATATAATGCTTTGACAGTGGAAGGCAAGGATAGAAGAAAATGTATCAAATTCTTCCAGTGATGAAAGGGAAACTGTAACTTTGTAAAGCAGCTCCATGTTTTTTGTGTTTAATACTGTCATGGCTAATCAGAAACTAGATTACAGCATAATATTTTGGCACATGTATAGGCAGGAAAAGGGTCTCACCCCTCTGATTCTCATTTATAAGACCCAGTATGAGAAATAATTTTTACATTTACTTTACATACATTGGTAAACCTGAAAAATCACATTTTATTACTAAATATCATTATTTTACACAGGCTCCTCCATGAATTTTTTTAATGAATTTAGCTAAACTACTCTGCAAAACAGGAAGCATTGGGCAGCACAGTTTGTCTTTGCTAAGTAAGTGTGCAGAAAACTATCATGAAATTATCCTTTTTAACTCCAGTCTCTATGTCTCGTTGCAGGTTTATTCTTTCCCAACTGGATTACTGGGATTTCCTAAAAAAAACACTGAACATGCCTCATTTGCTATATGTAAAAATAAAAAAAACGCTGCAGTGGACTGAAATTTGTACACTTGTTATAATTTTCAATGTATTTGCTACATCATGTCTGACATTCTGTCCTCTTCAGTGTGTTTGTGAGACAAGGCCCTGGTTTACACCTCAATCTGTGTACCATGAAGCAAAGACAGTGGACTGCAATGACCTTCTGCTGACTCACATCCCAGAGAACCTCTCCACAGACACTCAAGTTTTACTGCTTCAAAGCAATAAGATCTCACATATGGGATTGGAACTTCAAGATCTGGTTAACCTTACAGAACTAGATTTATCTCAAAATCACTTTCTAAGCATTGAAGATTTGAGTATTTCAAACCTGTCTCACCTGATTACTCTTTATCTGGAAGAGAACCAGCTCACACAACTTCCAGATTATTGTCTAAAAGATCTGGAAAGTCTAGAAGAGCTATATATTAACCACAATCAGATTAATTTCATTGGTCCCCATGCCTTTGCTGGCTTAGGCAAGCTTTTAAGACTTCACTTAAATGCTAATCGACTATGTGTTATAGATTCAAGGTGGTTTGAAGACCTTCCAAATCTTGAGATACTTATGATTGGAGAAAACCCTGTGAGTGCACTTCAAAATGTAAATTTTCAGCCACTAGGGAAATTACACAGTCTTGTGTTAGCCGGGATGGAACTTGACCATGTACCAGAAAATGCATTTTATGGACTGGACTATTTAGAAAGCCTCTCTTTTTTTGACAACCAGCTAACTTCTGTGCCCAAGGAAGCACTGAAACCTCTTAAATTGCTAAAATTTCTGGACCTCAACAAAAATCCTATAAGCAAAGTTCAAGCAGGAGATTTTAGAGACATGCCCCATCTTGAGGAACTAAGCCTTAATTCAATGGAAGAGCTTGAATCTATCGAGAGTGAGGCCTTTCAGGATCTGCCTGAACTCATTAAACTAGAAATCTGCAACAACCCTAGATTGACCTATCTAGATCCTGGTGCATTTGTCTCTAATGTTAATGCCTTGAAAACTCTTCTTCTCAGCAATAATCGACTAGCAATAATTCCACTTAAAGTATTGCTAATGTTGCCAGGCTTAACTGAAATCAGTTTGTACAGTAATCCTCTCCGCTGTGACTGTCAAAACAATTGGAAAGGACTTTCATCACTGAGACTGATTGAAGCCCAAGCAACACTTTGCACAGATCCTCCCCTTGTGAGTGGACACCTCTTTCAAGAAATACAGGGTCAAGCATGGCTAAATAGATGTCCACCATTAATAGATACACATTCTTTTCCTTCTCTGCTTCATCTATCCAAGCACCAACTAATAACTCTAACTTGCCAAGCAAGTGGTCATCCAAAACCTGAAATCTATTGGATAACTCCACACGGTGAAAGAATATCAGGAGGAAATGGCAGAGTACGTATTCAGGGAGAAGGTTCCCTGGAAATACTGGATGCTACAGAGGAGGACTCTGGTTCATATATGTGCCAAATGTGGAACTCAGATGGAACAGACAGCAAAAGTGTAGTTCTCTACATCAATGGAACTCAGGAACAAGAAGTATTTTCTCTTTCCATGGTTACCAAGAAAGTTCATTCCAGTTTTGTTGTAGTGGAATGGAAAATGCTGGGCGGCCCTGTAAATGTTCCAAGTGTTCTAGTCCCTGTTCAGTGGACCTCAGCAACAATGAGGATACACAACCCACACATCAGTTACACAGCCAAAGTTCCTCTTGAAATCCAGAAGTATAATCTCACCCATCTCCAACCAGCCACCAAGTATGAGGTGTGCCTTACAGTTTCTTCTAGTTCTTTTCCAAGTCAACACTCTTGCCTCAATGTGACCACTAAAGACGCTTCATTTTCCATGGCAGCCGTAGGTAGGCCAGTGAGTATTGCCCTCTCGGCAGCTCTTGGCTCTCTCATTGCTGGCTTGTGTATGGCAGCTGTTATTGTATATGCTGGTCATCACCTCCGCCATAAAAGCTGTGGACATTCATTAAAAAAGTATATGCAGAGGGCTTCATTCATCCCCCTCAATGATTTTTACCCTCCACTCATCAGTCTTTGGGAAGGAGAAACAGAGAAGGAAAAAGAGAGTACCATAGAGCAACCTGCCCTGGTGCCACCACAAGGGAATAAAACTTTTCCAACCATTGTTCAAATTGACACTTCAAAAACATACATGTGGCAGTCATAGACTTGTACAATTCTGATGACATTAACTAAGGACTTTGCTGCTTTCCATTCGTAGAGGGTGTTCCTGTCTTAGATCTTTTTGTACAAATGGTTATAAAACAGTTGTGAACTTAGCAAAAACCCACCCAAAACTGGCATTAGAGACAATTGGGAGGATTCTTGTCTCCTTTTTTGTTATTAGGAAAAAATCCACTGTTGTGCTCCATTACCAGAATCCAACAGTACAGTTTCAGGTGTCTTATGTGGACTTTTTTGTGAATAAGAAAAGAGTTTGGACTTAAGGAAACTATCTCACCTGTATTCATTTAAAAAGTTGGGAATTTCAGTAAACCAAAATGTTATTTTTGAATCATGTTGTGTGTAATTGCCTGTAATATTTTTTAAATAAAGGAAAATGAGACTGTAACCCTATTTTCCAAAGGCCTCATACACACTTTGTAAAATTGTTTTTCAGATTCTGGTTTTTAGAAGAGTTTCTCAGCTTGGTAAATAAAGTGGTACAAAAGGTAAATTGATGTGAAGTAACTTACAGGCCAAACATATTCTTTTTTACTGAAGTTAGTTTCCTGAAAGGAAATTCTGATTATGTGCTGTAATTACTGTTCTTTGTTTTACTGAATAAACATGGTAGCATGTTTTAAGCCAGACTGCTCTTGGCTTGTTAGGTATATTGACATTCAGCATGCAAAAATAGAACTTATGCCAAAAAATTTAAAAAAAGCAAAGTACTAGTATCACAAGTATTGTTGAGGCAGCCAATTGTAGTATTCAGGGAGCAGTACAGTAGTTATTTCAACACATCTTACTTCAAATATCCAGGGCCTAGCAGAGGCAATGGTGCCTTAGATTTTACACTGCAGATATACAGCCATGAGGCTGTAAGCACAGGAGTGCCTAGACACTGGTAAATACTTGGAAGTGTTCTGCTTTATTTCAGGAGTTACATTGGTTTCCCAATAACATACCAAATGTAAACTAATATTCTATAGAGAATAGCCAGGTCTAAGAATCAAAATGTCTACCATGTCCCTGAATATACTATACCTTTTTGCAACCATTAAATGGTACTTGCCTAATTAAAAGTACACTTGTTCTAAAGAACAAAATGTATTGACACAATAAAACACATTCTGCACATTGCAATTGCTACATGTGTGGTAGCAGAAATTGCAAAATATGTTTTATTGTAAATTATGTGTCAATAAATATTGTTCTTTTAAGCAAGTGTACCTTTAAAGTTTCATTTAACGGTAGCAAAAATGAATGTAAACTAGTAGCTAAATATCTCACAAGAAAACAACACAAAAACTGTAGTACACATTAAAACCAGAGTCCAAGTTATTTGGCTTATCGAGATAAAATAGAGTAACAGTAGAGAATTTTTCTTGCTAAGCACATTTTAGGCTCAGTTTGTAAAAATTGGATGAATGTTTATTGGGCAAACACAAATATCCCATTACTGCTTGTGCTTGGTAATTGTACAGTTGTAATGAACAGTCAACTGCTAAAAGCCTAATTTTTTCATATATTTTTTTTATTTTATCTCACAAAGGCATGGCTGTATTACCATAGGTAGGTACCTATTGTGTTGAAATCTACTTTCATGTGTCTGCATGGGGTACAGGATAGTGTGGAGTAGAGCTCAAACTGTCTGTGCATAAAAAGCAGTAGAAGAGACCTGAAATTGAGGACAGTCATAGTGAAGCTTTCAGTGGGTCTCCCTGACTCTGAAGTCCTAATGGTTACTCGTGAATAGACTCTGCTACTTGAGTTTTTTCCCTGCATATACTAAATTTATCCAAGGGAGTTTAGGGGCATGGGCATAGGGAGTTTTATTTATAAAGCAGTGATTTCGACATTTACTAAAACATTTTCTGGTAGAGAATCAATTTCTGCCAGAGAGAATGTCAGTGAATGCCAGGTTCACTGCTTTCTAAATAGCCCAAAAGTGTATGTTTATATCCATGGAGCCTGTGTAGAAACAAGGAACAAAAAAACACCAGAGCCAATGATTATTTTTAAAAAATATATTTACAGATATAACAATATAGAATGATTTACAGTGTTCTCAAAAGCCTTCATAAAACTTTTTTTTTTAAATGAACAATAGCATAAGAGTGAAAGCAGCATAGAGACTGAGAGCATCTCCTCATCAGTTAAAAAACAGTATCTTACTTTTCAGTAAGAGAGGCAAAGCTTGTCTGGAAATGGGCAGTCGGCACTAAATCACTGCATTGATGGCATGGTGGGGAACCAGGACGGAAAGGCCCTGATTTATTAAGCTGCAAAAGATTTTAGGGAATGCTAAACAGACACTTAAACATCTAAAATGACATGTAAATATTGACTAAGAGGCCACTTTAGCTTACGGCGCTTTTTGCAGACAAAGTGTCTGAAGGCAGAGCAATCGGCTATTCCCTTTAGTTCTCCCACCTATAAAAACAAAAGGTGAAAGTCTGTTTAGTTGCCCTGGGAAACAAGATCAGCTTACCTTCAGAGACTTGCAAATATGTGCATATGTTAGGTGACTATTCCAAACTTATGACAACTGAGAATTTTAACATATACTACATCTTACATGTAGATGCCAGCATTTTAAGGGTCAGTTGTTTGGGATATAGATGGATCCTGGTGGGCTGAGTCAGCCCCTGGCATCTTTTATATGTGTGATATTCTAACAGTGAGATCAATTTGCCATAAATCCTGCCACCTAAGAGGGTAATGTCTGCATACCCCGATGTTTTCCAGCTCTATTACATTCTCTATAATGTAAAAAAAATACAAAACCATCAGGGAAGATGGAAGTCTCTCTTAATATGTCAGAAGGTGAGCAGACCTGGGACTTAATTGCAGAGATCTCACCAATAGAGACCCTGAAAAAAAGACATTTTATTTGACCATTTACCCCCAGCCTTCTCCTTTTGCTGCCTGTGCAAAACGGTCTACGATAATGACCAGAGTAACATGGGATGAGGTAAATTATCACCTACAGTTGGCCATTAGAAATCTGAGTGTAAAGTTAGACATATATTGTGGTTGTGTGTATGTAGTAATGAGATAAATCCCTGTTCAGCCAAGTATTTTTTATGCGCAAGACAACATTAACATGTGTGCTTGTGTCAAGGTTGTGCATTTACCAAAGCGGTCCTAACACAGTAAGTGTCTCATCAATTTGCAGAAATTGGTGCATTCTGTCCATTTCAGAAGCTATTTGAGCTCCCTTAAACAATAAATTTATATCTTTTTTGCCTTTGAACTGGCAGTTAAGTGAACTAAACATAAATAATAAAAAATACTTGCATGATACATAGTTCTTTTCAGCAAAAGCAGTATTTTTTTCCCTATAAAGCATAAATATATTCCATATCAAACACCACTAAAGTCAACATAAGAAAGACTTCAGCATAGTATGAAATTTCCTTTAAATTGTTATGCACCTCACAGAAAGAGCACATTCAGAAACCACTTCACAAAAATATTGCATAAGACTTTGATTTGTCACCTGAACAAAATCTCAATTACTAAAACCTTGCATGAGAGTTCTAACTGACCTGGAGTTATGCACAAACTGCCTAAATATTCTATAAATGTGTATATATATATATTTATTAGTATTATTTTTTTTATTTGGCACACAAACAGTTGGACCATGGCCAGAAGAGCACAAAATGGTGGCATGGTGCCACCTTGACATGGATAAATCAGCTGACCTGTTTACAAACACATTCACTGTCAGCTCCAAGAAATGAGGCTGGTAAAATTCACAGCAGCATATATTTCAGTTGTGTGTAAAAATTTGTAGCACCATTCTCGGCTGGGCCAAGGTTAAATAAACTGACCCGCGAAAATAGCACTTTATTCATTTTATGAAATGATAGGGCATTGTGGCAAGCAGCAGTAACAGTTTTCCTATGAACTAGCTATTTTTTGACAATAAGTCTTTTATTTATAAGTAACCCTTAAATTGAGTAAACTACTCCAGTATTCAGGCATAATTATGGATCAAAAGTGGCAATCAGTTTTCACTATAGCCAAATTAACAAGACAAGCTTACCTGTAAAACAAATACTATTTTTCAAATACATTTTAGAGTAAGGTAGGTTGCTGTGTTTCTCAAAGTTTCCAAAGATAAGATTTACCCCATATCAAGGCTATATAGATACAGTTATGTAAAGAGAAAGGCAGTGGGGTAGAACTGAAAAAATAAATGGAGCTTTTTTGCAACCATTGCAAGAAGGGACATAAAAAACAAGCTATGCAAACTCTAAACATAGTTTAGGCAGAGATGCCCTTTAAAAAACGTTAGCACCATTGGTTTTGAAATGAGATGCCCAACAAGCTCATATACCTTTATTGGTCAAGTATCCACTTTTGACCATATAGTGTATATAAAATTAATGATGGTAATAAGTTATTAGTAAAAATAAACACAGCCGCAGAAGAGATGTATCTGTGAATAGATATAAGTGCATAAAAAAATGGATATAAAAATATGATGTGAAAGAAAAGGTCAACAGAAAACACAATAGCAATTTGTAACATGGGCAGAGCGATTCTCTTGGGTACATATATATCACATCCAGAGTTTCTGGGAAATGTAAAAGCCAACAGGTCTTTGGACCACAAATCTTTACCAAAAACTGAAATATCCTATAGATGTCAGATAGACTGACTATTTAAACTGTGGTGGTGTTCTGTTCATAATTCCCGCCATGACTGATTGACTAAATCTAAATTCAGGGTTATTGTTTATTTTATTTTTTGCTGGTGAATTGTAGAATTAAAGTGCTCCATAGTATTAACATTATGAGAGTAAAGATCACCACAATTAAAGCCAATGTTTCAGTATTTGGATAAGGTTGCCAATTTCTGCTATATGGTTTCCCATATTTCTCAGGGACTCCGGAAGTGAAACTGCTGGGAGTCCTCAATCTTTTTTTGATTGTTAATTAATTTTATAAACACTGCATAGGAGATGTGCCATTTGGAACCCATCAAAAATTACCTTCAAGAACTGAAACCATATGTGCCTTCTTGAGAAGACAAAAGTTCTGTACAGGTAAAAAAGAAACCTAAATTCAGTCATAGAGAGTTTACAATAATATTCTCCTATTTAGAGAAATGTGGAGTCAGAGCAGTGGCTCCCGTTTTCTCAAATTTAACTATAGCCTGGGCGAAATTTAGGTCAAAGAATCAGCCAATGCGCAGTGGGGCTGTAAACTGCTGAATATATTATCTATATTTTACGTTAATGTTATAATATACGGTTAATGTGTATAATATAGACAGCAATTTTTGTCTAGATTGATCCTAGTCTAGTGCTTTACTAACTAGACTGGACATATACTCGCATGTATTTAATCAAATAATTATGTATGAAAACGTGTTTACATCAATACATAATCAATAATTTTTTTTTTTTACTTGGGAGTCCAAACCTCTTTTTTTCGCTTCTCCCCTTTATTCGAATGTATTATCTAATCAAACCCAGAATAAATATTCTTTAAAATTTGAAGCATGATATGGAGTCAGCTGATTGGAGTTTTTACAGGTTTTATTATTATGGTATTCTAAAGCTGCGTACACACATCACATTTTTCTCGCCCGATAATCGGCATCGGCCAGATATCAGGCGAAAATCTGGCGTGTGTACAGTCGGCATCGTCCATAGTCCGAACGACCGTCCTGGCGGATCCACAGACGATGATTGACGACCGATCCTAATGCAAGGGAAGGGGGAGAGCGAGCAGCAGGGTGCCGCTCCGTCGCTTTCCCCCTCCCCTCTCCATAGAGCAGAACGGTGCTGTATGTACAGCACCATTCATGCATCGTGTAGTCCTTTGTCGTTGGAAAGGATCGTGAAAGATCCTTTCCAACGACAAAAATTGCACGTGTGTACACAGCTTAAGTTTGTAAACTTTGAAAAGAAAACTTCTAATACCTAATTCCATGCATGACCTAACCTTTCACTGGTAATAAACAAATATATACAAGGGTAAGTTGTATAGTCAAATAACAATTTCTTGCTGGGGGATCTTTGAACAATAATATTTCAAATAACAAAACATTTTTTTCCACAGGGCATCCATTTTATAAAGTTAAAGAATAGATGCACCATTTCTATAACAATAAGAATAAACCGTTTATCTTACACTCACCCCTTCTCCCATTAACTGCTTAATCTAGTTCAGTGTTTCACAACCAGGATTTGGCAGAACCCCAGGGTCCCTCCATAAATATCAGGGGTTCCCTGAAGACAAGAAAGATATTTCAAGGGGTTCCCCCATGTTAAAAACACTGATCTAGTGTCTCTAGTCTATAAAGTGTTAAAGAGTTGAAAGCGTGTACAAGAGTGTTGAAGATATTGGAGCAAAGGCGGACAAACAATTTTTCTGGTACTATTTAAAGGCATCTAAGAATATATTTACTGGGAATTAGAAAGCTCAGGTAATATGAATTAGAGAAAAATCTGAACTGACAAGACTTTCAAAGATCACAGTACAGGTCAAACATCAAACAAAATAAAAAAGGAATCAATTATTTGTAAAATGTAATACTTGGATATAATAACTCAGCTAATGTATGTTAAGAGTGCAATTATTTTTTAACCAAAACTAATTTATTGTGTTTTATTCTGACACTAACACTGGACCTTACAATTAAAATATATACTATTTTGCTTTTAGGAACAAATCATCTTCCCTTTGTCTTTTTTAAAGACTCGTACCTTCAATTCTGCTCAGGGTTGGCCTCTGGTCAATCTATTTCAATGGAAATCATCCTTTCTATCAATTTGTATAGAAATTCCTTGATCTTGCTTTTAACCCCTAATTTATTCATTTTTAGAAGACACAAAAACTGAAGGGGGCATTTTGTTAGTCACACCACTTTATACTAAAACAATCTGCCTTTGTTTTTTGAGCCTAAGATATTTGAAACTGAGGAAAGGAAACGCATAAGAGTTGCCTCTAGCAACTAGTACAGTTATCGTTTCTTTCCTGCAGCCCTGCATAAAAGGCCCAATGTGTATGACACAGAACTCTTCACACTAAGTTTTGCTATTTACTAAGTGAGTAAAAGGGAATTAAAAAAAAAGTTTGTGGAATCCAAAATACAACTTTACCTTTAAAACATCTAGATTAAAATTTAACCAGAAACACTTTTGCTGTATACACACAAGCAATATGGCTTCTAGTAGAACATAAGAGGAGACAACTGCTGTATGCAACATTTCACATTCACATGCAACACTGTCTAAATTGCTGAGTGTTCCTGTAACTCAGAATACTGAATTATAAGAGGCTATTCTCTATTCTATTAGCTATGTGGGTGAAAAAAAGAGTATGGGTTTGAAGGGCATCTCATATCCTACTATTATTATGTTTCTGCTCCCCTCATCATAGGGTCTTACAGCAACAAAATAGACTGGTATATGACTCAGCTAAAGAAATCTATGAGGTATTTGGTGGAATCGACCTTCAAATACCTGGGTGTCCTGCAAAGGTGAGAGGCAACCATAGCTGCTTTCTCTTTGCACATTTACACCACTAGCATGTTGCAGGGATCTGGTATGCAAAGTGTATGATGTGCTGGCTCATGAAGAGCAATGCCCAGCATAAAAAAGGCATAATAAAGGCCACTCCTTCCTGTACATCCACTGCGTGCAAGGGTGACTTAAAGTGAAGAGAAGAGAGTCAATGAATGTCAGGCTGCCAAGTTCCTGAAAACACAGCAAGCATATGCCTGTTCTTACACTCTGCCAATAAAAAGTTTGCCTTTGCAATGCCCAAAATCTGATTAAAACTGCACAAGGTACTTTTTCCAAAGACACCTAATCTTTGCACTATGCTGGCTATACAAGTAGCCATTTTTAGCTATATAGTCAACCAGTTTTACACAGCTTTCTATTGCTAATACATTTAAAGTTGATTGAAAGAATCGAGGCAGCCTACCAATACATATTTTACTGACCAGCAAACCACGGTCGATGTAGAGGAAAAATTAGATCAAATAGAAACTAATTTTAAACAGGAATTTCAGGTTTTCTAATAAAAAAAATTGGATTTGTCACCAAAAAATCAAATTGGAATTAGGTTCAAAGTAGCTGATTGTAACATGCTTGGCAAGCATAAAAGGACGAGAGAAATAAAATGGTTGCTTTGGTCAACACCAACACTTGCCCATTCCTCTAGTTTAGTATTGTATTGTTTCTCTACAAATTGCTTTTGGAAAATCATGGATCCATGAATGACGTTGGGTGACCGCAGTACACATGACAGATTTTTCCCCGAGATGACCCTGACCATTTGTATCAGATGTATCATCTGAGTTTTGGATTTGAAGATAAGGAGCTTAGGGTTAACAATTAAAGCAAGGATTGAGATTCTGATAAGAGGTTGAGGTTTGAGGCTTATCAGGAAGAGAAAACTGTATTTACTATTTAGTCTAATGTTAAAAGTTAGAGTTTAGCAAATTTAAACCTAACTGATGCACCATGTATTAGTGCCAAGATGTGCTAAAAATCTTTGCCCTCATACTTCTGCAGAATTTTTGGAAATTTCCTTACTAGTATAGATACCTCCTTACTCCTCTCCCTATGCTCCCTCTTTTCCAAAGTCTGACACCACAAAATTTTAGAGTTTGAGGTTTGTAGGAGGCACATGGGTTTTGTAAGAGGAAAAACTACAGGTATGCGTTAGGATTGACTGAAAAAGGACACATCATGCCAAACCCTTGGCTATGCAGCCAGCCAATCACTACTCTAGCTTTGAAAATAGTTATAGTTTAGCTAATGAAGTATTCTTAAAAAAATTTCACGTAACAGACAAACAATTTTTGCTGATGTATGTAAATTATATATATATATGGTCAACATGTGTAAAAATACCTCTAAGCTTCTGACACCCTTAGACAAAAGCCCAGCTTCCCTTGTGCGATCAAGTCCTGCCGGTTGCGCTTGGAGACTTCAGCAGCAAAGACTACAGTAAAACATTAAAAAAGTCAGACAAAGAAAATGCTGGAAAAAAAGCAAATTGTGACCCTGGTAAAACAAGCAGGTATAGGTCACACTATTTAAGAAAAGTTCTTTTCCCAGAAGCCCTTTCAAGGACAAGACGCCCTTGTGATTAAGAAAAAGGCCTTAGGAAAGTAGAAGGGGAGCCACAGATGTCACACACTCCCACAAAAACAGAACGTTACCCTGAAAAGTCAATATAGAAGAGGTGTTTCTGTGCTCCCCTGCTGTCTGGCATCTGTGGAACATTCCTGAGGAAATCTTTGGAATAGGTGACTTGGATCACCAAGAAGGAATTTGATACTGTTCCACGATTGGATAAAGAAAGAGGAGTAGGGGTAGACAACAAATATAAGATACACACACAGAAAGTACAGAGCAGCATAGTAAGAACTATGTTCTTCAAAAAAGATAACATCATTGTAAGAGAAGGCTTACATAGGTACCATAGGGATTTGTGGTTGCCTGACCTACATATAAAGCCAAACTATAAGTGATTATTACAATAATAACAATAAAGAACCAATTCATTAATAAACATCATGAATCATACTGGTAGTTAAGGAAAGGGGACATTCCTAAGTAAGTTTGTACAAAAAATTATGCCAATATTCTTTTGATATTATTTATATTTCAGTTTTCCAAATCACCTACCAGCTTGTCACATCCCTTGTGAACATCAGCAAGATTTCCCCAGTATTGGAAAAGTTTCTCCTCCCTCTCATTTGTCAAAATGGTGGACACAGATTGACAAGTACCATAGGGATGTGATCCTTTTTGTCAAATGTAGCATTTACCATTTTGGATTTATGGCCAGCTAAAGGGCTAGTGTAAGTAGACTTCTGAGATCAATTAGGTCAATATTTGATATATTTGGGCTTTGATGATTTTCCTCCATAAGAGCCAATGCGAATCCATTTAAAAAACAGATTAAAATGCTAAAATGTGTGGTACGGTAAAAAGTATTCCACATTGAGGGAATCTAATGTAACAGTTTTACAGTCGTGGTGTTTTGATGGGCATATCTTGCTGCTGAAGCAGCAGGGTGATGTTAGGAGACAGCATGCGATTCAACTTGCTGGTAAGCAAACAAAACTGAAATATTACTTTTGGAGGGCATTGGTCTTCTATGAAGAATATCATTTCATAAAAAGACAAGAAACGATTTCACAATTTTGTAGATACCTTGTGAACAATTTAACCTGCATTCTTTGCAACAGGGAAGCAGACAGTATGCAAAATCCAGAAATCAGCACTTTCAGGCACTAACAGACAGTCAGGATATGTCAAAGACGAATAAAATGTACAAGAAGCAGTAAATTTTAGCAACAAATTCTATTTCAGAGTTCTTAAACTGATTTTTAAATTTGTAGCTATGGGTTACTGCACTTTTCACACACCCATGTTGAATCCGCCTACATGTGCCTGTGCTCACCCCTGTCACTCCATTATTCTAATTTACAGTTTAGCTCACGTTGGATCAGATTAGAAACATGTTTACATGGACTATAGCAAGTACACCTTTAATTTAAACTTATTATTTATGACACTCTGTTGAGGAATAGACACAAACATCAATTAAATTGCAATTGAAATAACCTGGTAGCTAAATGCCAGGGAAAATATTGCAACTTATTGAAAATTATGATTTAAACAGGGTTATGCTGTCTGGCCATTGTAAAAGAAAATGTGAATAAAATTGGATGACCATAACAAACAACAGGACTCCAGTTGAACATTTTTGCAAGCAGCAACACCTCCGCTAATCTCCTTTTTTGTTTTTTTTTTATCATTTTTTTATATTTAAAAAATGATTGACTGTTTAAGTAGTGCCTTCAAATTACTACTATAGCTTTTGGTTGTCAGCACTTTTTTGTTATAGTATTATAACTATAAAATGTTACAAAAAAGCTTCTATCTATCCCTAAATTATTCAATTTTCTCATTGTAAAATGCCAATAATAATTTAAATAATGGAGGAAATTATTATTTCACAGTTGTTCTACATGGTCCATGTGACTAGAGGTGTGGCAGGGATGTGATTTCTGTCTAAATATTTCCTGCTAAATGGTTGTGTTCGTCTAAAACGGTGGAAGGTATGCCAAAGTGTGTAAATCTGCTTACTGCTCACCTTTACAAGAATAAAAATAAAGACAAAATTGCTATGTATGTCCCTGTTTTGGAACTGTACCCTCATTTTCTGTCTTCTTGGCCAGAAAGTGAACAGGAACAAGAACAAGAAAAATCTGACAAGGGTTTTACATTATCTAACTTTTTTTTTGTTTTATAAATAGCAATTTTATTTTGCTGCATGCCCATAAGAGAGATTTCCCCTACACTTCTTGCCTAAATCAGGTAGCAATCTGGATGCAGTAGTCAAGGCAAAGTTCCTATGTGCAAGGTACAATAGCTTAATGGATGACTGTAAAATGGCAAAGAGCAACCAAATCAATAAAAAAATAGATAAAAAATGAACTCACTTCAATAACAGCTACCTCTTAACCAATAGAAAAAGTAGAGAAAATATGTATATGTAAATTTTGATTCCACTGCTTTATAAAGCATGTGCTGTCCACAGTTACCTATCAGATATTTCATTTCTCTTTCTAATTTGCTCTACAGAAATGACAGATAGAATCTGATTAAATGTTATGATCAACAAAGACAAATTCCATTTAGATGCTTTGTTAACCATTTAAATGTGTGAGGAGTTTGAGATTACCAGCCTAAGGAGTGATTTAGGAAAAATGACCATATTTTGTAAAGAAAACATTAAATGACTACCCAAACTGATATTTTAGATAAGGTGCAGCTGAATTCCCTCTCCACACCTGTGTTATAGCCATTACAAGGACCTTTTTCTCCCTCACCTTTTTGATCCTCCTTGGTGGTTACAAAAATGGTGTTCCCAGGAAAAATAGGAATATGTAATGTAACAGAACAAATTATCACCCATCCCTAAATAAAACATCTAGTTTGTCGGGAATTATCCTTTATTGAATCAAATCTTCTCTTTCCAATATTGTTCAGGGACTTTGATTGTAAATTTTCTGCTCCATCCACTTTTCCTGTTTGATTTTTATTTACTTTAAGTAAAGTGGAGTTGGAATTCCTGTGCTAAAGATAGGGAAAGCAGAGCTTGCAAATATGACAAGAAAATGTATCCAAAAGATAAAAAAAACAATTGATGATTCAGCTTACCAGCATCTACCCCATGCTAAAATATCTGTATTGGGTCAGCTGTCCTTTTAATGTAACATTTTGTTTCTGTTAATATCTACATGTGCTAAAAAAAGTGCATGAAAGAATCTGCTGTCGATCTCCCCTACAGAGGGGCAAATGGAACTGTTAAAATGCAGTGAAGAATCCGTCAAACATTTTGCAGAAAAGAAAAAAAATGGATGGTAACACAAAGTCTAACTTTAGTCTCTCCTTTTTTTTTTTTTTTTGCAGCTAATCTTTGCTGCTTGACAAGAAGATAAGGTGACAAATTCAAATGTGCGATCAGCTTGGTGTTCCAGAATCTCATTATGGATATAACATAGATTTCACAACCCAAGAAGAAATTGTTTGCCTTCTTAGCAAAAACACAGCCAGGAAAAGACCAGAAGGTCATCTCTGTTAAATAAACACTTTTATATTTTCAAGAAGATTTCAGGTCTCCAGTGAAGTCCATCAAACCTTTCATGCTTCGGAGGCAAGCCACATTCCTAGATCTCTGTGGCATCTTTATTCAGGAGTACGTGCTTTCAGCTACCTTGTATCCTGACAGTCAGCCATTTTGTATTCACCTACTTTACAATCATTCAAACCCCCTGAACATTCCTTAAGGATTCCATCACATTTATTTTTGAAAGTTCTTAATTTGGTTTCTGTTTTACCAGTGAAATCCATCTTGTTTTCAATCCAAAGCAGCTTTAGGCTTGTTTTCTATATGATAGCATCTACAAAAAAGAGGTGGGCCTCATTTGGAGTAAATGTTTACCTAAAAATCATCTATTTCTTTGACTTCCTCTTGCCAGGCCATGGATGATAGCATTTCTAGCCACTTCTTTGCAAGAAATGAGTCTACTTTTGTTAGGCTTTTAAAAAAAATATAAACCTGTTATTTTGTGCTGCACGTTGAAAGCAAAACTTGAGAAAAAGTTTGCTGTAAAATATATCTGTGAGTATAGAGGAAATGGAGGCTCTTTAAGTTTGGTTAAACAATTTTTTTTCAAATGGCAACCTCTAAAAAATTCTGAGCACAATAATTATCCAGTGTTTTTTTTTTCAAATTATATTTCTTAAAGGAGAAGTTCCTAAATGTTGGTAGATATTTCTTAAACCACCACACAAGAAAAATAAAAATCTCTCAACCTGAAAAGCCAGTGATCTTTGTCTTTGTTTCACAAAATCACATTTCATCTCTTGACCTAATGTCACATTCCTTTTCCTTTACAAATACTTGATTTGTAATAGAACTGTGCTCAATAATTACATCTGTTGTTTGCCACTGCAAGCTCCCAGGCGTATGCACTGGATCTGTACTGGCTTCATGGACCTCTGTAGAAAACATTTTCCCTTTTCTTGATCAACAAGTTTGGGGAGGCATGGACACCCATGGTCCCCAGCCGTGATCTCCATATTATGAAAAGTCTTCCTCTACTATGTAACATAATGCTTTCAGGATTACATGGATGATGTAGAGTTATCACCCAAGGAAAAGGCAGAGTGTGTCCAAGCAGGTGTTACAACACAAAAAATTACATCTCTTTCAACAGATAACGCAGACAAAAAGCTATCAAAGATCCCAAAGCAGGCCGCATGGGTGTTGGTGCGTTAAGAGATAAAATATTGTGTCTTCAAAAAGTCTTAAGAGGTCACAGCTCTATGAGTTCCTTATGGCTTCTGAGGTCCAGGAGACAGCACAACAGGAGTAGACAGCCCATCAACACTGAGAGTTGGAACATGGATCTGGCTGTTTCCATTGGCTGGGAACTGCAATTCAAGAAATAGCGTGCGTCATGTTACTCATACATAACAATTATCCCATTTTTGCCCTTTCACAGGAGGGACAATGGGGAAAATGATGTATTTCTCTAAAAAGAAAAGAGAAACATCAGTTTTCCCTAGATGTAAAGACGCAATAAATGGTGGGAGACCAAACTCTTTTACCAAAAACATTATAGTAAAATCTCTGTTGGAGAAAATTCTTTTAATTATTTTGTTCCAAACAACAGGATGTAAGAGAGGGTTCTAAGAGAGGGAAATAACCTGTAGGACAATTATCAACGGAACAGGATTTCTCATTGGAATTTTTCTCTTCTCACCTCCTATTCTAATATCTGTCCCAGTGTCAATGGTCACCAGGACAAATAGAGAGGGAGAATTCAGACCAAACAAAGATACCTAGGATACTTTTCACAATCCTTGTCATTAAAATTATATTAAGATGAAGGTGGAAATTAGAATAAATCCCATACAAATATGTACAAAAATACAGTAACAAAAATACAGAACAGCACCAAGCAAAATGTTAAATGCTAAAGGGAATTCTGGAGGATGTCACTGCTGACCTCTTTATGAAAGAGCCAGTTGCCAATCTCCTATGAGTCTCTGGCATGGAATAGGCATACAGCCAGAACCTTCTCCTTGCATATTCGTTCCAGCACAGCAATCAGGGATGTACAGAGACCATTTAATTAGCAAGACAGCCAGGACACAGGCAATTTTAGAAATAAAGTTCTGAGAAAGTACAGAAGCCATTTATTCAGCAAGACATCCTTTTTCCCAACCTTCATGATTCTTTTAGAACAGGTTTCCTTTAAGAATATGAGTATGTACAAATATAATATTAAAATACAAAAGCATACATATTGGTATAAAAGTCATTTTGCCTGCCAGAATGTTAGATTTGTTTTCTTCATTTCACCAACCTTGCTTGAACCAAAGAATTACCTGGAAGGACAGCTTTGCTGGACTCCGGGGAGCTATTGGGCTAAGTGTACTCCAGAAGTGGATAGAAGGAGGCAGGGAACTTGGGGTAAGCAGCAGTGGAGTCTAAAAACACAAGGAATAAGAGAATTTCAGATCAATTACCTTTTAATAAATGTGGATTTAAGCTTGACATCCTAGCTCATTCTACACTCAAGGGCAAAGCAAAAAGTGTGGTAACCCATAGCATCCAGTCAGAAGGCATTATTACTGCCAGACAACTGACTGCCTGCTATAGAAACTTTTTTTTTACATAGTTAGTACTTTTTGCACTATAAAAAGGCTATAAAAAGATTGATCATGTCTCCTATTCAACATCCCATTCCATGGGCAGGTAAAGCTGCATAGAGCTACCCTGGGGGGGGGCAATAATATGAACCTCCAACCATCATAATCATTTATTATATTATTAGTCAGAGAGATTTTACAACCTATTGATAATTCAATGCCTATTTCCTAATGTGAAGTGTAAAGAGTGTAAACCATGAATGTAATCCCACTCAGCAAGCTGTCAGTAGGCAGATGTCCCTGTCCATCACACAAACTTATGTCCTCCTTTTTTGAACAGACATGTGTACGAAATACTCTGCCAGATACACACCATATTTTTATAGGGGTAAGCTTTGAAATAACCCTTTGTACGCTCATTCAGTGAGTCAGTGCTGATATTGGTGTTTTCTTTTGACCTGCAGTAACTTGCAACTTGCAAACAGAATAAGGCTGCAGGGTGAGAAAATCAGGTGGTTTAAATATATTTGAGTCTAATCAGGCCGCAATATTGGCACAAAAAATGTTAGGGTACAGCATTTTTAAAAGACCCCTGATATGAGACCTCATGAAGGAGTCGGTAAAGATGATCCTATTTCTATAAGTACAGTCAGGCAACATTATTACAAAAAGATAGTACAGACGGTACAGAACTGTTTGTTGGCTCTGCTTGTTTCTGTTGCCTGTCCCACCAAATCTCATTCAATCGCGTTATCTGGTGACTCTCCATTACATCGTGACAGGACTTTTTTTTCTCATTTAAGGACGAGACTCCACTGCATCAGATCCTTTGGATCTCCACTCCAATTAAACCACCAACACAATTCTAACCGTACTCTCAAACCTCCTACTTGCTCAATTGGAAATTTACATTCTAAGCAACTTTTTATTCCACTCATACCACCAACACTAATATAGAGAGTAAACACTTTCTCAAACCCTCTACTCACTCTATTGGTAATTCACATAGCAAGTACCTATTCACTCCACTTATACCACAAACGTAATAAAATTTGCAAGTACCCATAAACCCCCTACATTATTGATGATTCACAATGCTCATGAGAATTACACTTATTCACATATAACCTTTGACCATTCTGTAATCTTTTTATACCACCCAGGACTAGGCTTGTAATATAATTTTCTTCACATCACACTCTGCTTCAAAACCATTATCCTCACATCGCACTCTGCCTTAAAACCACTTTCTTTCTGATTATCCAACCTATAATACTTATAATGATTTTACAGGTTCCATACATCATCTCCTTACATTACCAACAATCAAATAGGCAAGTATACTGATTATACATACTTTCCCATCCTACTATTGAATCCTTCTACCATAATTTTGGATACATTTCCACTACTTATTTATCAATCACCACTCCTCTAATCAATTTTCTATTTCTCTCTCTAGCTACATTTGGTACGTCCTTTACCTCCCCATATTTTTCTGCTCTGTTTTTCCAAGCAATGTAAGTAACTTGGACCCACATCTCTAGCTTTTACACATTGATCTTAAAATACTATCAAACTGGTAGCTTACCTTGTTACTTTTATTTAGTCTATATTATGCAACACTAGAAATACTTTGTTTTTACCTTCTAAGAAGTAAGTTAATTACTACGAATTACTATTTGGCAAAATTCTTCACATATAGTTTATCTCACATATCAATTAACATTACACTAACCTTCTATTTCTATCTATTTTGGTCACCTTTTCTGGAATATACACACTTTTTAGTTTTCTATAATACTCATTACCTCCAATTATCCATATCCAGACTTCTACATAGTTGTAAGTAACCCCCTACCATTTATTCTACTTAAACATGATTTGAAGTGTAAATTTACTCTCCATTCCACATCTCCTAGCACTAAATAAATTAAAACTAATTTCCAGTCATCCTCAATGTAACCTCTCTCCCCTATTGGTGCAGCTATTGGCGTGAATACCTGCAGATGTTTTTATACTCATCATAGTACAGTGGTCATTAAACTGTAAGTATTAATTTCTATTTATTTCTTGAACACTGTCCAATTGGATGTTAATGATGATCGAAACTGTTGTCAGTCAACTATAATTATATCTCCCCTTTTTTTGTTTTGTTTTTTTCTGTGTTAACTGTACAACTAGAATACAACAAGAAACGCGTCAGGTTATTGAGAATATGTCATTTAATGTTTGAAGAGACTAAAATAACCAAATGCATCACTGTAATTGCTTGTAAAATTGTTTTTTTCACATTTTCACAATTTTTTTATATGCTTATAGTGCTTATCAAGTGATTAGTGGGTCTACAAGTATGGTAGAATTAGGATCTGAACTTATCACAATAAAAAAACACACACTGCTTAAAATTTGTCATATGCCTGCCTATCTTCTTTCCCCTATTTTTTCTGCCTGTTTCTGCCTACAGAATATAATCAAGGTTTGGGATAGTGTGGGAACAGGTAAAGAATGCAAATCCCCAAAACTATAGACAGAGTGTGGATGATAAAAAAAGATGGTACTGTCTATTTCTGGCCTGCTGTACATGTTCCTAACATAATCTTGAAAATCTAAAAAGCTCTGTTTTGTGTTTCACTTACCAGTGAATGAGAAGTGATGACTGATGATGCACTTCCAGGAGCCAGCAATGAGTTAACAGCAGCATTCATCTTTTCCTGTCCAATCACAGTGGAGAAGGGGATTTCCAGGTCTTTTGGCTTTTTCCCTTTAACAGGATGTCCTTCCTGTGGTGTGACTGCTGGAGGAGCCTCCTCTTTCTTCTCTTCTTCCTGTAGATCATCCTTGGCTTTTATTTCGTCCTTCTCTGGGGAGTTGATGACCACCAAGATCTCCTGGGCAAGCGGCTGTTCTGAGCTTGTAGTTTTTATCTCAGGAAGAGATGCCAGAAAGACCTGTGGCTCAGTGAGGTCTTCCACATTAGCAGATGCATCTTCAAGAGGGTCCTCCACTTTGATATCAGGAGTTGGGGGATCCACTGTGACCTACAGAAAAAAATAAATAAATACACATGCCAATGCCCTATCGAAAACCAAAAAAACAATTAACGGTATTATTAATTTGTTTGTAATTGTAAAAGAACTACAACCTAATAGAAAACAGGGTGCTGTTTTAAAAAGTGGAAAAATCTGCTAATTGTAAAACTATTCAGCCAGCCCTGGTGTTTAAACAGTCAGAAGGGTGCCCCTTTACTTACAGTTGGAACTCTCAATGTGGCTAAAACATGCCAGATTAGCAGCATTGGACATTATAATGCAAGAGATTGTTTCACTAATTCTCTTTAGAGCTTGCACATAGCATTAGAGGCAAATATTTTTTTCCTGATTAAGAGATATTCAGCTATGAAATGAGGATATTACACAAAACATCATATTCCCAACTTTTACAGCAATATAGAGCAAGAAAAGGCCTAATAAATGTATTATTAGTGAAGAGATTTTCTATATGGATGATGATTTGAAGCTCCCTCTCAGTCCCTTTTCCTTCAAAAACACACTCTATACCATCTCAATAATGAGAGCTTCATTTATAGCAGCTGCAATAATTTTGTGGGATAGTGTCATAGCAGGAAAACCGTTGTACATGAAAATAAAAATTAGTTTTAGATAGAGTAAAAAATTGGTATAACTAGGTTTTTATTTATGTCCTGTCCCCAATGGTGAGATTCCATTTACTTCCTGTGTACTCAATTAACGAAGATATATTTACCAGAAGGCACTGTGCCCGGGGTGGTAAAATCCACAGATATGAAAGTAAATGTGTAGAAAAAAACATAGTGCCTTATCAAATTTAGAGGAATGGTTTTATGTTACTGCAAAGGTATTTTTAAATGAAAGCTACATTACAAGGAAAACTCAACAATTCCCAATAAAACTCATTCTCAGAACATTGCTCTGTTATTTCTCCTTCCACATCCATGTCATCCTACATCTTTTTATCCTTCCAGGTAATTCTCTTCAGAGCCAATATCAAAGCCATATACATATGTGTATAATATATTTACTGAAATAAAATGTAGACATTACATGTAGCTGAAGTTCTTTGGAGCTGTGGATGTTAACTTCCAAAGAAAGATCTGCATCACTCTGATCCATGGACTCATACTGGGGAATGTCAACACTCTGACTCCTGGGTTCCTGCAGTGGGGGAGCTTCTGCTGGAGGCAAGGCTTCCAGTTTGCTAGTCCTGGGCTGTGTAGTGGGAGGGGACTGCAGGGACTGGATGGTGAAAGTGGAATACAAGCCGGAGCGCATGTACTCATTGCGGCTGGTCTTGGGGCTGCTTCTTGCCATCTTAGGGGCGTAAGGGGAGCTGTCTCCAGGCTTGAGTGACTGGGCCAGTTCATTCACAGGCTCCCTACTTTTTCCATCTTCTTTGCAGGCCTCTCCACTGCAGGGATCTGGATAACACACAAACTTGTACACAAACTTTTGCCCACTGACTTTCTTAATAATATTCTGAAGAAAAAACAAAACAGGTATACATCCGTGTTATTAATTGTTTTTGACTAATGCAGTAAAAGTTATGGCCTATACAAAATTAGTTTTTTTCTATACTACAGTTTTAGAGAATAACAAAATCAAAACAAAGTTTGTTGCTAAGTCAGATAACAGTAATCATCAAAGTGTTTTAGAGCCCCAATCCACACAATACTAATATTTTCAGGGTTGTTGGCAAAAGGAATCACATGCCTGTCTCTCTCAAAGACTCAAGTGAAGATATCTCCCCACCAGAATTTCTGCTTTGTTTAATTGGCACATTCATTACAAGGCCAAATTATGGTGTCACACTTTTCATATTAGTGATAACTTATATTATTATATAGATTATTATATTGTTATAAAATAAAAAAATTGAAAAGCCAGCTACAAAAAATGTTTCTCATGACATTGTTGGTGGGGTGAGCCAAATTGGTGTTGGTGACATTGTTGGTGGGGTGATACCAAATCCCAATAATGGAATATCTGAATGGTATAATAAACTAGATCATCCACCAAGTTCTACAATGGACATTAAATCTGTTTTGGGAGGAAAATTACAGATAACATCATACATCAAAATGTTAGAGTTAAGAATTTGGACCAATGAGAACTTCTGGAAAATTACAGTAGGTTCTAAGTTAAATCTGACTTGCAGTGGGGGGAAATATTTATAACAAAAGCCCTAAATATCTTATAATTATACACAGATATATCTTTCTCAATACAGAAGATAATGGGTAACCATCAAGTGGCAAATCAGGTCACCTACTGGCATAAAGTTTGATGGGAATTTTATTTGCAAAAATTATGCACATCCCGACTCAAAATCAGATATCACCATTGAGTCATTGTATATGACTTTAGGTATGTCAGAGACCCATCAACGATCTTCACTGAAGAAAATCATATTAAGTTACTGTATACTAGGAGGCAACACTGTTTCCTATTCTACAAAGCAGAGAAGTGCACAGACACCAGTAAAATCCTTATTTATTTGTACAGCAAACTAGGTGAAGGGTACAAGTGTCAATATTTGTAATACCAATGGTCTTTTGTTAGATGCCTTATAGACACCACAAGGACACTAACTTTATAGAAAGTCAAAAGGGGTTTGATTTACGAAAGGAATAAAGGCTGCTTATATAGCAAAGTGTATTATGCTTGCAAGAAATATTTCACTTAGCTTAATAAATGTGATTAAGCTGATTTCAATCATCCAATTACATGCAAGGAAAACCCTTTTTGTTTTTTAAAATCCTTGCATGTGATTGGGTATTTATCACAAAATGAACTATACCCTAAATTGCTGAACTAAGTCAAGTATCCCTTGCAAGAAAATAATTCACTTGTTACTATGTAAAAAGCCTAAATTCCTTTAGTAAATCACCCCATGTAGAAAAGCTGCATTAGTGGCTGATTTGTGTTCGTAAGCATATTCAAGAGATCTTTAGAAATTAGAAACTGATATTAGTTAATGCCATAGGAGAAAAGAGGAAGGAAGTACTAAGATCTCTGCAAGAGATAGAAAAAATACCTATAAATTCCTATCTGCTTTTTTGGATTTTTTAAATATATGTATACTACACTTTTTTAACAACCAAACATTTAAAGAAAACCTTTACTGAAAAATGTTTTTTTTATAAAAGGGTAAGCATTGCTTACCTGGCTGTCCTGATGCCCGTATGGCAATTGTAGCCAATGAAATCAGTTCCCACACACAATTTTTTTTCCTTTAAATCTCAGGGCTCCTTTCCCTAGTTGACTTTGTATTTCAATAGATTTTTATTCAAAGTTTTTTGCATATACAACAAACAAGTAAATAAAAAAAAAGTGGGACAAGAAGATTTACATAGTGGTTAGGCATAAGAGTTTAAGAAGTGATATAACCATGGATAATCACAACTTAAACAAAAAAAATTAGACTCTGCAACAAGATGTGAACCAGCAAAACTAAAAAGTTAGTCCCACGGTAAGGGATTCTGGAAAGGGAAGAAGGAGATTGGGGGTAGTAAGGAGGGGGGGGTGTCCACTTCAGGGAGGAGTTTGAGACGAGGAATTGTGGGCGATCCATGGATCCCAGGTAAAGTTAAACACATGAGGGGTACTTTTGACCATGCAGGTGGGTTTATCATTTACCATAATCCAGTTGAGTTTAGCCGATGGAGAAGTCATCGGTATTAAAGGGGACTTCCATGTTCTGGCCAGGGTAATTCTTCCAGCCAGCAGCATGTGATTCACTGTAAGGTCTGTGAAAATGTGGAATCAGCTCCCTCAGGAAGTAATTTCAGCAACTACTATAGATTGCTGGATGAAGAAAAGCTGGATGTTTTCTAGAAGCACAGAAAATAACTGGTATTAGGCTTTAAAGTAAAAAAAACTTAAAGAGTAAAAAAGAGACTGCTGATCCAGGGAACATCCAATTGCGTCATGGAATCAGGAAGGAATTTTTTCCCCGTTGAAGCAAATTGTACCAGGGTTTTTTTTGCCTTCCTCTGGACCAACTATGTCTGTCTAGGGTTTTATATCTGGGATTTGTTTATTTCCCAAGTGGTTGAACTTGATGGACTTCTGTCTTTTTTCAACCTAACCTACTATGTAACTATGTAGTTACAGAATACTTTTGGTTTATTTAGGCAATGGTATATCAGTTTTACTCAACAGGGCACATTCAGACCTAATAGGGAAATGGGTTTGGATATTAGAAGAAAGGAGGTGAAACGCCTTCTTCCAGAATTCTTGCGTTTCTTGTTTCATATCACCTAGCCCACCACAGCCTCTAAAAGAGAGGCGAGAGGAGCCAGGGAAGCTTTGAGCCCACTTAGTTGGGACCAGATACCAAGGTAACATAACCTTGTAGTTCATTTCAAACAAACTGACATTGGATAAAACCTTAGAAATGTTGCGGCAAATCTCGATCCACTCCTCTGACTCCCTAGTTTTGACCAAGTCCCTTTCCCAGGCTTGCATATAGAATAATTTAAAGGAGGGGGTCGAGAGAGCCAAGTAAAGAATTGAAATCTGGCCCACCGAGTCATCCAAAGATTTACAAGTACTCCCAAATGGCATTCTGGAATGGGGGGGGGGGGGGGGCTTTTGGGACATTTTGGAACTCAGTTGGGAGTAGCGGAAAGCCAATAAGACAATGAGGTAATTCTCTACTTTGGACCAGGTGGTCAAAACTAAGAATGTGCCTACCTGAAATAAGGCCCCCCACACAGAAAAACGTGGGCAACCCACCAAGAAAATCAGTGAGGCAGCAAACCTGGGGGAAATTCAGGATTTCCCCAAAGCGAAGCAAGAAGTGAAAAGGCTAAGCTAATTTTCGGATGGTGTTTTACTCTATCCCAGAGTATTGTAAAGAGGGGCAAGGGATCTTGGGCATGAGAAGATTAGGAATACACATAAGAGAGGAAATGTCAAAATCCGTTGAAGCTGTGGCTTCATATCAAGCAACTGGGGTCTCTGGGATAATAGGGTTGTATGGGATAAGTGTGCCGCTCTATGGAACAGCCTAAAATTAGGTACTTCCAGACCGCCTTAAAGTTTAGGGGAAAGCATGACAAAATGGTTAATACAACTTCCTTTGCGATCCCATATGAAAGCCATAGCCTTGGATTGAAGCAGTTCCAAAGATCTGCGTGGAGTTGGAATGGGAAGTGTTTAGAATAAGTAAAAAAATTATGGTAAAACATTCATTTTTACTGTTATCACTCTACCCAATCAGGAAGGTGGGGGAGGCAAAACATCTGGAAAGGTCCAAAAAAATCTGCTGAAATAGGGGGAACATAGTTTGAGGTAAATAAATGCCAGGGGTCAGAGGTGAGTTTGATGCCCAGGTATGGCAAAGCCATTGTCTGCCACTTTAGGTCAAAAGATTGTTTCAGTAACTTAACAGTGGACTGATCTGGATTTATATTCATGGCCATTGACTGGGAATGGTTAACTTTTAGACCTGAAATATCTGCAAATTGTTTAGGAATTTTGAATAGGTCAGGAATAGATATCAGGGGGGTAGTAATATACATTGGGATGTTGTCTGCGAAAAGTGCACATTTATGTTCTACTCCTCCAAAGAATATGACTTTGACATCAGGGCAAGAGCATATGGCTATGACTATGGGTTCAATGGCTAAAGCAAAGAGCATGGGAGAAAGAGGGCATCCTTGCCTGGTGCCTTCTTTGATAAATTTAGGGGAAAAGTAACCCCCTACAGGGATCTTTGTTTCAGGGGACTTGTATAAGATGGACAGACTCCTCAAAAATGCACCACCAAAATTCATGCAGTTCAGTATGTAAAATAAGTAGTCCCAAGAGAGACTGTCAAATGCTTTTTGAAGGTCTATAGAAAGGAGCATAGCCTTTCTGTTCCGGAACTCCTGTTCCAGTTTGCAGAGACTGAAGAGATCAAGTCATTTGATCGCTTGGTTTTGTCCAGGGCCTGGCGAAAAGGAATGAATTCCACCTGATCAGGGTAAATATACCTACTGAGGAAGGAGTTCAACCAAAGGAAAAGAATTTTGGTGAGGATCTTGAGATCACAATTAATGAGGGAGATGGGGCGATAATTAGAGGCAGAAGAAGGATCCTTGCCCGGTTTGGGGATCACGCTAATGTGGGCTAAATTTGCTTCCCCACATAAGCATTCCCCCTCCCTTAGGGCATTCAGATTCAGCTTGTTAACTAAAAGCTGAACCGGTTTATCAGACCAAAAAACTATGACTCGACCACCGAATGGATTTCTCAGCTCTAGTAGTTAAACATAGATCAGTTTCTGTCCTTAAAGATTCAATCTGGGGACATAAGTCAAGTTGTGGTGACTGTTTGTGTTGACCTAAGAGATCCTTTTAAGCTTTCATTTTGGTCTCAATCATTTTGGTTTGGACTTTTTGAGTCTAGAGCCAAGTTTAATCAGCTCCCCTCTAATAGTGACCTTAAAAGCTTCCCAGTTATTGGTGAATGATGTGTCAGTAGGATTACTGAGCAAAAAGAAATCCTCAATACCAAATTCGATTTCAATGCCTATTAGTTTGTCTGGGTACATACTATCATTTAGTCTCCCATGAAATCCAGATTGTCTACCTCCCAAAGTGGAGAGTGTAACCACCACAGGGTCATGATAAGAGCAAATGGATGAGAGATTACGGGCACTTTGGACAAGAGGTACCGAGTGAGCTGGCAGAAAAAAGTCGTCAACTCTGGAGTAAAGTTGAAGGGCCGAGGAGAATTGTGTAAAGTTCCTAGTTGAAGGGTAAGTTCCCTCCAAATAGTTCACTGCAGTCCAAATAGTTGTTCACTGCAAGCCAGACATGATGTCTTGAATCAGAACTGCGGTGGATAGGCAGAAAACAGCTGCTGCAACAGGACATAACAACACGGCCAAGACCACACATTGCAAAGACATGTTGTATACTGTATATGACAAAATAGGGAGGTAAGCTAAACCTATATTTTCAAGCTACCATTTGAGAACAACTTAAATGAGCAAGTTTAGGTATACTTTATTACATGACAAAGGATTCATACAGAACTAGGTGTTAGCTAAGAACTACGCGTTATAGATCCCTTTTTTAAAAAATCCTTTATACTGAGGCAGCTGATAAAAAGATAAGAAGAAAAAGATACTTCTGTCCCTGTTGTGATGAGTTCTGTAACAAAGGGAACTCTATCAAAGATACATACATAAATCAGACTAGGGACACTCATGCAAGGCTAAAGAAATACACGATATCTATATGCAATATTTCTTATTATGCTAATTTAAAAACAGTTTTAATGTAAATTTAGTCCTGAGCATAATAAAAAAAGAAAAGAAATATGCTTCACTAAAGGTCAGGATACATTTTGTTTAAATACATTTACTGGTTTCTACCATGTGGACAATATTGTACCTTACCTTATCATAGTAGTATCTTAAAGCTCGGCTTAGCTTGTCATAGTTCATGTTGGTCTTGTTTTTCCGCAGGCCCCAAAGTCGCGCCACTTCCTCTGCATCTAATAGTTTAAACTCGCCATCGTTAGAGGTCCAGGAGATGAGGTGTCGGTGGCTCTGTTCCTCCAGCAGCTGCAGGAGAAACTGCCAGAGGGTGCCGGAAGGGTCCATCTCTGTGAGAGAGGAAACCATAAGTCTGATAAAAATACACAGGGCAAGGACAGGGGAGGCCAGAGTGATAACAAACATTAGAGTTTTCAGATGCATTAAACACAAAAATGAGATGGAGTAAAAGTGCACCTGCAGTACTAAAGGAATACTATGCTCTAATAGAGAACAATTAGAAAGACTGAAACTGTTTTTGGGAAACTTACCCAGTCACCAGGCTCAACAGGCAACATGTGCAAGTATGCAGGTGTGTGCACTAAGCCTTGCCCCTACCTTTATTGTCCTGGCCAAGCATGTGCAGTGTTCTGATGTGTGCCTGGAGGTACATGCCCATGCTTTCCTTAACATTCAGATACAATTTAGGACCTCTAAATATCCTATTCTATCTCCCCTAATGCAGCAATGGTAACAAATAATATAGAACAAATGCAGGCCAAAAACAACAAAGAAACCCAACTATATATTAGCAGAAGTCTCTTTAATAAGTCATGTTCATTCACTGTGACTGAATAAGCACTAAGGCAAGGAAAACACAATTTTCTGCCTGATAGAACCCAAGGGCTCGACAATTAGTGCCAAAGAGCTATATCTTCTTCAACTTCAAGTTGGGTACCAAGGAAGTTACCTACCAGCACTGGTAAATGACACCAAACTTTCTCACAACCTAAATTCTGTACAGATACAACAAATTAGTGGAGAATATTGGTATAGGAGGCATATATATCAGTATTTCTTAACCAGGGTTCTGTGGAATCCTAGGGTTCCTTTAAAGGTTGCTAGGGGGTTTCTTGAGGAATGACCAATTTGTTCCTCTCAGATTAGTTACACTAGCACCAATGATCTTTTTGGCTATCTTCCCACAGTTCTCTGCTGCAGTTAGGTAAATTTTGTGGATCTTTTCTCTCCCCTTGCCTGTGATTAGATCATGAAAGGAAATCAACAAGCTATCTATCTCGCTCTCTCCTCTGATAAGCATGTTTTATGTTAGCACAATTGATTGGTTCCATGTGCTGCTTCTCTCTGTCACTAGCCACACACCACAGTAAAGGCTCTGCAGAAGTCTGATACCAAGTCAGAGTCAGGCACTTACTCTGCATATATAAAATAAATTTATTGTAATACAAAATGTGCATTAGTGCGCATATTTACTAATTCCTGACTGCAGCCCTATTAGGGGTTATGGGGTCCTGCCCATTGATTTCTCCTCCACCAGCTCTTTAAAACAGCGGTTGCCAACCAGTGGTCTGTGGATCACTGGTGGTCCATGAGAAAATTTTGATGGTACGCAGAAAAATTTGGACACTCTGCAAAAAGACTTTCACATCTGTTACGACAATTCAAACTTGAAACTGCTCTTGGGTTGAAAAAAAACGTTTTACGTTACATAAGAATTTATATTTTTGCTATATTTAATAGGTACATTTCATATTACTAAAATAGAAGTTCTCTGATCATTTTACAAATGTATTTATCTTTTAAAAAAAAATTAATATTAATGGTCAGGACGCAGAAGCTGACACCAACCAAAAGAACTGCCTGCGTATCTCACCTATGCATCCAGAAAGTACAAAAAATTTGGAAAACAAAATGTATCAGATGATTAAAGCAAACAGTTTGCAATATAAAGCAGTAAAAGGACCAAAAAGGGACCCTTTAGACTTGTGACTAATATGTGTTAATGTGATTGTTGTGCAAGGATGCGTGTTGCGTTGAGGCGGCAAATTCACTTTGTATGGGCCATTTACAGAGGCCTAATGCATGGAAAAATATACCTCCACTATTTTCGACTTGTGTAGCTCACCAAAATGTATTATAGAATCAAAACTTTATGCTGCGGTGTGCTAATGAGCAGATAAATTGCCCTACATTGTATGTATGCAAAGGGTATTAAGAACAAATGTCAATACACTGACATATACTGCATGTTGTTGCACCCCGCATTAACATGGGAGATAAGAGACATGTTTATGTGTTTAAACACGATAAACATGTGATAAACATGAATTATGACTGATTTTCTTGCGGGTCATTACCACAAATTAGCAGAAAGACATAAGATGTCCTTAAGAAAAAAAAAACTGCCATGCATTGATAAGATATACCGGTATATGCACACTCTTCCCATAAGGATGGTCTGCTAAAAAACATCTGCAAAGGCCTTATACAAGTATAACCTTAACCTGGCCAGATTGTCTTGTATTTGTGGCCACTTACAGGCTATGGTGCATTTTTTAAGGCTCATCAATAATTTAATTATTCCATTATGTTTCACATCTATCCTTTAAAAAAATTCCAGAATGAAACACTTCATCTGCATAGGATATTTAAAACACCAATGGATATGAGAAGTAGTGGTCTCTCTGCAGATGTCCAACACAACCCCTTTTGAGTTAGACATATTACTCTGCAATCTGCAATGCTTATGCCACTTGAGGACTGCAAAATTCTAGACTCAGCTGAAAAGGGACTACTGCAGGGAGACTACTGTTTCCAAACTCTGAAGCATGTGAGCAATTGACAAATTTTTCTCTAACTGTTTTAAAATACCAGGAATTTATTTAGCCAATATAAGATAAAAGTTTAGTTGTAATTATTCTCACAATGAATTTACAACTGTTCATTATTTCAAATGTTTATTATATCAAATCACCCAATTCATTTACCAGAACATTGAACAAATATGTAATCATTATATGTGTGCATAAATTGCTCTAAAACATTTGCACATTTATTTTTAGTGAATTGTTAAAATATTGTGACCAAAAAAGAGATTTTGCCAATCATTTCTCCATAGAAAATGCTACAGATCCATTACAAAACTTGTGTGGTAAACACACTAACATAATAGCATAACAATTTCACATGGCAAAATAAGAAAATATTGTTCTAAACAATACAGAAATGAGAAAAAAAGTAAATTTACATTGAGTATGATTACTTTGATTGTTTAAGGTACAAAGATCTGCACAGCTTTAAAGATACATGGCAAAGTTGGTGGCACAATAAAAGTGGCCATAGAGGAGATGCGTAATCGGCCTTAGTGGAGCCCTCGCTTTGCGCAGGCATGGAGCAAATATTTTTTAATATAAACAGTTCAGTGCGCAGACATGCACCTATTTACCAACAGGCCATTCGCTCCAGGCCTGTGCAAAGACCTAAGCACTGACCCATTTTAATAAATAGGCATTTGCTGGGGGCCTGTGCAAATACCCAAGCACTGAACCGTTGTAATAAAAAGGGCATTTGCTCCAAGCCTGTGCAAAGACCGAAACACTGAACCATTCTATGAAAAGACAATTTGCTCTGGGGCCACTAAAACGTGGGCCTCTGCCAGAGCCAAACTACGCATCCCTGTCTCGGCTCTCTTTGTAAAACTACAGGTGCACTTTACAGTTACAAAAAGAGAGAGGAAAGGTGGAAGATTAGACGATAGACGGTGATGGCTGCTCGGCGGTGATATTGACGGCAAAGCGGTACACGTTATCCTCTCACCTGTCTGTCACCGCGCTCCATGCTTCACCCGTCACCGCACAGCTCTTTCCCCCACCGCTCTATGCTCTTGCTTGCTCTCCCCCGCACTCATGTTGTTTAACAAGTAGATGGTGTTGAGCAGAAGCACACGGACACTGCATGACAGAGCAGGCAGAGTGGGAGGAACAAGGAGGGCAGAGGATAAAGCAAAGCAAATGAATTGACGGCACAACATGCTTGGCACCACTGCCACCTTGCCAGGAGGCACCACAGTTTTTTTTTTATTTTGGAACGGCTGAGCCTCCTACCTGTCTCAGGCTCCTCTACAAGTCAGGGCCATTCTGCTCCTGCAAGGTCTTTGAGTCACATTTAGTGCCTGTAACCCAGAGGGCATGGAGAAAACAGCCTGAAACATGGTCCAAAGCCTGAGGGAAGGAGAAGAGGAGACGAGGGTTTAATGCTGGCCTATTTTCTTTTCAGCCACTGCTCTATTTTGCTTCCTCCCCCCTTCTCCTATCCATCCCTGTTTTCATCCTTGTTTTACGTCAGAGGGAAGGAGAAAGCAATGTGGAAGGCAGGAGAAGGGAGGTGATGGGAGGAGAGAAAGTAGGCAGATGAAGCCATGAAATTTCAGGAAGCTGGGAAACAGGGCTGGAATGTACACACCTGCAGCAACTGGAATGACAGAGGCTCAGCCTCTGGGTACAGCCACATGTTTGCGTGTCTTTGCAAATTTCAATATGATTATTTGACAGGACCAAATCACATTTTATGATCAAACCATGTTTTGTTTTTTTAAAACAAAGATTGGAAAATTTACACTTTTGTGAACTAATCATGAAATAAGAGTAAAACATAATAAATAAACATTCAAAATGTTCCTTTTTAATAATAAAAAGATACAACTGTGTGAAAGACAGTAAACAAAATATTAAATAAAAAATATAAAAGAATGCATCAGATCTAAAGAAAATAGTTTTTGTCAATATATTTTCTAGCAGAGAAAACATCTCTGTTATTTCGCAAGGACATAAATATGAAAAATTATATATTGATATATAATATATATATTGTATATTTTTTTCCTTATAACATATTAATATTTATTTAAATATGCAGTTCTTCAATGAATGTATACAACGTTAACAGATGGAATGGACCAACTATTGCACCAAATTCACAAACATCAAAATGCATCCCACATCAGAAGCCGCCTGGAAACTTGTAGGGCGCAAGGCTAGCTAGAAAAAAAGGAAGAGCCGTTCTCAGGGGTGGGCAAAGGAGTGGACAATCGCAGAAGCTAGGTCATGCCAATTACATGAGCTAGAAGGAATGGACAGCAATCTTGGAAATGTTTAGAAATCTGACAATGACAGTTAAGTACCTGCATAGACTAAGACTGGCAATATGTAGCAGCTCGCCAACTGTGGAACTACAAGCCTCATATTTCCTGGGTGTTTCCATATTTCTGCCAGCATTCTAAGCCTAGAATACATAAAAAATTAGGAGGCTGCACAATATGATGGGGTGAATTTAATGAAGGAGGCGAGGCTATTTTGTTTGTTTCAGTAAATAAATATCTTTGTAGGGCATTGTTTAGACCAGGGGTCAGGAAACTTTTTGGGCTACTAGGCCATTTTAGGAGGTCAAGTCCAGCGCTCATGGCTCCATCCCCCAACCAGGAATGCCCCTGAAGGGAAACCCCTCACCTCCACAATGCATACTGAGGAGAGGGAACGCCCCTGGAGGGAAATCCCTCTCCTCCGCAATGCATACAGAGGAGAGGGAATGCCCCTGAAAGGAAAACCCTCTCCTCCGCAATGCAACAGGGAGGCTCCGGAGCCGCAGGTTGCCGACCCCTGCCGGCCGGGATTAGGTTGGATCGACCAGGGGGGCGTTAGGCCGGAACGGACTACTGGCTAGGCCGTATCTGGCCTAAAGGCTGGAGTTTGCCTACCCCTGGTTTAGACAGATGGTTGTGAAGTGGTGTGGTGACTGCTTATATTTCTGGACTTAAAACCGCATACCTTTCTTAGGCAGTGACAGACATTTACAGCCGTTTATGATTTTGTTAAGCTTTAAATAGAAAATACAGATTGCCAACTACAAGCAGCATTTGATAAGGTGAGATCTAATGTGATTGTTGACATGCCTGACAACTATCAAAACTGCCTATGTGAATGCTCTCAACCATCTAAAATACACCATTGAGGAAGCGGTTGATTGGTGGTTTGTGCTCCATGAACCCACCTCATAATTGCAGCCTCCAAAAGCACAAGAAGTCTCCCTGTTAGCTAGCTCTAAATAAGGTAAAGCAATTGTTAGCAAATGAAAATTTTTGCCTGCACATATTTATAAATTAGGCATTTTGTCTCAGATGTTTGAGCCAGTCATAAAATCACCAATGTATCACAGTTCTGCAATATATATGGTTGGCACACTACTGAAAGAGAATGAAAAATAAGCCTGTATTGCCTATTCAATGAAGAGCACAGCTCAAAGCATATCATGACTGCACTGGAGCCTTGCAGTGCTGGTGCCCTGGGATATATTCTCACTTGCTTAATAAGGACATTCGGTGTTGGGCATTGCTTTACTGCATTTTGTAGCATATGCCAAATGAAAGTCATCAAAATCTCATGGTCATGAAAGAAGCCTACATTGAGCTGCTTGCATTGTACTACATTTTTACCTATTCAGGTGCATTTTCCTCACCTTTTAGAGTGTAAGCTGTTTTGGGCAGAGTCCTCTCATTCTTCCATGTCACTGTCTGTATATACACTGTGTATTATGCTGGTGCTATATAATACAGTTCATTATTATTATTATTATTATTATTCATAATAATAAAATAGCCTTTCCTTCTATCAGAGTGAATTCTTAAATGTTTCTAAAGCTTTCACTGTCAATCACCTGAAGACGTCGGACATCCCTTTAATGCTTGCCATACAATAAACAATGAGTTGATCACCCATCATTTTACCAACCTTTTCCTCGAAAATCTAACAAGGAAATATTTACATAGTTGGAAAATATATAGTGGCCCTACAGTGGTGAGGTGTTAGGATTGTGGCACGCAGTAAGTAAAGGATGCCTATGTGTGCGGGGTGGGTATGGGAACCTTAAGCACATTCATCATTACAATGAAGATTCTTTGTATGGAGGTGACTTTTTATGCAGGCACCCTGTTACAGGCGCAATGAAAAGGCCTTGTTACCATGGTAACAAAAAAGGGAGATAGAACTGCCAAAGGAAAAACAAGCAGGGATTAACTGTTTTACCCCACATGACAGCCTTTAACTCCTTCACTTTCATTAAATATTCCCCCAAACATGATAAGTTTTAGAACATGGGCAACTTTAACCGCATCACTGCCATTGGCGAGCATGCAGCATTCAGTAGATAGTCAATGCCGAGGATTCTAAGTAGCTGTCTTAAACCGTTTCATTATCAAAGCTCTACATTGCATTCCAAAACCCACTCGTTCATTTAATAAATCATTATCATGTAGGTAGCTGCCAAACTTTATGGGCTCCTGTGCCTGGCGCAGCAGGAAATTTTATATTTTGGGTCCACTATCCTTTATAGTGTGTGTAGCCATTTTGATCCTGTACTCAGGGGTACCTAATGTGCCCAGTGCTTGAGCCCAGTAGACATTATTTACTTATTTACCATTTTGGCTCCTAAAAACAAGACATGCAAAGTCTCCTTTTCCCCAAAACTTTCCCTGCATCTGAGGTTTTTTGCCAATATTGCATACATCATGCAGTGTAGAGCCTGGCTAGTAATAGTAGAGACATTGGGCCTGATTTACCAAGCGAGTACAGGGAAGCTTGACGGGTGTATTTATGTGCCAAAATACGAGGCCTATTTCCACGAGCCAGAGCGGAAGCCAAGTGCTAGTACACTTGCCTTCACATGCCAGCAGGTTTGCTGCTTTGATAAATGAGCAATAGGGGTTGAGAATCCACCAATTATGGCGATTAGTTTGCAGCTGCATGATTCAGTAGGATATGTTACGCTCTGTCAATGGTGAGGTGATAGCAATAATTAGCGCACACCTGCTCCCTGTTCTGTGCACATCTACAGTCCATTACTGGTCAGTTTCAATTTTTAATGCTTCATCTTCTTTTAGGTATATGCTACATTTTTATGTTACGTTATACTCATTCACAAAATGGATTCATTTATTGTTACATTTTTTCCACTGTTTTGATACTTTTTAGTTTCCTTGCAACACTGCAAATTAATTTAGATCAAGCTGTGTATATAATAATTAGCACTTCATAATATGTCATCACACAATAGTATGAATGTAAACAAAATGTCAGCAAGCATTTGTGATCTGATTCAAATTTCATTCTAGTTTGGCTTAAAAGAAATCAAATATTTGAAAACAGAATTGTTGCCAAAGATGTTTTAATACTTGTATCAAAAAACATTTAGTGATTTCACTTGTGTTTGCATGTCAAAATACATTTTAATGCATATAAATACATGCATTTTCATTATTACTACGGTATTTTAACCACCTAGCCGTTAAGCCCGACCTTCGTATGGGCAAAAAAAAATGGCTAGGATGGTTAAGCTCGTATTTTTGTCACATCCTTACCTCCATGGTCCTGCTGTGCACATCCAGCGTCGTTTTCCTATTCCAGCGTCGTTTTCCTATTCCAGCATCGTACAATTTAAAAAAAAAATTTCATGAAAAACAGTGGATCACTTTTGGTACAGAAATCTAGACCTCAGTGTAACGCTCAGGTGGTTAACCGGACTGGTTTGTGTGTGTGTGTGTGGGGGGGGGGCTGGGTTATCAAGTAAGTTTGCTTGGATGGTATGCATTGATGTGACATTGTAATGCTCATTATTGTTAGTTTAATCTTTTCCTGCAATGTTTTTGTGCTTGGTTTGTAATGACAGTTTCTGTTGTTTAGCAATTCATCAGCAATGTTTTGTTATTTTTTTTCTACAAATATTCAGTACAAATGTATGCATGGTTTCCACTCCAAACTGCTACTTAGACCCCGTCGTTGCCTTTGTACTATTCTCAAAGTCACATGCCAGATATTGGTATTTGAATGTATTATGTACCTATTTCTTTTATGAACAAATTGTCATGGTTTTTTTGCTTTGTTTTTTTTTTCTTAGTCGGACTTTTGCACTCATGTTGTTTTGCTGCCACACAACTCCTCTGTTCATTTGTAATACTGTTATAGGTTTGTTCTCATGGTGATGTGGTGCCTGATCTTAGCCCTATTGTAAACAAACACACTTCCACGTGCAGTCCAAACAGGTTGTCAATTAGCTGTCCAACTGAGTTGAATACTCATTCTAACACACATCAGATGGTGATGGAAGGAGGTCCAGGTTGACAAGCACAACATCAAAGCACATTGATTGCCAAGCTCACAAGCAGGGTCAAGCACTCTTAGAAATGAAAAGATGTTCTGTTTTTGCTCAACCTAATTTTGTATATATATATATATATATATATATAGGTGTGTGTGTATATATATATATATATATACACACACACACATTTATATAAATATATATATATACACATATATATATATATAAATGTGTGATAAATATATATGTAATATATATAAATTTATACACACATACATATATAAATATATGTGTGCGTGATATATGTGTGTGTGTGTATATATATATACACACACATATACATAAAAAGCAAACAAAAGAACGCGTGTGTGCTTGTGACTTTTGTGGGAAAATTTAGTCCGATGGCTTCGCGCGCTTTCAGTCGCAAGACAGTCGCAATATTTAGATGAGGGCGGCTTCTCCGATCAGGCATCGTAAGCTTTCATATAGGCGACTATGTAGAGGAGTTGAACTCGGTTAATTCTTGCCTAACAGAAAAGAAATAAGTCATTTTAAAATTTGCTTTTTCTTAGCGCATTTAGATGTTTTAAACATTTGAACAGCACAAACATTTTTTTTAGGGCTAAGGGTAATATGTGTGCCATTATAAAGAATGCTTTTTTTAGGGGAACAGTGACTTTTAATGCAAGCTCGCCAGTGTAAAGCTGCCGGGGATGCGCAGCTCTGGTCGCAAGCTCATCCAGTTGCTGCCTTTGAAGTTCTTTGAAGTTGTGTCTCCTTCACATGAAGTTCAGCCTTCATGTGAAGGAGACACAGGCAGCCCCGCCCCCATCTCATAGCACGAGCTTGGATTTCTGCCTGTGAATTGTATCCACCTCTAACTCTGTGTGTGAATTCTGCATCCTCACAGCTCTGTGTACAATCCTCCATATCTCCTAATATGTATGTCACAATGACCTGTAATTTTCAGGGTGTACAGGGGATCCTTTAGATTGGTACACCAGTAAACAGCTATTCAGGAAAAACCAAGTAAAAGTAGAAAAGTTACCCTGAACACACGTAAAATAAAATATTTTAACATTTAAGCCTTGTCCTATTCTTTAACACATATTTTAACCTTAGGGGTTTAATGTACCCCTGTACTCATTCCCCAGGGTGGTGTGGTAGAGATCTGGGAGTCTTCTTATTAACCTCCTGGGCGGTTACACAAATAAATCCACTGTATTGCATTCAATACAGTTATTTTGTATTGAATGCAATACAAATTGATTCGAATCGCACACCGGAAACGTCCTCGCACACCGACGTCACTGGGAACTCCCCGGTGACTCATCGAGTGCAGAGGAAGCCGGCCGGAGGAAGAAAGAAGACGGATATTGCAGAAAAGGACGACGCAGGACGCCGGCGGATCAGTTAAGTAGCGATTTACTATTACTTCCTATTGGTTTATATACCAAGACTCTACCAGTGTGACTCAGGGTTACTGCTTTCTGTACCTTTTTTCTACCCCGGGGTTACCGCCCAGGAGGTTAAAGGGGGCTTCCAGATTCCAAAGTCCTGCTAAAAACACTTTTAAAATACCCTATTGTTTTGAATAGAAACTTTCTTAAAAAGCTTACAATCAATTGTAAACGTGTTTCTAATTAATGATGTATATAAATATATAATATTTATAAATATAAATATATATGTGTATAAATACATAAATATAAATATGTATAAATATGTACATATACATATATATCTATAGAAGCAAACAAGAACTTGTGTGCCTGTGACTTTTGTTGAAAAAATCTAGTTCGCTGGCAAAAGTGAGTTCTCGCCCGCCAGAGCTCGCTGGAATTTATCACTAGGTGGATCCTCGGATCCGGCATTGTATGCATTTAAATAGGCGCCTATGTAAAGAGCTAAAATCAGTTAACTCTTTCTGAACCTAAAAATATTAGGTCATTTAAAAATATGCTTATTTCTCAGCTAATATAAATGTTTAAAACATTTGAACAGCCCAAACATTTTAATTTAGGGAAAGTGAAAGATGTGTGCCATTGTAATGATTTTTTAGGGGAACAGTGACTTTTAATGCAAGCTCGCCAGTGTCGAGATCCCGGAGATACGTGGCTCAGGGTGAGCTAGCATTTCAGTTGATACATGCCAGGTAAATACGGCTGCGTATTCTCGCCCCCGGAAAATAGCTTGATAAATAGGTTTTTGGTGTCTGATTCTGGATCGCGCGTACGCGAGCGAGCTTCCGATTTGGTTTGATGAATGGCCAATTATGGCAAAAGAGCACCCATGCTAATACAAATTTAGTTCTGTTTTACCTTATGTAGTTCCAGTGTCTTGAACAGCATTAATCACAATAGAACTTAACCTATTCCACAGTATCTAAACACAAAACCATAAATAACTGCAGTTTACTAGTTTTTAGATGTGATGGCTGCATTAGTTTTCTTTATCCAGGCATTTAATTCCCTTATTTTTACCTTCCTGTCCCAGGGTGACAATGCTCACCCACTGTTCAGTAGCATTGTCACCCCAGGTTGCTCTCTTGATTTGAACAAATCTTTTATCTTCAGTGCTAAGCAGAAAGTTTTTAACCAAAGTGTTCTGCACAGCATCACTTAACCCAAAGCAACCTTATCTCTTATCTCAGACCCTCCATCAAGGACAACAGTGATCAGAACAGAAGGCATGACTTAAGCTACGTACACACGTCAGATTTTTATCGCCCGATAATCGGCATCAGCCAATTATCGGGCGAAAATCTGCCGTGTGTACAGTTGGTGTCGTCCATCGTCTGGACGACCGACCTGCCGGATCCACGGACGATGGACGACAGCCGATCGTAATGAAAGGGAAGGGGAGAGCGCGCAGCAGGGTGCCGCTCCGTCGCTCTCCCCCTCCCCTCTCCATAGAGCATGAACGGTGCTGTATGTACAGCATCGTTCATGCATCGTGCACTCCCTTGTCGTTGGAAAGGATCGTGAAAGATCCTTTCCAACGACAAAAATTGGAAGTGTGTACGCAGCTTTAGGCACAATTAATAAGTCTACATGTTCCCCATACCCTTTCAAATCTTCTCTGGTCCACTTTTCACTTACTTCACTTTCACTTATTCACTGATTTTTGAAAGTTTTGACAATGTGGGATTAAATCTCTTGCATTGTGAGATTAAATTCTTACCTGTACCTAAACCCTTAATCTCTTTCTATTGAGTGATTTAGGGCAAGGCGACATGGGACAGTCAACACAAAGCTATTTTTAAAAGAAATTGCATTGCGAGAAATATCCCATTGCTTTCTGAAAATGTTATGTGTCACATTAGGATTTTAATTGCAGTATTTATAAAAATAAAATATGAGAGTAGAGATATACTTAAAATTTTGTAGCAGACAATACAGAATTATTCATCTCAGTCCTGTAAAAATTTTCCAGCAGTTTTTTCACTTTTGCATAGTGAACATTAGGCTTGCCTCCACTGTGTTGTAGACTGCAATAGACAAACAGTGTACAGTGCCATGCAAAGTATTTTCATATATCCATAGACCATTGGAACTTCAAGAATATCTTGATTTTGTACATAATTATACCATATTATTTATTCCAAATTGGATACCTCTGTTTCAGGCTTGTTGGCCATCATCATTGCAGTTGCATGGAAACTAGGAAAAGAGGCAGTGTGACATATGTTTTACAAGGGATCTACTGTCTTTCACACTAGTTTAGTGAAAACTTTCTAGGTTCCTTTCAGACCACATATCATTTCTGGTTATTTCTTTTTGGTAAAGTGTACAGATATCCAAACAGTACACTCCTTTTTTATTTTTTGCTCCCTTTTGATCTGCTAAATAGATCAATAAAGTGTTTTGTTATAGCTGCATAATAGTGTTTGTGTGTTTGTCAGCCCTGTTGAAAAAAAAAAAAAGAAAAATATAGTTAATTTTTTTGTTCTTAGATTTAGATACATTTCCCCCGTCGGATGTTTACTCGGATAAAACCTGTATTTTAATGTTTTCGACAATGCATTGTCATACCATGACATTCATTTTAAAGGATACCCCAACAAACTAAACAGACACACTTGTGTTGCTGCTTAACACAATGCACAGTGGGTCTTTACTTTCAATTATTCCATTACATTAGAAAAGTGGCCGTTGTTTATTCTGGTTACTGGGCAGCAACCAATCTTCACATCAATTACCGAAGTGCCTAGTTAGACAGGGAAAGCCTCACTCCCCCTATGTATTCTGCAGAACTAGTTTGACAGTTCAGTGCTACATTTACATTGCCTCATCTGTCTCTGATAGTACGTGATAGTAAGATGGCCGCAGCGGCGATCCACAATATACAGGTCTGTAACACATGGTTTGAGAAACACTATTCTATATGAATGTTTAGATCTGATTTAGAACACTGAGTCCAGAGACATACAACAAAAAAGTGAGGAATCTGAGTATATTTCATATGAAACCAAAATCACAAAGGCAGACATCTGAATCTTGTCTACAGCTTGTAATCCTTCTCATATTGGCCACCAGATGGTGCTACGGACTTGTTTAAATAACCCCCTCAGCGTTCTAATTCTGTTCATATTTCCACACAAAAAGCATTACATTTTTTTGCATGGAAATTCATTTTACATTGTAGGCCTACAATTCTTAGACATAACTCACCGAAATATGTCAAATATTTATTAAATTTATTAATAAACCCTAAATAAAAAACACAAAAATCTGTTAAAAAATAAAATAAAAAAATTGTTAAATATGTAATATAACTTCACAGTAGCTTGTATATATATATATATATATATATATATATATATAATTACATATATATTATATTATGATTTCCTTGTATTGTATTGAATCCAGTACAAAATTATTTGAATTTCCCGCTGCTCCTCTCGCCCGCACCAACCAACGCATGCTCTGACATCTCTGGGAAACCCCCAAGATCGTCTCTGGAGGAGACGTGTCCGGAGGAGCTGCAGGGACCAGCAAGACTCGGGGGGCGACAACGGAACAAGGTAAGTGGGTTTTTTCATGTTTTAGGCGACCCCGAATGTGACTCGGGATTACCACTTTTTGCACACTGGGGATTACCGCTTGGGGGGTTACCTTGTGCTAGTAACTTCTGTATACAGTATAGGTAGCAGTTTGGCCACCACTATAAATTTATATATAAAATCTGTAGGGTCTCAATACTTTTAAATGTGCCATTTTTAACCTTAGTTTTTTTTCTGAATCCCTGACCTGAAATAAGCATTCAGTACACCAAGTATGATGCTGACTTCCCGTCATAATACTGTAATTGATATTATTGTAAAAAAATATATATATAAATGATTTATATAGTGCTATCTAATCTTCTGTGGTAATGTACAGTGGAAATACATAGCACACACAATTACACTGTAGTTGACATTGCCCAATGGAAAATCCAACCTTTTGTACAATTAGTAGGAGAATTTTAAAAATGTTAGTGACCCAGAACAAGTAGACAGTTTGGGAAATTTAGTCCTTATATAAAAGGGTACTCTAACCAGCAAGGACACAGACAGCAACAACAAACTAAGAAATATTCTAACCATCTACTGCCCTCCGAAACTACAAAAAAAACTTTGGGGTCTTTATATAAAACAGTGAATCTGACATTTAGCACACATTCTCAGGCACAGAATCAATCACTCTCCTTGTAAACACTTGCATCCCCTACCTGATAATGTGTATTAAATGTCAAATTTACTGCTTCATATACAGCAGGTTTTAAGTGGACTTGGCCTAACCTTTCTGCAATATAAAAAAGGTTGAGCTGCCAGAACACTTCCTATATCAGAAACCAGAGATGGGAAATCAATAATGCCAACCTGACAAATTATCAAAACTATCTCCACCCTAAAAAAAATGTTTTGCCAAATAGTATAATGAATAAATCGCAGTAGTAAACAAGAAGGAAAAGCTAAGAGCCCCAAGAAATGCTCCAATAAACTGGAGGGCCCCCGAGATCTGAAAAACCAAATTCCGCCATGTTTGTCTTATGCAGGTCTACATTTTTGGTTTTTTTTTTCAGTGAATAGCAGTTGTGGCAGTTTTACATTTAGAATCACAGAGATCATCCAGAATTGACATGTGCATCTGACCACCAGTTGACCACCTAACAGCAGACCTACAGGAATGCAAAACTCATTGACAAGGGTCCAAAAAAGCATTGTATAAAATGTGTTTATATAAGGACACCTATGTGCGAGTTGTTATCCTTTGTGTGTAAGTAGACCAAAAAAAGAAGGCTTAGAGAAGCACCATCAGTCCAACAAATTCCTGGTTGATCTTGAATTTATTATGCTGTAGCACAGGTCCCTACACAAAATGCAACAAAAGCAATGAACTTGTAAACAGACTGTAGACAGGCACACTCATAAACGAGCCTACTAAGTTCATGTTTAGTTCCAAGTCACTATCATCCAGCAAAAATGATACAAGGGGACAAAACTTCTGATGCTGAATTGGTATGGTCTGAAATCACTCATTAGGCAGTTCCTGTAATTCCCGTAGACCCTGGAAAATTTAAAGAAGTATTAATATAAGTATTAAAAATAAATTATTTTGGCTAAAAGCACATTTATGTAATCACTGTATGCAGTTTATAATGTGAAAGCTAGCTATGACCATAAATATATATAAGAGAATGTAAGGAAAAAAAAATCTTCCCCATGAAAAGGCAAATCACCTCTTGGGGCCTTTGTCAGGGGTCTTTGTTTGCATTAGATGGATTTTACTTAAATATTTAAGGAGAGCAGGTTCAAAGGAGGTTAACATGTGCAGGTAATGTCAACAATACAGACAGTTGACAATGGATTAAGTGTCCCCATTTGAAGATCTCCCTAAGCTCAAAGTCCATCAAGACAAAAAAGAGAAGGCAATTCTCCATAGAATGTGCAGACAGCAATAAAGGCTTGAAAAAAAGTTCTAATCATTCCCAAAACTCTAACTAATAAGGGTTTGGAAAGAAATATACTTTAAGCTTCTGCTCCTCCTCGATCGATTTGGGTTTAAATACCCAGTGTTGGCAGCATACAGAAGAGTCAGACCCCTACTCCCACAGAGGCCCAAAGTCTTCAGTATTCCAGCAACTTTGCCAGCACACCACTCCAATCGACAGCTGTCTTGATTACTGAAAAGGACGGTTGATTGGTACAATGTGCAGAATGGGGGAAAGGGGTATCAGATTTCTGCAATGAGTGTAAGAGCAGCTATTACAATTCTCTATGTGTTGCCAGCACAGAGTAACTTAATTCCAGCTGAATTATTTATTAACTAATAATAAACTAAAACAGCATTTTATTTATTTGACACACATTGCAAAGAAATATTATAGTGCTGTACACACAGCTTGGAGGATGAGCAAGTGGCAATTGTGCTTTCCTGACCGCTGTGCTTTGCTCAATAAGAAAGTACAGCTGTTGTCTTTGATCCACCTGAATCGTTTGATGAACAATGCTGGAGGACCACCAGAGATGATTGTGATTGTTCATCTGAGAACACAATAGAGCTAGAGCAGGGGTGTCAAACTCTGGCCCGCAACATCCTTTTTTTTGACCCTAAATATGTACTGCAGCTGGTTCGCCGCTGCATTAAAATAGTGCCGCCATTAAAATTCCTGGCATCATTTGCATCTATAGACCAGGGGGCTCTCTGCCTATGTGTGGCTCCGCATTGGACTGTTTCATAGACACAAGTAATGGCGGGAATATTAGTAGCAGCGCTATTTGGCCGCTTCTGGCATTTCCAGCACTCCCCCTCAGCTGTACTTTTCCTTGCTACTCCAAGGCATGGATTTTCATAGAATAAAATTGTTATTATTATTGATAGCCTGTGCAAAAAGGTTACCATTGAAATTTAACTCAGAAGGCTACAAATAGAGAAAGAGGCATACGATTTTTTCTTAAATAAAATTGAAAAACAATTCCTATGCCTCTTTCTCTATTATAGGCTTGTTCCAGATTGAATTTGAAGCAAATGATTTTTCTTTGTTTACTGTAAATTGTGCAAAACACTGTTTTGTGTATGTTAGTTATATTTATTTCTCTTTCCAAGTTTTTGGCATAATTTGTATATTTAAATCTAAATCTTTATCTAAAATAAAGAATGTTAAAAAAAGAATGTGAAGCAAAACCTCTTTGTTTCCATATGAAAAGGTTTTATATCTAATGAGAAGGAGAAACTTCCTCAATTTTGTCTAAGTTTTTATTTAGGCCCACAGTGTATTTGAGTTTGACACCCCTGTTCTAGAGTGTGTATGCAGTTTTAGACAGAGCCTAATTCTTACCTCTAAGACCAGTCTTATATGGGCCTTAATATTTGCAGCATCCTTGGTTAGATTTTCACTAATTCTGCAAAATAAAATATTAACTTATATATAAATTAAAAAGGTACAAAGCCACAAAACACACACTTTGTATAATGAGTACTGTCACAGCTTTCCTTACTGAGTTAGCATCTTGTTCTTTTTTTCAATAAATTTTAGGGCTTCGTCCAGCGTCAGTTCGGCAAAAAATCCAAAACCCAATGCCAGGCATATCTTTGATGAATCTGGACTGGCAAAAATACATATGAATTACATTACTTACAGAAAACAGACTCTAAAGAAATTCTTGATCATAAGCTTAGCGCATGAACATGAGTCTAACAAGCTGAAGCTGTTACTGCAATGTATTAAAGCCCATACAGACGTGAAATATTTTTGCTACAAATTACTGAAATAATGATTGTTTCCAGCTGTGATGGAACATACAAGCACTGTATAGACAGGGCTCTTCTGTTTCAAGGAGAGGGTAGGACAACCAGGAGGCACTTCACTGCATTCCCCCTATTGGAAAACAATTGTGGTCATCCCTATCAGTCAGTAAGTGTTTCCAGGTTTGATGGATCACCCAGCTTAACTGTGGAAAGTGTATCCTCTCCAGCCTTGGAGAACTTTAATAAATCAGGCCCATTATAAATTATGATTCATCACACATTTACATTTACTGGAGCTGTGATGTGTTACCATAGAGTTGTAGATATGATGACATGTCCTGGACCTGAGTTAATTCCAGACATGGTAAAAAAAACAAAAAAGTAGTATTATAAGCCCCAAGAGAATCTTTTGGTCTTCTGGAAAGCCTTGGGGACTTGGCTGAGAAAGTCTGCTAGAAATGACAGGTACTCAGCATGCAGAATTTAATGATGTTGTTGAAGTATGACAACTGAAATGGTATTTATTGCAATGTTCAGCACAGACCCTTTCTATACCCCAACATACAAACAGAAATCACATACATTCACAACAGTAAAGAATACCTACACTTCAGCGTTCACGTAAAAGTTACAGCCCAAATCAACTTGTGTTTTTAAAGGTCCCGACTCTAAGTCCTGTATTGAGAAAATAAGTTAAAAGTCAAATACTATACCAGGATAAAGTCAAATCAATAAAAGTTTAGCCTCATCCAAAACTCATACTTTAGTTCTTGGTCAATGCATGGAAATTATTATATGAAGTGAGGTTTTTAACATTAAATCCACTTTAAGGGGAAATTATAGGTTTTTGATTTACTTTTTTTACCAGCCTATAAGTTTTATATTATATACTATTTTGGTTCAGCAAATAAACATTTAATACAGGACAAATGTTTAAATCACTGTGCATTAGCAAAATATACAGTAGATTGGAAGCTGCTTATAGAAGAAGGGGAAGAATCACTGGTATAAACCATTTGCTTGGGTGTGTGAATTGCAGTTTGAGCTACCAAGCCTAAAGCTCCACCTGCTGACAGGATAAGACAGTACAAATTTTTCATGTGGAATAGTTTATATTTACCTTAAAAAAAAGATTTTAGGAGTTATATTTTTTTTTTTTGCCTTGATAAAAGTGCATATATACAACTTTCCTTTTAAAGTGAGTCTGTGCTTTGTTAGTTGCACCTTACACAGGTTACAGATATCCATTTGAAAGCGGTGGTTGGACTAGCATTGTCACATAGAAAGGCTATGACATTTCCTTCAGCTTCCAAAGCTGTATGGAACAGCAGAAATTTGAAAGCAAAGTAAGTATAAAATTAGTGGAAATTTTTTGCCAAAGTTTATGTTTTTTACCTGATTGGACAGATTGCTTTTGGCAGTCAGAAACAAACAAGGTTAATTGAATGGATGGCAGACAAGAACATCAGGGATTGGCCCAGAATTGCAAATGGACCTGCTAAGACTTTCGAATAGGAGTTAGCTTTTCTAAAACTCAGCAAGGTGCAATCAGGGTGAACCCCAATGTGCAAGTACACTGGCAGACACGTCACACGGCATCAAATATTTCAAGGAAAGTGCACTTTCTACCTAAACATACTGTGAGCAACAATGTTTACATTCTCCTAGTAAAATTCTCCTAGTACTAGCTATGTCTCCTCAGGCATCTACTGCTGAGATGCCTATGGTGTCTCCTCTGGTGTCTTCTATCTAGATGTTTATGGTGTCTCCTGAATAGATGTCTATGTTGTCTCCTCATGAGACTTCTGCCTACGTGTCTATGGTAAATGTCTATGCCTAAATGTCTCTTCAGGCAACTCCTGAATAGATGTCTATGGTCTCTTCTCATGTGACTTCATCCTACATGTCTATGGTAGATGTCTATGTCTTTTCAGGCATCTCCTGCTTGAACATATATGGTGTCTCCTCAAGTGGTGTACAGATTAAAACATGAAAAACCTAAACATGTTAAAGATCTATGTTTTGTGAGTACCTAACTAGATATAAATTGAACAAACTAAGTCCTGCCTCAGGTGGATAAACAGACAACGATCTAATTTTTTTTTTCATAAAGGTGTAAGAATCTTTTAAAAAAATAAGGAAGGTTTTGTAATGGACATTTCACCCTCCTTTAGTGCCTTGCATAGAGTATTGTTGGTGAGCTAGGGCAGGAGACAGAGCAGCCTCTACCTAGATGTCTATTATTTCTCCTTAGCCATCTCCTGTTCAGGTTTCTATGGTGTTTCCTGTCTATAAGTCTATACTGTCTCCTGCCTTGACCTTTATTGTGTCTCCTATAGCCTCCCCTGCCTAAATGTCTATGATGTCTTCTTGTGTGAATCTTCTCTGGATGAAGACCAACTACATGAGGCAGGCAGTGCAAACACTGCGGTGGGGTAAGGCATATAGATTAATATGCATCTGGGGTGAGGGAAGTTGGGGTACTTGAGGTCATGAGGGAAGACATAAAGATACATTTATTTTGATGTTCACAAACTGTACAGATAGACTAACAGATAGAGGGATAGACAGACAGACAGACAGACAGACAGATAGAAGCACTTCAGAGGGAGTGGACTAAAGTCTTGTAAGATATCCACCACCATGCTATTACCTGTAATCTCTCAATGATGTTCTTCAGCTGCAGGTACTGGCTGATCTTCTCATAGACGCTGTCCCGGTTCTCCAACACTCTCCTGTGATAAAAACAATTAGAAAATAATTACCTCCGGTTCTGAAACATGATAAATACTGAACAGAAATTGCATGCAGAACCCTCTACATGGAGAAACCTGATTGAGTCTTTAGGGCATTGTGTAATCATCTATCTGGCCATAGTTTTCAGTTCCTTCACAGACAGCCGGATGCTCACTATTAAGACATGAAGGGCGTGTTCCTGCCCTTAGGGCTCTCCTAAACCCCCCCCAATCACCTAATGAAGCCATAAGAACAGGTAGTAAGGTGGAGAGGTGCCACCCTGTCCTTGGTTAGCGAGCAGCTAATCACCAGACAAACATGGGAATAAAGGGGGTGGGTGGTGAGACTGATCTACTGACCAGTATTGAGTCCGAGTATTATAACAGCCAGGGAATACACATTTTTAGGAAGAAGTATTGTCATGTGTCTATTTTCTAATATATCTTTGGTATAATGGAGCAGCTCTACCTCCCAGGCTGCCTGTGTGCTATTGTTCACTTGTATTCTCTCCTTGTTAGGTCAGGCTGTAGGGCCCTGGACCACACATATGTGTAATTATTATAAGGAGCTTGAACAATCAGATTGTATCATGTATGTTAGTTTATAGATCAATCAGATTGTATCACGAGGCCACCATGGAATCCATGGACAGCAGTGAGGTGACAGCCTATTTAAAACAAGTCATATGTGTCATCTCCCATCCATCTATCTCATTGGGTTATTTTGAAAGCCCCAGGATCATTAGCATTGCTATCTATATGGGGCAGTACTTATCTGAGGTCTAATGATCGTACTAATTCAGGGTACCTAACTTCATCCAACAGTGCCCTTGGCTTCTTTTAGAAAGTCACCATCTCCATCAAAAGCACACATATCTTGCCATAATTAAAGTTTTTGATTGGTCTAATTATTTAGGAGCACAGAGTGCTACCAATTGATTTAATCAACTACAATCTGTCAGACTGAGGTAGCGTAGGTTTGTACAGTCCAGTGCAAATCCAGGGGTGCTCAACACGTGGATTGCGATCTAGCGGTGGATCGCAAAGGCAAACGTTGTTGGTAAATCATTTTGAAAGTAGCTCGCAGGCTAAAAAAGTGTGGGCACACCTGGTCCAATCTGTATGTGTATGGCCACCTCTGGCCAATAAGAGGCCACGTGCAAAATAATAAATAAGGTCACGTGCTCCTATGTAAAGAGGGGGAAATGGAGATACCACGTGGCAGGGAGGGAGGTCATGTGCTTCACACCTCAGGTCTCGCTGAAGGGTGTCAGTCACGAAAGCTTCGTATCTCAGCACCTTCTCCTCCATGGTACAAGCAGCCTACGGGCCACTTCCGGACGCAACGTTAGACGCAGTGACGTGAGCGGCACCTGGCGGCCATGTTGGTATCTGGCGGAAGCCCTACCATTGTGTCGGATGTGATAAGAAGCATTGTCCGGTTTCCGGTGGTTGGTCTTGACAAGATGGCGACACCTGAGTTGCTTCTGGATTCCAGCATTCGGCTGTGGGTTGTACTGCCCATTGTCTTTATAACCTTTTTTAGCGGTCTCCTTCGTCATCATGTTACCCGTCTGCTACAGGGGGAGAAGAAGACCGAGTTGGAGCCTCTTAGCGACAGGTGGGGTGTCAGGAAGGCCTTTGCGTATGTCTGAGGACCTTTGTGCTCGCTGAGTGGCTAAGGCTTTTAGGTTGGTGATCCTAAGCCGGTTAGAATGGTGCGGATCTGCCAAGGGTTCTCCATTAATATATATATATATATAAAATAGGTCCTATAAAATTACTGGGGACCCGGATCTTTCACAGCTGCCCTCCCGCACTTACCATTTGTTTTCCCTGTGGTATGTTGGGTAACACAGGGCTGTCTGTTTGCCTGGTTCATTGTGGATCCTGGGGCAATTAAACTGACTACAATTGCCCATGAGTATGTATTAGGGGCTATAATATGGCTTGGGGGGGCTATAATATGGCTGGGGGGGGGGGCATTTGAGCTTTCAAAGCTTTCCTTCTATTCTTGCCATATAGGGACCCTTTCAGTAATGTATTCCTGGCCCCAGAATGGCCAGAGTTTTTAAGCTGCCCCCAGTCATGGCCCCTATGTGTGGCCCCTGGTTTGCCTTGCATGTCATGGGGGCTGTAAAGAAGCTAGAGGGCCCCTAAGTTGTTACAGCTCTGCTCATGCTTTTGCCCATTGTGACTGCTAGAATATGTAATCTTACCACAAGTCTCGGTAAGACCTGGAGGTATTTGAGCTGCCTTCCCTCCTGGCCTTGTGTGCGGATCTATTTAGTGGCACTTTAATTATTTCAGCAAAACTACTATAAAGAAATTAGGTGAAGGTCTTGATATGGCCCCTTAGCTGTTCAGTCATATCTGGCCCCTGGGCGTTTAGACATATGAGGTATGGATAATATATGGTATGAGGGTGCTCAACCTTGGGTGTAGCACCTAATATGTAATGCAACTAAAGGCCATCAGAGGCTGTGGAGACTAATAGAGATCAGAACAATTGCAGCCCCTTTACAAATCAATGCTCCTACTTCTAGTGCTAACTGCTGATATCTGAGGGCAAATAGGGTAAATTTTCCTAGCGTGGACAATAATGTTAGACGTCATTCTAGCTAATTTATGAGAACTCTGAATGTGCCTCTGACTGTTTAAAATACTTTGCTCAGCCTTTTTTACCTTTATAACATTTTTTCATTCAGCCAGGTGCTGATAAGAAGCCGCATCCTCAGGGAAAATGGCAAATACATCCCCCGACAGGTGAGTTTTAACCTAAAAAAAAAAAAAAAAATACATGCTGGCACACAAAAACAGTCGCACAATCTTTTTGTGCACTGTAGTTAAAGGTTACCTGCTTTCTCTATCTGTGTAGCTGACATAGCTAATGCAGATGTCAAATACTTTTTTTAAAGGGAGACATAGAGACTGCTGTTACTGACCTGTTCTGCAAATGTTCCATCTCTGAATGTCATATGACGTATATAGTGTCTCCTTGAATAAGTATCCAGATTGGGACTTAAAGTTTTCAAGTTCACTGATGTGCATACTGGCCTTGGTGCAGTGACTTATGAAATAATTAAACTGTTGGATTGGCAATAAAGCCAGGCAATTGACCTTTTTAGAAGGAGGTCAGAGATGGCAGCTCTCTAATTATGCTAAGTACTTGCCTCCATTCCAGCAATTCCGCATGGACAGGCTTCCTTGTAAACACCAACATCTTTGCTGGTCGCCTTCTGGGTTTGGCATTTTTTGCCTTCTTAATAGGCCAGCCTGGCATGGAAATGTATTCATCACAGCATCAAAGTGTGCTAAGATTGGATTCTGATTTGATTTTGTACATGTAGGTGCTGCAAGCTCTGTGTCAATAACTTTTTCAAATTTTCTTCACAGTCATTTCTCATGAGGAAGTTCTATTTTAATGATGCAGAAACTGGGTTTTTTAAGAAAACCAAAAGGAAAGTCACTCCTAAGAACCCAATGACAGGTAAGTATCTGGATACCTTTAACTCTTTAGAGAACATATATTTAATGCAAAACGGTAACCTTGCCAGAGGAACCCGATCACATGCGTTAATTCTGTAAATTGAGTCTGTTCTTTGGAAGTACAGAGCAAAGCAGCATATTCAATTTTTAATCATTCCCTGCAGCATCTAATGTTAAAAAAAAAAAAGACAAGAGTATTTGTCAGGGGATATCCAGGAAATAAGGTGAACCTGTTGTGTTTCCTTGTATGTGCAAAGCATGGGGTTGCTTCAAGGAGACACTGTGATTTTGATTAAAAAAAAAGCAAGCATCTGAATATTTTTATTTCTAAAAAGTATGTATTTGCTTACCTATTTAGGTTTACTTGATTTTTCTAAACTTTACACTTAAGTCCGAATGTTTGGGTTACCAGTAAATGTAAACTTGACAGTTGCTGAACCTGCTCATATCTTGAGAGTGCTTGAAGTATCCAACATGACAATTCTTTCTCTGCAGATCCCAGCATGATGACAGAAATGATGAAAGGTAACTTGACCAATGTTTTACCAATGATCCTAATTGGAGGTTGGATCAACTGGGCTTTCTCTGGCTTTCTTACAAGTGAGTGATATTCATGTTTTATTAAGCAGTCCACACTCCAAGCTTTACTGCAGTTCAGCGAGGTAGTTAATTTTTTTTCTTTTTTTTTTGTTAGCTAAAGTTCCTTTCCCCTTAACATTACGGTTCAAGCCAATGTTACAGCGCGGGATTGAGCTTGTCTCACTGGATGCTTCCTGGTGAGATATATATTCATTTTTTTTTAATGTTTTTTTGTTTAATCATAATAGATTTTATTTACAATTTGACCTGTATTTACTTGTAGGGTCAGTTCTGCATCCTGGTATTTCCTCAATGTATTTGGTTTGCGTAGTATGTACACACTAATTTTGGGACAGGACAATGGTAAGTACAGGATAATTGGATAAAAATACATCTTGCCAGACAACGTATCAGTATAAATGATATATATATTTGAAAAAAAAAAAATATTTAGATTTATGCAGATTTTGTTGATATGCAGATCTGTATATAGTAATTTACTATATATAAAAAACATTGTACATCTTTTAGTATAGTTGTTGGTTCATTTTAACCTGCTTAATATTGTACATATTGAAAATTGGTGACAATGAACAATCCTAATCTTTGTTTCCTGCTTTGTAAGTTCATGGAATGCTACAGGGACATTTTTACATGACCGGTATAAGTTCCTGCAACCCACGTATTAGATCACATAAATTTCTAATACTATGAATCAGTACCAGGTGGTTGGGGTGTTCCTAATTAATGCTGTAACTTGCTTACAAAAACATGTCTGTCTTTGTAGCTGCAGATCAAAGTCGGATAATGCAAGACCAGATGACTGGAGCAGCCATGTCGGTGCCCCCGGATTCTAATAAAGCTTTTAAAGTAAGTACCTTAGCCTTTTTTTTTTTTTTTTTCACGTTTTAGGTTCCAACACAGATTATTGCATGTGTTTACTCAGAAATAGTGAAAAGTGGGAGAATACATTTATTTAGTCTGAAATGTTCCCCTATTACTAAAATAATTCCTGTTCATTGCTAACATCTTCTTAAAATGCTGTTTTAATGTTCAGTGCAGAGTCCTGGACCTGGAACAATTGCAAGGTCAGAAATTTAAACAATTTTATCAGAGTCTGATAGCTAACAGCTTTAGCAAAATGTTAGCTAATCAAATCAAAGCTGAGGAATAGAAAGGTCATTAAAAACACATTGTACAATGCCCTGTTTATAGTAAAACCTGAAACTTTTTAACAACTTTTTTTTTTCCTAGGCTGAATGGGAAGCCATGGAGATAACGGAGCACCAGTGGGCTCTGGAGAATGTAGAGGAAGAGCTGATCTCTAAAGACCTGGTCTTGGATTACAGCAAGTGATCAATCTGCGCAGCCAAAAGAGATTCCTTAATCAGAGTATTTTTCTTACTTACTAGTGCCATAAACTAATGAATAAAATAATTTATAGGGGAAATTTATGTGATGTGCTGTTAAATATTTTACAGTGCATACAGTTTTGTGCTGTGTGGTATGTATATATGTATGTTTGTGGTATGTATGTATGTATGTATATATGTATGTGTGTGGTATGTATGTATGTATATATGTATGTGTGTATATCTCCTAAAATTACTACATACTAGGTAAGGAGGTTTGTGTTTCCACCACTTTATGCTGTTACTTGCTTACCTCCAAGGAAAACCTATGCTCAGGCATAGGATGCAGCATGTAACTTGCATCTCTATCTCCCACAACACAGCTTTTCTTGCCAGTAACATGGGGCAAAATGAGGAGCCTTGTTCCTTTATAAACTGTTACGTAGAATTTGCACAACTTGCTCATGCAGGAGCAAACCTAAGCAGTATTTGTATAATGTGTATATAACCATGCTCTTCAAACTTCTTCACTGCAAAACTAAAGAATTCTGGTAGTTAGAGGGTTTATCTTTCCAGCATCCAATCTTTTTTTCTTTATGTAGAAATAAAAATCTAGAGGTAAATGGTTCCTTTTCCATTCCAAAATGGATTGAGAAAGGATTGCACAATAACAGAAATACCACCCCAGGGAATGGATCCAAAATAAAAAGGAACGGGTCATGTCCTTTTGTATGACTTAGGACGAGGAGGTTCTCAAATATTGCCAAAACACAGCTTTGCTTCTTGCTTGTTTTTAGGTAAGTCATTTTGTGAAATTTGGCATGACTCTGCAGTCTGTATTGCCACTTAAATTGTAATTCTATCATAATATGCTATAAGGAAGCTATGGTACTAACGGGAACGTCCTATTGCATCAGTCATGTTTTCCTGGTTTAGACCTCCTCTCCCATAATCTGCTAAGAAGAAAAAGGTATTTGAATATTTTCCAAAATGTTAAGTGAGACATAATCCTGCCCCTGTACAAAGCATCGGTCAGACCTCTTTTGGAATAGATATTGTGGAATTGGGGAGAGCGCTAATAAAAGGAATGAAGGAGCTCAGCTTTGAGGAGAGATTAGCTGAACTGAATCTATTCTCCCTTGAGAAGAGATGTTTAAGGGGGGATATGATCATCCTGTATAAACGGTCCATATAGAGAACTTTCTTCCAGATAAGGAAGGAATTCTTCAATGAAATGTCTGTGAAAATGTGGAATCGGCTCCCTCAGGAAGTAGTTTCAGCAAGTACTATAGAGTGTTTAAGGAAAAAGCTAAATGTATTTCTAGAAGCACAGAGTACAACTGGGTAATAAAGCTTTCACTTAAAGAGACTGTTGATCCAGGGAACATATGATTGCCTCACAGGTTCAGGAAGGAATTTTTTACTGTTGGAGCAAATTGAACTAAGGGTTTTAAACTTTTGTTTGCCTTCCTCTGCATCAACTATGTCTATACGGTTTTTATGACAGGACAATATGTTTATTTCTCTAGTGGTTGAACTTGAAATTTACTTTTTTTTTTAACCTATGTGCTTGACATATATGCTTATTTGACCTGCAGCACCATGTGTATACAATACCACTAATTGAATACTTGTGGACCACCACCAAGCAATGGGAATTCAGACCAACATTTACCACAATTAGCCAACCAAAGAATTTATATATATTACAAAACCTATTTTATTAAATATCAATAAAGTCAGACCTAAAAATAAAATCAATATACATAGCACAGAACCTCCTATTTGAGTATACCCTCACAGGAGGTTTAGTATATATATTGATTTTATGCTTTACGTCAGATTTTATTGATATTTAATAAAATAAGTTTTGTAATGTATAGAAATTCTTTGGTTGGCTTATTTTGGTAAATGCTGGCCTGAAAAGTCCTATTGCTTAGTGGTGTTCTACAAATTTACATTTTGTAGAAGTTGGATATCTTTATATACATTACCCCTAAACTACAGTTTGCCAGAAACTACATAAAATACAGCAAGCAGTATTGTTTCTGCACTGCTTTTAAAACGTGCAGGAATTATATACTACTTTTTCCGCAACTGAAATTATATTAGATTTATGTGAAGTCTAGAACTACATGTACATGAAAGGACAACTTCTACCACACTTCTAGCACTCAATGATGTACCTCATATTGTACCTACAGCCCAGGTGCCTTTTATGACACTGATTTGCATAATAGGTGTGGTTTATCCTGGAAAATGTCATTCCTAACTCCCAATATAAAGCAGCTGCTGAAGATTCATGTTATTTCCAAAAATGGAAATATGGTTTTGTTAGGTGCATCTTTAAGTGCATTTTCTAATTTTAAACCTGTCAAGAAAAATAAGGAACTAGACCCATAATTCCCCCCAGAAGGATTTGGCCAGTTGCTTCTTCACCCAGCTGCCATGCCTCCCCAGCCCACCTCTCACTTGCAGCTCGAATCCTCAATCAATCTCAGTGAGGCTGCTCTGTGCTCCGCTGTCATGTGTCCAGAGGATTGCTGCTGCCTGTGAAAGCTCAACACACAGTTCAGCCTTGATGAGAGTGGCACACAGGCAGTGCCGCCTCCATTTAATAGCACAAGCTAGAAAACAAAAGCTGCTTCTAAATGTAACTGCTCAAGTGGGTGTGTATGTGTGCAAACCGGGGACCCCAAGGGCAATATACATAGCAAGGAGCTTTGGGATGGGTATACCTACCTGTCACAAATCTGTAACTGTCAAACTATGCTACCCTGTCTGCTTCTCTACAAAACCAAAAATATAGGTGCAAGTGTAGGACACCTTTGGGGAACTCCCCCTATAACTTTATTACCATGGCATCATTAGAACAAAAAATTCTGCCCATCAAAATGGGATGCCCTGTTACACATTCCTGTGCACTTGAACCCCATTTTCCCTGGAATGGGGAGGGGTAAGAAACCAAAAATGTATAGGTAACATCTGTGGCTAACATCTCCTAAAATTTCAACACTATGACATCATTAGAACATAAACTCTGCCACTAAAACAAATAGGGTTCAGGTAGTGAAAAGGTACAGACGTGTGCCACAAGTGTCCCCCACTTGCACCTTTTTTTTGTTTTCATTTACCTCTCCATTCTAGAGAAATTGAGGTTCAAGGTAGAGCAGACAGGGTAACATAGTATGACAATTACAGCTTTATGAAAGGTAGGTATAAATTTAGGGCCCCCGCCCAAATGCTTTTTCTATGTGCGTGACACCTGGGGTCCCACAATTTGCATTTCCAACTTTGGGCCCTTAGACGAATTCCCTTTTTAAACAGCAACCTCAATGTTCAGTTTTCACAAGTTTTAACCCTGTGAACCCTATATCTTAAAATTCTTTAAAAAAATTGGTCACCAGTAACTATAAGGGTCCCCTGTGAAGCCTAAAACTTTGTCATTAAGACTAAAGGTTTAGGAGATATGAGGTTTGAACACGGTTGTTAGGCTGCAGAATATGACAAGCAGTTTTTACACACACACAGCTGTCATAGTGCTGCTGAGCCAGTGTGGGACTCCCTTGTTCATTTTGTAAACGGATCAAGTGAAAAAAATTCATAAAAGTTCACTTTAACCAAATATAGCCTCAAGCACATCTGAAGTTAGGCTAATTCACACTGGCAGTAAGGCTGCCTTTGCTGCATTGACCCCTTCCTCTCACCAGCAACCACTGCTGCATATGAAAAAGCCAAGCTCTTACCACCGGTTACAAATCCCAGGTGCCCAGCATTTACCAATTAGTCACTCAGGAGTGGTATATGGCAGTTTATTTTTTGCTGCTAATGTGAAATAAGCCTAATTTGTTACACCAGATTCATTATATTATTACATGGGACAGTCTTAAACCATAGAACGCTAGGAAGTTTGGTCATAATACACAGCACTGGACAGTTGGGGTATAATACATAGGATAAAATAATTGGATATACTAATGGGGCAGGTATTAGAAAGTTGGAACAAAGTATAAGGGTTAGGTAGAACACTGATCACATTTTAGGGTTACTGGATACCTACGGCATGAGCAACTGAGAGCACACTAAACATGGAGCTAAACCTTCTAAAAATTGATTGGTTGACCAAAAACAACCCCACAGCAAGTTACGTCACTACTCCTGGTTCCTCACATACATTTTGTAATAAATTTGTATTAGAATGTAGTGAATCCAGAAGATCAGCACTATGACCACAAGGATTTTCAAAAGGATATCAGAAATACTGCTTAAGTTTGCCCTTGTGTTTCCAGGAATGAGCATAGGACTGGGACCAGGACCAAGATTTACAGACTATGATATACTGGGTAAATGGTGCCACAGAAATATGAAAAAAAGTGTGTGTGTATACATTTTATATATACACACATATACACACACACATATATATATATATACACATATATACACACACATATATACACACATATATATATACATACATACACATATATATACACATATACATATACACATATATACACACATATACATATATATACATATATACACATATATAATATATACATATACACACACATATACATACATACACACACATATCAAATATTATAATAGTGATGAATGAAAGCCAAATTTGATTTTCATGGTTTTATTGGTTGTTCATACATAAGATATGTTGCAGGAAGAAGGGTGGAGCCCCTGCATTATTCCTCCCCTGGGTGTCAAACTAAAAGGTATTATTACAGGGAAGGGGAAAGAGGAATCTATGCACATTTAAAACATAAGTCCTTCCTGTTCTTACGTATCCTTCCACTTCCATCCTTCCACATCTAGACTCCTGCAAAGCTTTGGTACCTGCACTTTACTGGAGACCATAGTAAACAAAGCATTCTTTTCTAATACTGAGTATTTCTGCCTCAGGCACAGCCCTGCTTCTTAATTCCTGAGAAAAGTAAAGTGACTTAACCAGAGACCCATTTGCCACCAGAGTGACCACTGTCAAGGCCCTTAGCCTTCGCATGAGGACAAGAAAAACAATTCACCCACAATATAACCTACTCAGAAGTAAACAAGGGTTACAACAATAATACCAAGAAGCTCTTTACCATTCAACTAGGTAAAGGCCCTGACCAGCCCTTAAAACTAGGATCGCATTCATGACCGTTTGTTATCGGCTCACAGCATCCTCGTAATAAATCCCAGAGCCTCTCCCCTGCTCACAGTGATCTTTACAGTCAGTTTTTTTTTACATCCTTCTTACAAAGCAGTACTTGAGTCTGCTACATTGAGTGTTGAGCTGGAAGCTGACTTGATAGAACAACTCCTTTAGGTCCAAAAAAAAGGGCGTATGTCAATTTTTTTAGTTGAGGAACTAAGCACATCCTAGAACTCCCAAAAACAAAAGTTGAAATAAAGGGGTGTTTCATAGAAGCTGAGAGAAAATTCAAGAGGAAAGAGTACAGGATGAAACATGACAGGGAGTGTGGCAAAAAAAATCCCTGGAGGAACAGCAGCAGATCGGCACCAAGTGTCCACATGGCAACGGGAAAGATTATATGGGTACTGCAGATGCCACATGCTGGCACAGCCTAATATCCACGTGTTTACTTGTTCACCAACTGCGGGCACAAATAATAGTCTTTCAGGCTCTGCCTGGCCTAAGTCTGTTTCCAGCTGTAGGGTCAACACTCTTCAAATTGAAGATGAAACCTCAAACATTCACCCAAGAACAAGGCTGAGTCTATGAGACTGTATGTTAACTGAAAAAAAAAAAAAAACAACACAGGTTTACTGTATGAAGACTAGTCAAACACATTTCTTCATATACAGAGCAGTCACTAGGAACCATTTATAAATGTAGTAAAGAAAAGCATGCAAAAATAACAAAACATCAAAACTACTTTCACAAGTTTTTATCTAAAATTTTGTAAAGAGAGAAAATAGACTAAAGCTGTCCTTTAAATGATTTACCCAAACCTCCTATTAAGTCCTGAACCCTACCATTATGCAACTCTCTGGACTAGTACTTGGCTTTTTGCTATTAGGAAAATACCAGTAGTAGTTCTTGGCACATAGGTTTCACAGTTACCCTTTCCTGCACTTAGGTCAATAAAACATAAGCTAATTTAACACTTGAAAGTATACTCATCAGTATTAAGGGGAACAGAACTGGCTTTGTAAGTCCTGAGTCCCATCTCCCCCACCCCTTTCTGTTTATGGAAGGTGATGTTCTTTGTCAGGTGCCCACATCTCTGTCTATCCAGTAGAGGGGTCCTCTTGGAATCCAGAAGAAGAAAATGCAGCTGTGACACCAGCACAAGAAGATTGTTGGGGACCAGCGTGGGCCCATCTGCAGCCCTGAAATAATGGTGCCTTTCTGGGTAAGTATGTATCTACATGTGTGTGTATACAGTATATACCCAACACTAAAATAACATCTTAACCATAATTTAATCTTTCCTATAATCTTATCACTGATACTAATGTACACTAAGGCTAGATACACACATCCAATGGTTCTCGTCCAATTATCGGCTCAGGGCCAATATCGGACGAGTGTATGCAGCCTAAAACACTCCTTTGGTGACACTGAACTTACAGCATGATATGCCCCTGACATATGCTCTTTATCTCCTTTGTTGTCAATGATGAATGCTTTAGTATTGGTCTACAGGCTTAGCAGTGGTTTCAGTGCTATAATGTAAATGTGATCAGTTTGGCTGTACAGCCACACAATCACATTTACTAGGCAGTAGAGGTGCCACTCTTATTCAGCTAACAGAAAACCCCAAACCCCCTCCCTGACTTCTAGGCCCCAATTTTTCCCATGAGACCCAGGATGACAAACAATAGAATTGGGATGGGGAGCAGACAGAAAGATCAATTTAACAATGCTTAGCTGCTGTAGAGCAAAGGAGACATCAGCGGGCTAGAAGAACCCCTATGTCTCTGTAAAGAGAAGCTATCACCTGTACAACCACATCTTTTATATTTTACCAAACATAATGTTTATTGAAAACTTTCAAGAGATGAAGGCATGTGTAAGCTATAGGTCTCCTAAATTCTAGCTTACATAAGGCTATGGACTATTCCCATGTTGGAATGCTGGTGCATTGTGAGAGACCCAGCATATTTTCTTTACTTCTGTAAGTAAAACAGCAGTTGGGAGCAAATAAAAGGTGTTTCTAAAAGTAAATATGAACTAGGGTTGAGAAGCATGGAAAATACACAAGTTTAGTTCAAGTTGAGCCTTCTTACCTGAGTCTGCCCTTTGCTTGTTCTCTGGCTCCAGACTAATCTCTTTCAGTGTAAAGATGGAAGTAGCTGTAAAAAAGCTGCTATTACTAACAGTTATGAAGGTTTTGCCAGAAATGTGATAATTATTACAGTTGTCATTAAAAGAAAAGCTTTGAAAGAGTAAATGTATTTTTCTGCAAGTGGGGTCAATATATAGGAGATACTCTGGCAAAAATTAGACAAGTTCTGCCTTCTCCAACAACAAAAAGGTGATCCAGGTAATTTTCCACAGTAAGCAAATAAGGAGGTTCACTTATCAAAATCAATGGAATGAGTACTTTCAAAAAACCACCATGTTCCTCCCCCAGATTGTCAGGGAAAAACCTACTGCTTCTACATCCTAGGTAGGTACTTGAATGGCCTGTTTTTAGTCTGTAGGACTATTTAGTGCTGGCTGGTAAAAGTGCAATTTACGAGAAGCTAAGCATTACCTGCACCACTCAGGAATCTTTAGTCAACTTGGTGGATCAGAGCAAAGCCAAAACTTTTTTTAAATTAGGGAAAAGATGGGAACCTTCGGAGTATAATGCCACATGGATTACCTCCGAACTATGAGCAGGATAAAAGAAATTATATTTAAAGAGACCCCTTACTGTCTGGCAGCTTGTGAATACGTTCACCCAGTTCTTGGAAGTATGAATGCTTCATGGCTTCATCTGCAGAGATCCTCCTTCTTCCCTCCAACTGTAAAACAAAAAGTTAGAAAGCCATTGTTCAGACTCAATGCTAAACATGAGTCATATTAACATTTAAATACACCATTTTCACTTAAAGTGGACCTGTAATGATGAATGATGTAGGTATGCTATTGCTAAACTAATTCTAAAATGTGATAATTACCTGGATGTAAATTGGATTTTTTGGCTTGAAAAGTATCAATTAACTGTTACACAATTAGACAAATGGCTGAACAGCATGCTCTTTGGAGAGTGTTAAATGAACAGGGTTAAAAAAGCAACCTAGAAAGCAATACTTTTTAGAAACAGGTCAGCAAGGACCGCTTACATAAGCTCAATATAAATACACCATAACTAAGAAAGGATAAAATATATATTGAATTTCTAGAGTCCGCAATGTCTAACAGTTGATTCCTTGTACTACATACCAGCATATGTAGCTGCTTTAAGCTGAGGTTACCTATTACAGATAAAAGTTGTCTGCTACATGTCATACAGCAGTAAGAACATATGATGTCCTGCCCTCAGGATATTAATTCATGTTACCTGTAGAGCAGGCAGCCACTGCTAATTCTAGTGAGTACAAAGGGGATCATTTTAAAACTGCAGATTGTCGGGCATGGTTCAAATAAGTATTAGCAGCATACCAGGTGCATTCATCACTTCAATTATCATTACCAACCACAGCCAACCACTTTTTATTTCCCACTCTTCCCCCTTTCAATTTACTGACCTGTAAAAGCTTGGAGAGAAGATTTGCCCCATCTGAATCCAGCCTATAGAGAAAAAGGAAAGTGTATTCAAATAACAGTAAAGGTCTGGATGGAAAACCAGATTCATGAAAAACTTTGGATGTTTGGATCCCATACCTGGGTGCGTGCTTCTGGATAGGATCTGGATAATATTTGGGATAGTTGTAAGATTTAAATTCCTCATTGGATAGAATACCAGGCCATGTTTCTTCAGTGGGTGTCCCTGAAAAGCAACAAAAGGTTGTTTTTCCTATGAATACAATTACCCAAAATATACAACATGTGCTATGTGAATACATACAGCAAAACACTGATTGCCACTTTCACTTTTATACCGTCCTTCCACAGAGCACAACCTCGCAATAGGTCTCCAGTAATGCCTTTTATATTATACACAGATTACTTAAAGTGAGCTTCAACTCAAGAAAATGAAGATTTATTACTAGAAATGTTAATTGTGTCAAGGCAGCACCCAGAAAAAGTGACTTTTTTTCTTTAACGTCTTCCAAACATAAGCAGCACTTCTGCTAGTATGGGATTGTGCCTAGTCTCTCCTGCTCTGTAACCTCATACCTGTATAGCTACACTGTGAGATCTAAGGCACTGCTGCATCTCACATGAACCTGCAGTGTAAGCATTTCCCTTTTTATACTTCATTCATTCTGTAGATCTGTTCTTCCACCAACTCTAATTTTTGAAACATAAGAAAACCAAAAGACTCATATTTACCGAGTATCCTAAATATAAAGTGCAACTGTTCTTCCACAGTGGATCCTGGGAAAACGGGTCGACCTGTGACCATCTCATAAAAGATGCAACCAACGCCCCTATACAGGGGAGAATAAAGAGAATAAATACTGCAGTATATATATGGATCAGCTGTGGGCAAAGGGTTCAGTATATGCAAGTTTTTCAATTATTTTAAATATTTTTGTATTGGTTGTAACTAGGGTTCAGGCTATATGCTATGTATTACAAAAAAAGAAAGATATCCACAGATGGCAGGCATTGCTGAAGGGTTTTTAGAGCCAAATAGGCTAGTAGTGGCTAATGTTGCATTTAAAATGTACCTAAATTTTGAATTTTCACTTTACATAAACAGGTAGACAACCCTTTTATTTAAAGTAAAAATTTTGTTTGTTAGTGTTTTTTTTGTTGTTGTTTTTTTTAAGTGCAACACCCTTTTAAAAAAAAAAAAAATGGTGCAACACCACCACCTAGGCTAGGCCAGTGGTGCCCAACCATTATTCATCTGGGGGCCGCTGGGATAAAACTTGAGGTCCACAAATGTACACAAAAAAAGATGTATGTTTAAAACTAGAATAGTTTTAATTTAAAATAAAATTAAATAAAATGTTTCTAGTTACCATAACGTACATGTACCAAATATAAGAAATGACAAATCAAGAATCTCTGCAATGGATACTTCCAGAGAAATGCAATTTATTTGATAGCCAAGTGGTACATGTTCTTACTACTACATCATCAGGGCCCTTAATCTTCTGTATTAGGGTATACAGAAGGTAAGTGGCCAGATATGTGTGACTGGGTAGCATGGTATGAAAGGTAAAGTTTTTCTCATCTTGTGATGGCGCCTCAGCAATACAATTTTATGGGGAGTTAGCCACAAGAGTCCCCCACTTATTCTTCATTTTATTATACCCACAGCTCCACTTTCAAGAGAAACTGGGATTCAAAGATCATAGCTATGTGTGACAGGGTAGCACAGTATGGCAGGTATAGTTTTTCGTATCTTGTGATGGCGCCGTAGTAATGACATTTTAAGGGAGTTAGCCACAAGATTCCTGCACTTGCAGTTACATTTCTCTTTTCTTACAGGGTATTTTGGATTCATAGAGTAAGGAGATAGCTAAGTGTGACAGAGTAGCATGATAGATGGGTATAAAATTTTATTAAGGAAGGGGGTGGGGGGGCAAAAGGCAAAAAGGCATTTTCTACACATTTGCAGTCGCCAACATGCCTCTGTTCCAGAGAATTTGGGGTACACAGAAGTGTCCAGCTATGTGTAACAGGCAGCTCTTTAGCTTCTCAGTTCTTTGCACTGCTAGTGAAAGATGAAAAAAATGACCATTTATACATGGGGATAATGACAGCCGCATGAACACAGAACTCATCCTGCTGCTGGGATTATCTCACAGTACAAAGTAGGCGGGTGCGCCCCATTCCCCGCAAGATAACAAGCAGAGGGTAATGAGGAGAGGGCCAGATCTGACAGCGAGGCCGTAGGTTAGGCACTCCTGGCCTAGGCGATCAAGAACGAATTGGAGTGCAGGTATCCCAGGATACCTACATCATGCATCCCGGGAGGCTCTTGGCTGCTCTTTCATCAATAAGGAAAACATTTCCAATCACACACATGTTCAGTGAGATTGGCAAGTTTTTTTTTTTTCAAACTACGTCACCCGATCTCGTACCTGCACAGTGCGAGATCGGGTGAAGCAGGAAGAAGATGGTGACGCCTGATGCTCCCTCTGCGCCAGGCCAAAGACAGATACTAGGACAACGCGGGACCTAATGGAAGAAAACTCCAACAGACAGACTGATCTGCAGGATTGAGGGTTAAGTATGATTTTATTGTTTTGGGTTATTTTTGGGTTCACTTCCTCTTTAACTTACCACATATCAATCTGGGTGGAGTATTCTGTAGATCCCAAGAGAATATCTGGGGGCCGGTACCAAAGTGTCACCACCTCGTTGGAGTAAGTCTTGGTGGGAATAGACTTTGCTCGGGCCAAGCCTTTAAAAAAAAAAAAAAAGAAGACAAATTTTAAGGAGAATACATTGTATAATTTGTAAAGAAACAGCAAGTGAAGCTCCCTTGTCATCGTGAGAACAGAATGTTGTTTTTTGGGTCGAACTTCAATACTAAGTAACAATATGGGTTCTGAAGCTATTCTGTGCAACATCCTCTTCTCATTACCAACCCAGATCATCATGAAACATATACAATACTTTGCTAATTTGCATTACAATAAAGCCCCTTTCCTAAGAACCCTGTAGTTACACCTAAAAGTTTGCTCTTTCATACCAAAATCAGCAAGTTTGAGCTCCCCCTTCTCATTTATCAGAAGGTTCTGTGGCTTCAGGTCTCGATGAAGAACCTTGCGCCGGTGACAATATGAGAGCCCTCGGAGAAGCTGGAAGAGAAAGAGCTGAAAAAGCAAGGGAGAATTTGTTATTCCTTCTGCTCAACCACAAAACCAAAATCCCAAATGCTTGTACACACCTTGATGTTGTGGAGATTTATTAGATTACCACAGTCATCCAGGTATTGCTTCAAATCTTTGTCCTGCATGGATAGAAAAATGATTATATGAATAGGTTAACAGGTAGTCCAGACTGAAACAAGAACTTCTAAGAAGCCAGGGGACACATTAGATGTAGGCTGACATTTTTTTTAAATACTACCTAGAATTTTCCTAGCTCTGAGAAAGCTAAAGGCCCCATAATGTCAGTGCATTTATTTTTTGCAAGAGAGCATTTACCAGGTACTCAAAGACGAGAGTCAAAGTCCTCTCTGTGTGGATGATATCATGAAGAGTGACGATATTTGCATGTTTTAAGTCCTTCAAAAGGGAAACTGCAAAAAACAGTAATAGTATTGTTCAAAAAATTAAAGCAGAATGACAGATTTACATAGTGTTTATTTTAGCTTACCTGAAACATTAAAAAAGACTAAAATTCCTATTGATCAATACTCACTTAATAACCCAGCTAAATTATGCATAGATGAAGACCTTTGCCTTGTAGGTGTTTCACAAGGCAACTGTATTTCAAAGGATTATAACCTTACAGTTATGCAGAAAGTGCTCTAGAACCAGCTGTGTCCTTGCCACTTACCTTCCCTGATAGCAGTACAAGGAGCACCCTCCTCATGTTCCAGGCGAATTTCTTTAAGGGCAACCAGGTTTTCGGTCAGTTTACTGCGGCCCTTGTAAACAGTAGCATAGGTTCCCTGTCAAAAATAAACATTTAAGCCACAAACCAGCCAAACACAACCTAATCCACATTAAAATGTAATCCAGAACCTAGTTGCATTTGTTTTATTTTGGATAAGAAGTAGGAAAAGAAGTATTAATTTTATTCTGTCGGTGACCCAACTGGGGAGATTCCCCCTCATATGCTGTCCCTGTGATATCTGAACAAGAACTAAGGGGTAATTGGATCAGAAATTAAATTCTGGCTTGGCAATGGCACTGTGAGCAGGCACTTTCCTGGAGCTCTGTGTCCACCGCGGCTTTAACAGCTAATACTTCAGATCACACAGCTTGTTTCCACCCCACGACTATCACACTCACATCTCTGAATGTTAAGGGATTAAACTCTCCCTCAAAACGTTCAGTCCTATTCAATACACTCCGAAAATGCAGAAGCCATATTGTCTTTCTGCAAGAGACACACTTCCGCCATGACAAAATCCCGGTCCTGCATAACAAACAAGCCAAATACAGTTATCACAGCACTTCACCCGATTCTAAATCTAGGGGAGTGAGCAATCTAATAGATGGTTCTCTTCCATGGTCTCCCTCTTTGTGTAAAGTGGATCCAGACGGTCGTTTCCTCATAGTCCAGGGTATGACAGAGAAGCAACTATTTACATTTGTAAACATATACCTACCTAATACCGGCCAGTTGACTGTCCTTGAATATATTCTGACCCTCATATCTGAGGTGGCTCAAGGTACCATCATTATAGGAGGTGATTTTAATTTAACTTTAGATCCGTCCTTGGACGTATCCAAGGGCCGTTCCCACCTGCCTTACTCCCTTCATAAACGTCTGAAAGCACTGCTACATGACAATCAATTGATAGATATCTCACAAATTCAACACCCCGGAGACAGGGATTATACGTTCTACTCCACGGTCCATAATACTTACTCCAGACTTAATTATTTTCTGATATCCCATGATGCCATTTCACAGGTTAGCGACTCGAGTATTGGTTCCATAACTTTCTCTGACCACGCCCCTATTATGATAGAGATCTCTGGAAGGATATATGAATGTAAACCCAGTGTTTAGAGGCTAAATGAGGCACAGCTCGAAGACCCTGAACTGACCGCAAAGATTGAGGAAGAACTTTCCTCCTTCTTTGGGAACAATGCAGGATCTACAGACAATCCACTTTATGTATGGGAAGCTCATAAATGTTATATTAGAGGTCTGTTCATACAACAGAGCTGTAGACTCAAAAGACTAACCAAACAAAGGCTTGATATGCTGTTACAGGAGTTGCATCGTTTATAAATGTTGCACAAAAGGCTTCCAACAATGGACCTGGATTCCCACCTACTTCGCCACTTGTACACAAATTAACTCCCTGTACAGAGAAAAGGCTAAAACACAACTTACACGTTGCAAACGGTACTACTATGAACATGCCAACCACTGTGGTAGAGCATTGACTAGGGCGCTTAGGTCTAAGAAGGGGGCCATGTATATCCCTAAAATCAAAACCTCTTTGGGCACCCTGGCACACGCCACCCCTGACATTGCTAACACCTTCCATGACTATTACAGTCTACTGTATAATTTACGAGGAGACTCTAGTGGTAGGTCATCTCCTGACAGCCAGATCGCAATACAGGACTATCTCAGTGCCTCCGACTTACCGACATTGTCCTCAGACATTATAGAGATATTAGATAAACCGATAACACTGCTTGAGCTACAAGCGGCAATTCGCCAAGCCGCATCAGGGAAAGCTCCCGGCCCAGATGGTCTGACATTAGCCTACTATAGGAAATTCTTCCCAGTACTAGGCCCGCATTTAGTTTTAGCGCTGAATGGGCTCACTGATGGTCACACTCTTTCTCCTGACACATTAGCGGCCCACATATCAGTGATACTCAAACCAGACAAGGACCCTCTCCTATGCTCCAATTATAGACCAATATCGTTGCCTAATTGTGATTTGAAACTTTTTTCCAACATATTAGCGCATAGGCTGGCTCCAATACTGAATGATATTGTCCATCCTGACCAAAGCGGTTTTCTCCCGATGAGGGAAGCCAGGAACAACACGATCCGTACCCTGAATATTATTAACTATGCACATACTCACAACACCCCTCTAATGCTCCTCTCCACTGATGCTGAGAAGGCATTTGATCCGGTGGACTGGACGTTTCTGCTCCCCACATTGACACATTTGGGTCTTTCCCTCGTATTCTGCGCTGGATAGAAACGTTGTATTCCTCCCCCAGCGCCAGAGTACGGTTAATGGTGAACTCTCCCACTCTTTTGTACTACCAATGGGACGAGACAGGGATGCCTATTATCTCCCTTGCTGTTTGTGTTGACCCTGGAGCCCCTCCTACGAATAATTCGTACCAATGGAGATATCAGGGGAGTCCAGATTGGCCCCACTGAACATAAGATAGCTGCCTTTGCGGATGACCTTTTATTTTATGTTGCAACACCGGTAACTTTTTTGCCGGTTCTTATGCGAGAGCTAGACAGATATGCCTCCCTCTCTAATTACAAAATAAACCTGCAAAAGTCGGAGGCACTGAGTGTTACTCTTCCCAGAAAAATTAGAGAGGCCTTGGCCCCTTCTTTCCCCTTCAAGTGGTCTAACACAGCTATTTCTTACCTGGGCACACAGATTCCTGCTAATCTAACGCGAATTGTAGATCTCAATTTTATCCCTCTATTAAATAAAATTCGAAGTGATCTACAGAGGTGGAGACAGATGGCATTTACATGGTTTGGGAGGTGCAATGTGCTTAAAATGAATGTTATGCCTAGACTGTTGTATATGCTGCAAGCACTCCCAATACACATCCCACTTTTTATCCTTCGAAAATTCCGTTCGGAATTTGTAAAATTTATCTGGCTTATTGGGGCGCCCAGGCTTAGGATTACATTACTGAGACTCCCCAAAGCCAACAGGGGAATGGCACTTGTCTAGGCTGCTGGATTGGTGCACTAATAGCCACTCCAAACTGTGGGTTGGGTTGGAGGATGCATGTTCTACTGTCCCCATTGCCGCATTCGCCTGGTCAACACCGACGGCCAGGACGGCAATGTACACCCATCCATTGATTGGCGAGACCTTGAAAGTGGTCACTAAGTACTTCTCCTCTCAAAACGTAACCATATACCCGTCTCCAATTCTAGGCGATCCTGGATTCCCCCCGGGCCAGACTGACCCAATATTTCGTCAATGGCGTGCTTTGGGTGTGTATAGAATATACCATTTCATGCACAATGGGGAATGGCAACATATTCCGACCCTACAAACGGAAAGGGATCTCCCTTCATTGTCGCCCTGGCGCCACATACAAGTCACTTATGTTCTGAGATCCTTGCCGCAGCCCAATACAATAGCCCGATCGCTTCTTCCCCTAGAGGACCTGTGTGTAACTGGTAAACCTGTACGGGGCTCTCCCATGCCTATCAAACCCTGTTATCTGTATATACGCCAGAACTCCCTTTATTTGTATCCCAATGGGAAGCTGATTTGGACACTTGTTTTACTGAAGCCCAGAGAGATATGTTACTTCATTTCTGTCATAAGGCGTCCATTTGCAACAAATATTAGGAAACCAACTACAAGTTGGCCACTCGCTGGTACAGGACACCGGTGAAGCTTGCTAAGATTTTCCCGGGGTTGGATAGCACCTGCTGGAGATGTGGCGACACACAGGGTATGCTACTGCATGTTTTCTGGGAATGCTCAAAATTGCAATTATATTGGAGTTCAGTAGCTAATATTATCTTAAAGCTTACCGAAGTGGATATAAGGGGCAATTCGGCCTTGGCACTTCTTCATGTTTCGGACATGTCCCGCAGGTGCTATAGTAACTCTCTCCTGAGACACCTTCCCAATGCCGCTAAGGCCTGTATCCCAGCCTTATGGAAGAATACTGCCCCTCCGACAGTAGTACATTGGTTGCTGATATATATCACATGGAGGATATGAAATCCACTGACGCTAAGAAAGCGGAAAAATTTGCACAGACTTGGTACCACTGGATCCACTTTATCACTACTGAGGAATATTGCCATTTTGTACGACCACCCCCCTAGATACCTGAGTATTCTGGGATGGATGCCTAATTGCATTCTGCCACTTTTTCAGAGATGTGATTGATTCTATAGCTGGTCAATGCCCACTTTTTTACGACCACTTTATTTTCTTTTCTCTGTATGTACCTTGATATCTTTTAATAAAAATAATTAAAAAAAAAGAAATTTCTGATGCTGCTAAACATATGTTTGTATCTCCCCACCTGAAGCAGAAACAGCAATAAAATCTTAACATTGACTATTGATTCCTGCTCTATCAAAATATTTTGGTTGGATTAGCTGGTTTTTAATGCAGTGACCACCACTAGTAAAGATTTATAACAATCAATAGCTGCTCTTATCGCCATCTTTTTATCTGGAACATAACATGATTCTTAACCATTACCCAAAATTAAGCACGTTTAATGTTCCTAGTACAGCCTGTGTTTGTTTTAGGTCTGTGTTTTCAATTTTGTTCTTACAACAGATTTCAGACACTCTCATCTTAATCATGTCTACCATCTAACTAAATCAATGTTGGGTACCAACCTCTCCCAATTTGTCCAACTTGACATAAGTCTCCAACTTTCCAAAACCAATCTCTGACTAAAAGAGACAAAAAAAAAAACAAAAACATAAAATAGCAAACCAAAAAAGGTCTTTCCAAGAAGAAGTTCATTTTTAACCCATTATTAGTTTACAGATAGGTTGTACCTACCAGAGAGACCCGTCTTAATCGCCTACTTAGGGGCTTGTCAAATGGTGGGCTACTGAGAGCCAGTTTCTCCAAACAACCTTCAGGAAGACGAATATCCGCTGGGAGGGACAGACGCTTATTAATATCCTGCGGGAAAAGTAACATGCAACTTAAATAGGAGAAGCTACAATCCATTTATTTATTTAAAAAATAAATAAACATTATGAATGGGGATGGGCAGGGGAATCTATTCAGATTAAAAACATAAAATCCTGAATTCTGCAAGACTTAAGGTGCAAAAGGACTCGGGTATGTTAGAAATCTAAAAGTAACCTGTTGGGGATAAAAATACCAAAGCTAAAACAGATGGCTTGGCCCAGGCTCCAGGGCTGCCATGTTTATTCTACATTCACTGCTTAGAGGGTATGCAGTAGTGAAAGACTGGAACAGCTCTAATATGGGCAAAGAATAAGAAAGAGGAGTACTCCTCTATAAAAAAAATAAGGGCAGATGCAGAAATTCCTATATTTTCAATGTGCTTCCTTTTTTGTCCTCATATAAAAGAATAAGGGGTATGCAAACTGTGTTGTGGTGAACCAATACACAAACAACAGCAAGAAAGAGATAAAACCCATTAGTTTCACCTCTGTGGATATTTTGCGAGCTGCGTTGTTCCTCATCCTCACTCTCACTGGTGACTGAACCTCATCTGAGGAGCCAGAAGCTTGGTCACTCTCTCCGTCTGAACCCATCTTAAGGTCTTCGTGTACAATCTCTATGCAGAAGGAAGAATTGGGTCATATAAAGTCAAGCAGCAAAACTGAAATAAGACCAAAATTCCAGCATGTTTCTAGCTGCTAATCTTTGTGAAGGTATCTTTGTTATACCTAGTAGATGGCTAAGACAAACAGGCTAGATTCTTTGGAGTGAAGGTTAAAACTGGCCATCAGGAAGCAAAGCAAGACAGTGCAAAATCGTCCAAAAAAATATAACTTTATGGAATGAGTGGGAGACCAGACATGTCATAAACACATATGTAATGTATAAATAAAAGCAAAGGTAATGAGAACTTGAAAATGCCAGAAAAGAGGCTAATGCCAGAAAAGAGGCTATTGTTACAGCTACAATAAAGTGCAATGGTAGTGACAGCAAAGGTGCAGACATAGACCTGGAGCCAGCTGATCCTAAAAACTGAACTATAGCTTGTGTTCACATGTATGTAGTATTTTAAACTTATGCTGGAAATGTTGTGTTGACTCCTGAAATGGACTTATGGGTTAACAGCTCTGGACAATTCAGTTTTTGTTTTGTTCATGATTTTGAACATGGATCACAAATTTCAAAATATATATTAGTAGAGTGGCATTTTGTTTTCATTCCAAACTCCAGTCCCTCAGCAACTCCAAACTCTAGATGTACAATGGCAAGTCTCATACAGCACTGTGAACATTTCTGAACTTATATTGGTGGAGTGGCATTTTGTTTTCTCCAATCTTTCTTTACTACTTAGAATGGACGTTCAGGGTAGTGAATTCAACTCTAAAATGGTTCAAGGCTTCAGTTTTGATCCTAGCATTTCTGTTGGTTACCAGTCTAAATATAGAGTAGCCACTAGGGATGAAGGAGCGATCTCAAAATTCTGCTGTTCTTGCTTACCGAAATTGTAGTAAAAAATGGCCGGTATAAATTTGCTGTTCGAGCCCGTAAAAAAACAAGATTGCGGGCTGTGCTGATCAATGAATGCAGCACAATTCAGTGTGCGATCCCCGGCACTGGAGGTTACATGGGGACAATCCTCCCCATTCAAAACCTCTACTGCTCTCTGATTGGCTGGGGAAAGTAAATGGGGACAAGTCTCCCCATTCAAAACCTCTAGTGCTCTCCAATTGGCTGAGGAAAGCTTTCCAATCAGAGAGCACTAGAGGTTTTGAATGGGGAGACTTGTCCCCTTTTAACCTCTAGTGCAGGGGATCGCAAACCAGATTCCCAGGGCTCCAAGAATGATTGCAGCTGTGAGAATCAACTGCGATCCTGGGGCACTGGAGGTTAATTAACCTCTAATGCCCAGGGATCGCAGACAGGAGGATTCCCAGGGCTGCATAAACGATTGTTAGGCTTTCCTCATCCAATCAGATAGCACTAGAGGTACTGAATGGGAAGACTTGTCCCCATTTAACCTCTAGTGATGGGGATCGCAAACAGGAGGATTCCTAGGGCTGCAACAATAAAAGCAGCCCTGAGAATCCACTAGTGAAGGGGATCGTAATGATTTCCTCGATCTCTTGATGGTTTCGCAAAATCAGTTTACCGAAATTTCGCAGACCCATCGGAAGTTTGACAAAATTTTCACGAGAATGCCAGAGGCATTCTTACTCATCCCTAGTAGCCACCAAATCAAGTTTAATTCATAATTCTACTAGAATTATGTGAGCTTCCTTATTCGCAAGATGTACAGGCTATTGGTTGTCTTTACTTGATAAACTGAATTGCTTGTGGACATGGCAAGAAAAGTCAAAAACAAATTTTAAGTACAAAATTGAAATTAATTAGTTAAGTGATAAACAGGTCTAACAATAATAAAACTGGTTCTAACATATTAGATACCATCTTTGGCAGTTTTATTGGATACCTGGTGCCAGTGATAAGTTCAAGTCTATGCCGGCACCAAAATACCATTGGGGGGCATGGCTAGTACTATGAATGCATAAGAAATAAAGTGGTGGTGAGTTTGGTGCTAGGTCACCACCAGTATGGTGATAGAGGGACAGATGAAACCGGATGGGTCAAAAAAAAAAAAAAAAAAAAAAAACCTTTTAAGGTTTCAGGGACTGAACTAGTACCAGGATATCTGAAACATAGTACTGCTAGTATTAATGTCAAAGAGGAGTGGAGGCCCAGCAGCAATATTTAGGAAAAAGTGTTTATATTACTAATGTTAAATAGGTGAAAGGATTTTGGAGAGCTTTGTGGCATAAAAAAATTAGGAAATGAAAGCCTAATAAATCAAAATCTTAGCCCAGGGTCTGTCTACTATAAAGTGGTGGCTACAACCTTTGTTAAACCATCACACATGAGAAACTACCCCTCTCTAGCCTTGGAGAGCTTTAATACATCAGGCCCAACATCTCCAAGGTTTCATAGAATAGTGCACAAAAGTAAAAATATCCAGTGGGCAATCCAGCAATTATTTAGACAAAAAATGTCTTTTTGATGTCGGGAGTGAATAGCTAGACTGGATTGGGCAGATATGAAGACAACAATAAATCAAATAAACACTCATTACAACAAAAAGTATGCAAAAGAACATCTCTGAACACACATGTCAAGCCCTGAAGCTACAGAAGCAGAAAACTACACCAAATGGCAAGTTCCTGAGGCTACAATTTACACGGGCTCACCAAAATTGGACAAGAAGAGATTGGAAAAATACTGTCTAGTCTGATGAATGCTTATCCCTGCTGCAGAATTCCAATGGTATGGTCAACATTTGCAAATCAACAACATGATAGCCTGGATCCATCCACCTTTGTATCAACAATTCAGGCTGGTGGTGGTGTAATAGTGTGGGAGACATTTAATTGGCACACTTTAGACTCCTTACTATCAATAAAGCATTGTTTAAAAGCCCCAGCCTACCTTAGTATTGTTGCTGACCATGTCCATCCCTTTATGACAAGACTGTACCTATCTTCTGATGGCTACTTCTAGCAGGATAACGTACCAGGTCACACAGTTCAATTCATCTCCAACTACTTTCCTGAACATGATAATGTGTTCACTGTACTCAAATGGCCTTCACATTCACCAGATCCTAATCCAGTGGCGCAACTTTGGGATGTGGTGGATCGGCAGATTTGCATCATGGATATGCCAACAACTCTGCATCAACTATGTAATGCAATCATCTCAATATGAAGAGCATCACAAAGAAAGTTTACAAAGCCTTACTGCATGTATGTCACAAAAAATTGTGGAAGTTCTGATGATGAAAAGGGGTCCAACCTGGTACTAGCATGGTGTACTTAATAAAGTGACTGATAAATGTGTGTGTTGCCTCATAGTTACAAGCAAAAAATTAAGGAAGTTCTGATGGTGAAAGGGTGTCCAACCTGGTACTAGCATGGTGTACTTAATAAATTGACCGATGAATGTGTGTGTTGCCGTTACAAGCACGCTTGTGCAGATCCCCAATATTCTCACCTTTAAATTTAGCAATGGCACCCATCTACAGGCTGACTACAGAAAATCAGATTTGTTATTGATGCTCCCTCAGCCAGTCTCAATTTCCCTAGTCTGCTGATTTATCAATGGGGAAGCAGCAGAACACTGATTAAGCCATTCCCATGTTTTCCTTCCTGCAATCATTTTGTATTAGACTTACATTTCAGTGCAAGGTAACAAAGCCATGACTAGCTAAGAGTGCCCATTGGGCTTCACCTTTTTTGTTTTAGATAATCACTGGGATAGAGATAGACAGAGATAGTCTGTCAATTACAGTCCATACATCAAAGACTCCAGACCATAATCATAAGCCATGGCTTTCTCACCCAAGAGTGAGTTACTTGGAGGAAGAGAGGAGAGCTTGGCTGCTGACTTTTAGCATCAAGTCTAAATTTGCATTGCATTAGGAGCACTGTTTACCACACATTTAGAGGAAAGTAAAACAGGGTGCTTTTGAAATAGTTGATGCAGATTGTGAAGCTACTAATATTTTTACATGTTTGTTTGTGTGTGTGTGTGTGTTGGGGGGGGACTTTAAGGGGAATATAAGGAAAACAAAACGTACATTTCAATTTGCTTTGTAAGACAAATTCGTCTTTAAATTGAATTTATGTATATTTTGACTTAAATACAGAATAACACACAGGACAAATGAAAAGCTGGGAAAGGTCTCCGTAAATGACTGGTGTATGTTATATGGGTTTTTGCAATATTTACATACATATTAAACACAAAACCTAAAGAAGATCTCAGACTAGCAAAAATACACACTTGGCAATATGTCCACACAAACACAACACAACCTGGTGTGCACAAGCAAAGTGAGGTATATCATTGGGCCACACCTGTTAGTGTTCGGATGTGCATACCTGTGGGTTTATTGAATAAGGCACTGTGGAAAAACCCCCAGCAACTAATCACATTTTATCATTATGTTGCTGCACATGATTGTTTGCAATGCCATACTGAATAGGCCCGTTTGTTTTGATGGGGCACGCACACACGTACCTAGTCGGCTGCTCCGGTTCAGGTAAGAGCTGAGACTCCTGCAGACGGCACTGTGGGGCCGGGGTATGGGCGGCTTTTGGAAGGAGCTGGCGGTGTAGTGGTGCAGGAAGGATTGCATGCTGTGGGACGAGAGGCTTCTCCCATTTCTGACGATGGGCGGGGGGGGGGGGGGGGGGGTTTGGAACAAATTAAAGGTTGAAGGGGTGAAGAGGAAAGACAAGAATGTAATGGGCCAAAGATCCGATGCAGGAAAGAGAAGGATGAAGGCATGGAGACGAAGGAAGCAAAAACAATGTACCAGATAGCCATGACACAATAAGTAGAGACAAAGGAGAAAAAGGGTAAAATGGTAAACAAAGTGGGAAATGATAGGGGATGAGATGCCAAAGAGGAGGGGGGGAAACAGCAAGGGAAGATAAAAAATTAACTTAAAAGAAAACAAAAATAATACAGATTAAAAAAAAACAAAAAAAAAAACTAAATGAATAAAAAGAGGAAAAGAAAATTCCTAGATTTTAACCCAAAACCAGCAACATGCAAAGCGGGCACTCACCATTGTGGCCTCCTTTACGAATTGGTTTGTGTGTAAACTACTTTTTCAAGTGCAGAAATACACTGAAAATCTCCATGAAGTGATTTACCACGAAGTCCCAACAAAGTTCCTGCCTTTGGGTTTGCTCAACTATGCATTTAACAAGCTTGTGTTTCTATAATTATTGTTTTCCTTTCAGCCAACAGGCAAAACTGTACATATATAATAATTACCCATTGCTGCCTAAACTAGCCACAAGGTGCTACTCTGCCCATTGGATGTAGTTATGCTTACTCAAAGAGCTGCTCCTTAAAAGCCAACCAAAGAGACGGCCTACAGACATCAATGAAGACATTAATAAAAACATGATTTGATTGTAGTAGGTAGCAGATTTTTTTTAAATTACTGTGACTCTGCTGGCAGCTATTCCGGTTCTAATGTCAGGTGGTCACCAAAACAGAAAACAAAAGAAGATTGCACAAACAGGAAAGAAAACAGCATACCAATATTCTAACATTTTTCAGTCCGCACAAAATTTTAAAACAAGATTGGGACCAAATTTATCTTAAAATTTTTAGGTTTACTTTTGCCTAAAACTTACACTAGGCTTCAAACATTCTTTTATCAGCCTTTGACAACCTTGCAAAGTTTTTTCTTAGCAATGCCAGCCTTCTACCTGGTAAAATGTTTGTCAGCTATCACGGTCAGTGCCAAGGTCTTTTCATTTCACCATCTTTCACAGAGAGTAGCCTCTCTCTTTCAACCATACCAAGATTCCACTATTTCACAATGTTCTTACCAGGGTTATGCCAGGAATTATCATGGCTACTTTGTAATCAGCCTCCTCCCATTTTTATTATGCCTTTTTGTCTTATACCCAAGACGCTCTAAAGTTTGGAGTTTTCTGTCTAATAAATCATCCTTAATCTTGCTGCAATACACTCGCCTGTGCTTCTCACCCATCAAATTCATCCTACCCTCCTAGTACTACTTACCATTATCACTGCTTCCATTGTCCTCCAGGGTGATGGGTTCTGAGTGGTCTCCAGGGTTTTTTTCTGCTGTCCGCCCACCCCGAAGGGTCATGGAAAGTTGTCTTTTTATCTTCTTCATCCGGTCCATGGCTGCCAGCTGATAGAGGGAAAAAATATGATTGTAATAAAATAAAAGGGAAAAAATATAGACAAATGCAAATGTTTTTAGTAGAATGGAGCAAGTATTTACCTAAGCAAAATGACCACGAGATGGAAATAGGGAGCCTGTCACACCACATATCAGATCTGCCCTAAGAACCATTTTATACATAACATATCTCTATTTTCTAATACTACAACTGATTAACAAAGACTCTTTTCAGTGCATAAAAATGGAGTTCCTTTTCTGGTCTCTCCAATAAAAGCTAATAGGAACCCACTTATCCTATTATTTATTGCAGCTACATTGCTCCTCATATATTCACTTTTTACGTGTCTACATTAAGCCATCACCTACACATGACAACATTATTCCCATTTGTTGTGCCAGAGCATAGTGTTGGTCGAATATCTCAAGTGTTCGATTCAGCAGCAATTCGAACAGCCATATTCAGGTCGAATATAAGGACAAACCGAATTACAAGATGTTTTCCTCATTCTCTCAGGCAAACAATAATAGAGGAACAAAGACAAGGTTCATATATGCTTTTGCTTAGGCCTCCAAAAGCAAAATCACTTACATAGTTACTGGATCTTTAAACTAGGAAGGTCACCTTTAGTTAAAACTACACTTCAAAATACTTGGCAGATTCACAGATATAAACAAGCTTTATGCACATTTTGACTATTTCTATAAAGGTCAAACTTAAGTGAGCCCTTCCAATTTATCCTTAAAATCCTTGCCTCATAAAACCACTAGGGACGTCCAGGAAACAGAAGTGGGTGGTCCAACAGTTCATTTTCCAAAAACTTGTGGTTTTATTATAGGTGGAGTGTTTTTAATGAGGTAACTCATCTGCAGGTTTCTCAAATTTCCAGGTTAATTCAACAGTAACCTATTTTTCCCTGTCCATGGACATCTGGGATCTATGGGTCTTTTAACTCATCTCTTGGTGCCCTACATCTTATAACTCCTAGGTGCTCTACCTCTTCCCACCTCCAATTACCAAAAAGTGTTCGCTCCCCACCCAACTCTGAGTGCTCTATCTACACTCACCTTTGGATGCTCAGAGTCACCTACAGGTTCTCTCCATCTACCCAACTCTGGATGCTCTATCTTCTTACAACTCTTTGTGCGCTAACTCCAACACTTCGGGATGCCCTACCTTCAACTCACCTAGGATTGCTTTAAATCCTTGTATCCCTTGGTGTTTTACCTCCACCCACCTTTGGATGCTCTTACTCTGCCCACCTGTTGGCACTCTACATCCTACCACCTCTACTAACCTAAAGGTGCTTTCTATCCAAACAAATCTGGGTGCTCTACCTTTTCCCACTTCTTGGTGCCCTACCTCCACCCACTTCTTGATGCTTTACTTTTTCCCACTCCCACCCACCTAGGAGTGCTCTCCCTACACCCAACTAGGTCTGCTCCACATCCCTGTACCCCTTTCGTTCAACCTCCACCCACCTTTGGATGCTCTGACTTTACATCCTACCACCTCCACTCAACCAAAAGTGCTCTCTATCCACCCAACTCTTTCTTCTTCTACCTTTTGGTGCTCTACCCCCACCCAGTAATACTGATAACATTTTACCAAATGGAAAAGGAGAAAAAAAAAAATCTTCAAAAGCAACACAGACAGAAATTAAAAAAATGTTTTTCTGTAACAGAGTAATGGAAGGCTAGAACCCATATTTGGTGAAATTGTTGTAAACGGAACAGTAAATTAAAGTAAATCTCTTAAACAGAGCACTCAATAGCACTGAATCAGGCTTTTTCCTGCAACAAGGTTTGACATACATTTTAGGATGTTTACACTTCTGCACTTTTCATCTTGCCATATATCTTTTTTCAGCATTAGTGCCAGGGAGAGGAACAGAGTGATCCATCATAGTTAAATGTCTAATTCCTAATTATAAAAAATTCCTGTCCCCTTTGGTCTGATAAAAAAAAGGGTTTTGATGAATGAGAACAAGCCAGGGTAAAACTAGAGCAGCTACTACATCTAAGGACTGGTAAAATGAAGTAAATTGCATTTTGGGGTCTGATACACTTTAAAGCAGAACTAGCCTATCTCCTGAAATTTTAACAAAATTATATGTACATAAAAAGTATTATTATGTTATTGGCCCTCCTCACCCCTTTTCAGTGCTGGTGCCATTTAAGTTAGGAAAATTCAGTTGATTCCAGATCAGTTTACCATTCCCTGCTGGGAGTTAGGCAGCAGGGAGTCTGCCCCTGACCATCATTAGCCAAAGGTGAAAATCCTTGTTGTGTACCTTAAAGCAGACAACCCTTTTATGCAGGGTAAAATTTATCTTAAGTTTAAAAAAAATGCAGCCCCCCCCCCCCGTCCTAATCTGCCAATCATTCTAAAGACAGAATGGGAGCACAGAGCCTCCTGGGATGCGAGCATTTATATATATATATATATATAATTTTTTTTGTCTCAATAGCAAGGGAGTAACATATTGCAATCCCAGATAGCAGGGGAGCATTTCCACAGTCTAGTCGGCGCAGGGGCAGACATGGGCAGACAGGGGCCCGCACAGCAGCCTGCCCTTCTTTCATTAGTGTACAGCTTGGACACACTAAGAACCCAGTTCACACGGCCCTGTCCCTTGGTTAGTTGTCTTATGTATCTGTTATTTTACATGGTCCAAATAGCATATGAGGGTTTTTGTGCTATGAATTTATTCTGGTATGGGGGTGTAACTATCAACGTTCTCACTGCCAAGTCAGGGGCCTGTAGCTTGTCAATTAGCATTTGGCCACACCCAGCCACACCCACTGCTTTCTGGACTGACAGCACTGCCTCTGCTGCTAAAACCTCCCACTGTGATCTGCAGTGTCTTTGGAGGGGGAGCATGCGAGACACAAACAAAAGAGGATTTGGCTCAGTCAAGAAAAGCACAGAAAGATTTCATAAACCCCAATCAAATGTGGTAAAATATCTGATAGTTTTCTGATTCCTAAACAAAGTTCCTGAATTTGATCAATTTCAGTTTGATCCCAATTCTTGTTGAAAGTGTCTGTAAAGTGAAAACGTTTTAAGTTTAAAAGCATGGATCAGTAATAGCTTTGACCTCCTCTCCTGTAGATATAGCAACGTGAATAGAATTGCAACCTGGCACATACCTGATATCTGTCACAGGAACAAGTGTACCCATTAAATGGTTTACTTAAACTTCTTTCTGAATTAGCAACTTCCCATTTTTGAATCTCATCTTTATTCTGTCACAATGGTCACCAGGAAACATAGAGGTGTAATACAGATAGAGACCTGATAAAGATTCTAATTCTTTTCATTGCTACTGAAAAAAAAAACGTTTTTACAAACACTTTAAAATATCAGTTTCAAAATGAAGTTTATTGGTTGATTATTTTTTTTCAAAATAGTTCGCCTTTCAGTCTTGCAGTGACATTTGATCCATTGAATGTGGTGAAAATTGACTAAACTACTGCTGCTATTGTATGGTCAGCATTAGTGCTATATTCTGCCATTCCTGAAACACCCAGACAAAATCAAAGACTGATCACTGCTGTTCTCTACACCCAAATTAATCTCTCCAACTTTATCCTGTCCTTCTTCGGCATATACACCCATACTTTCACTGCATACTACTTATTTACAGTAATATTAGCTCTGGGTAATGAAAACCAATCTTCTGGCAAATAAATGTTGATGTTAACAATACAATGCCACAGTCATTCCTTCTAGAATTGATTAGTAAGGAAAGCATCAAACCTAGAAACAACTAGGACATGCAGCTTAAACCACATGCCTTCTCACTGCAACACCCAAACACACATCCCTCCTACTAGTCATGTGACCTATGCCAAGGAACTGGATTTGAGATTTTTTCTGTATCAGAGGTTCTTGGAGAAACAATAACATGAAACTGCCCAAGCAAAGTCATAAACTAGGTTACTATATATGACATTAGAACCCCAAGATGCTCTGGCACAGACCATCTTACCGGCAGAGAGATTTTCATGAAGACTGTGAACAAGGAATTGGTGTCCCTTAAGTGTGGATAAAGAAGTAATCAGCAGATTCAGTTGTCCTACTAATCTTAATATCCAGTCTAAGTATGATATTACTTTTTCCACAACTAAGAAAAATATGCATGAATGTGTCTAGTTAACTGTGTACACTCCATAACATTTACAGGGCAGTTTTGTAATACATAAACATTCACATATCCAATAACTACAAAAAAATCTAAGCTGCTCCATTTCATTCTGTTCTTCAGTCTGTGATAACAGAACTTTCTCTGTTTTCCTAAACATATACTTTTTCACTTATCAATATTTAGGCTTTCTCTGCTATTTCCAAAAACATACTACTTCAAATTATTACAAAAAATAAAAATGGACTATTCTCACCTACTCATATTCCCAGTTCTCAGACATTCTTGACCACCCCTCTAGATCCAGTTTTGCACCATACAATAATCACAGATCATCTATTCCTATACATTCAGTATTCCTTTGTGTCATACTCAGATATTTTCACCTATACCAATAGATCCAGTCCTCCACCATGCCAGTCCTCATCCTTAGCATTTCTATATATTACAAAGTATTATTATTACACAGTATTTATATAGCGCCATCATATTACGCAGAGCTGTACATACACTGTCCATAGTCATGTCACTAGCTGGCCCTCAAAGGGGCTCACAATCCTACGTCCTTACTATAGTCATATGTCAATAATACAGTCTGTCAACTTTGGGGGAAGCCAATTAACTTAACCATGTTTTTAGAATGTGGGAAGTAACCGGAGAATATCCCACACAAACACTGGGAGAACCTGAAAACTCCATGCAGATAGTGTCCTGGCCATGATGTATGTTGAATATTGGGACCCAGCGCAGCAAAGGCCAGAAATCCAACCACTGAGCCACCGTGCAGCCCATATACTACAAGATCCATTTCTTGACTATACCAAATCACACATCCTGGTATTACCATAAATTCAGTCCTTTACTTTGCAATAAACACTGATCCTTACCTATTCCTAAACATCCAGTAATTTATATTGCACTTAACTTGGAACATTCTTACCTGTCCCAATAGATTCAGATCTGCACCACAACATAGGCACACATCCTCTACTTCTTCCATACATCTAGTTCTCACTTGTACGATATTCACCATATAAAAAATAGATACATCCATCCACTGTACTATAACACACATTATTTGATATTTATTTACTAGAATAAAACCTGGAATTTATATATAGGCAAGCCAATGCCTCACCCTAACAAAACACTCTCCTATCTTTTTATGTTCAGTCCTCAATGTAACAAACCAGGTCTGCAGTACCATTACCACACAACATCCAGTTCTTTACTGTACTGTTCCCAGACATCTCCATAAATACACGACATATCCAGACTTTGTGGCTTATTTACTAGAGAGGCTGGATATTTTCCCTGGACACACAATCAAGAACCATAACCAAAACTCTGCTATCTTTATATATCTAGTCCCCTGATATCCCTGGACATACAGCAATGGACTATTACCAAACTTTGCTATACAAATACAGAGATATTCCTGTACATACAGTCATACTATATGTGGCCAAACACTGCAATTTCTATATTGTATTGATTCTTGCTATACCAAATTTCAAATACTACAAATTCTGCTATTCCTATTTACCCTGTCTTCTGAAATTCTTGTAGATATAGTCCTGGATTATCCTATATCCAAAACTTGCCTTAATCAACACTTCCAGTCCTGTATTATGCTATTACACACGTTTTCTATACATTCAGTTTTTCCTTATACAATACCTTAAATTTGAAATATACAGTGCTCACCTGCCATTTTTGTACACAAAGCACTTCCAATATATAATAACCAGTATTATATATGATTGTTATACAATCATTTCTCCCCTACACCATACCAAGAATTCCTCTGCTATTCCTACATCCAACTTTTCACTACACTACACCCATTATTCTATAACTTCAGTCCCCCTCTATACCATAGCCAGTATTCCTATGCTATTCCTATACATCCAGCCTCAACCCATACTTTACCCATTACTTCTATACAGTCAACATTCCTCAATAATTTACTCAATATTCATCTACTATTCATATACATCCAACCTTCCTCTACACCATACCCAGAATTCCTCTGTTGTTGTGATACCTCCAGTACTCCCATATACAGTATTCCTCTTCTATTGCTATACAACAGTCCTCTCCTATACCATACCCAATACTCCTCTGCTATTTGTATACATCCAATCATTTCCTATACCATACTCAGGATTCCCCTGCTTTTTTCCTATTCATCCAGCCATCCCCATACCATACCCAGTATTCCTCTTCTATGTCTTTACATCCAGTGCTCCCCTTTACCATACCCAGTATTTCCTTATACCATACCCAGTATTGCCCTATGATTCACCCGGCATTTCCCTGCTAGTCGTATACAACCAGAGTTGCCCGATATCATACCAGACATTCCCCTGCTGCTAGTCATATAGAAGCAGTGCTCTGCCTTCCCCAGTACTATACCCAGTATTCACCTGTTATTACTTTACATCTAGCCTTCCCCTATACTATACCTAGTATTCCCCCAGCTATAAATATAAATCTAGCATTCCCCTATACTATACCCAATCTTCCCCCTGCTATTACCATACATCTAGCCCTTCCCTATATTAAACTCAATATTACCCCTGTTAATACTATACATCTAGCATTCCCCTATACTATACCGTGTATCCCCTTGTTATTACAATACATCTAGCATTCCCCTATAATATACCCTGTATTCCCCCTCCTATTACTATACATCTAGCCTTCCCCTGGACTATACCCAGTATTACCCTGTTAATACTATACATCTACAATTTCCCTATACTATACCCAGTACACCTGGTATTACCATACATCAAAACAACCACTATACAATACCCAGTACCCCTGTTATTACTATACATCTAACCATCCATACTATACCCAGTATACCACTGTCATAACCATACATCTAGCCTTCCCCTATACCCAGTATACTCGTTATTACTAAACCCAGTATTACCTTGTTATTACAATACATCCAACCATCCCTTTAACTATACTCAGTATTCCGCTGGTATTACTATACATCCCCTATACTATACCCAGTATTCCCCTGTTATTACTATACATCCCCCATACTATACCCAGATGACATGCTGTTCACATCCCTTCGCTCCCCCCTGTAGAGCATCCCCCCCCCAGCCTATACCCCGGATCTTACCCTGTGTCTGAAATGCAGGAGCTCAATGACATCTAGCAAGCCCGGCCAATTCCCTGTAATCCTCAGCCATTGTTCATGAGCAACACTCGCCAACTCCCCCCCACTGTCTGATATCTATCCCTCCTTCTATGCCCTCCTCTTCCTGCAAACCTCCCAGTGCGTATGACACTCCCCGGATCCTGGATACAATGTATTAACCTGTCTACAACAGGATTATACATCGCATGCACTCACCCTCTGCATTGCCATATATATACCAAATACATATGATACACACATCATCAGATGATCTGAGTGTGTTCTGTGTGTATATATCCCCTGCATATGATCTCAGTGTGTCCTATTTATATATCCCCTGCAGATGATCTGAGTGTGTCCTATTTATATATCCCCTGCAGATGATCTGAGTGTGTCCTGTGTGTATATATCCCCTGCAGATGATATGAGTGTGTCCTATTTATATATCCTCTGCAGATGATCTGAGTGTGTGCAGATGATCTGAGTGTGTCCTGTGTATATATCCCCTGCAGATGATATAAGAGTGTCCTGTGTATATATTCCCCTGCAGATGATATGAGTGTGTCCTGTGTGTAAATATCCCCTGCAGATGATATGAGTGTGTCCTGTGTGTATATATCCCCTGCAGATGATATGAGAGTGTCCTGTGTGTATATTCCCCTGCAGATGATCTGAGTGGGTCCTGTGTGTATATTTCCCCTGCAGATGATCTAAGTTTGTCCTGTGTATATATCCCCTGCAGATTATCTGATTGTGTCCTGTGTATATATCCCCTGCAGCTGATCTAAGTGTGTCCTGTGTATATATCCCCTGCAGCTGATCTAAAGCTACGTACACACGGCAGATTTTTATCGCCCGATAATCGGCATCGGCCAATTATCGGACGAAAATCTTCCGTGTGTACAGTCGGTGTCGTAAAAATTGCAAGTGTGTACGCAGCTTTAGTGTGTCCTGTGTATATATCTCCTGCAGATGATCTGAGTGTTTCCTGTGTATATATCCCCTGCAGATGATCTGAGTGTGTCCTGTGTATATATCCCCTACAGATGATCTAAGTGTGTCCTGTGTATATATCCTCTGCAGATGATATGAGTGTGTCCTGTGTATATATACCCTGCAGATGATATGTATGTCCTGTGTATATTTCCCCTGCAGATGATCTGAGTGTGTCCTGTGTATATATATCCTGCAGATGATATGAGTGTGTCCTGTGTATATATCTCCCTGCAGATGATATGAGAGTGTCCTGTGCATATATCCCCTGCAGATGATCTGAGTATGTCCAGTGTGTATAAATCCTCTGCAGATGATCTGAGTGTGTCCTCTGAATATATCCCCTGAAGATGATCAGAGAGTGTCCTGTGTGTATATATCCCCTGCAGATGATATGAGTATGTCCTGTATATATATCCCCTGCAAATGACCTGAGTGTGTCCTGTGTATATATACCCTGCAGCTGATCTAAGTGTGTCCTGTGTATATATCCCCTGCAGATGATCTGAGTGTGTCCTGTGTATATATCTCCTGCGGATGATCTAAGTGTGTCCTGCGTATATATCCCCTGCAGGTGATGTGAGTGTGTCCTGTGTATATATCTCCCTGCAGATGATCTGAGTATGTCCTGTGTATATATCCCCTGCAGATGATATGAGTATGTCCTGTGTATATATATACGGCAGATGATGTGAGTGTGTCCTGCGTATATATCCCCTGCAGATGATGTGAGTGTGTCCTGTGTATATATCTCCCTGCAGATGATATGAGTGTGTCCAGTGTGTATATATCCCCTGCAGATGATATGTGTGTGCTGTGTATATTTCCCCTGCAGATGATCTGAGAGTGTGCTGTGTATATATCCCCTGCAGACGATCTGAGTGTATCCAGTGTATATATCCCCTGCAGATGATCTGAGTGTGTCCTGTGTGTAAATATCTCCTTGCAGATGATATGAGAGTGTCCGGTGCATATATCCCCTGCAGATGATCTGAGTATGTCCAGTGTGTATATATCCTCTGCAGATGATCTGAGTGTGTCCTCTGAATATATCCCCTGAAGATGATCAGAGAGTATCCTGTGTGTATATATCCCCTGCAGATGATCTGAGTGTGTCCTGTGTATATAACTCCCTACAGACGATCTGAGTGTGTCTTGTGTATATATCCTCTGCAGATGATCAGAAAGTGCCATGTGTGTATATATCCCCTGCAGATGATATGAGTATGTCCTGTGTAAATATCCCCTGCAGATGAACTAACTGGGTCCTATGTATACCGGTACATCCCCTGCAGATGATCTGAGTGTGTCATGTGTATATATCTCCCTGCAGATGATCTGAGTGTGTCCTATGTATATATCCCCTGCAAATGATTTGAGTGTGTCCTGTGTATATATCCCCTGCAGATGATATGAGTGTGTCCTGTGTATATATACCCTGCAGATGATCTGAATGTGCCCTGTGTATATAACTCCCTGCAGATGATATGAGAGGGCCCTGTGTATATATCCTCTGCAGATGATCAGAGTGCCATGTGTGTATATATCCCCTGCAGGTGGTATGAGTGTGTCCCGTGTATATATCCCCTGCAGATGATGTGAGACTGTCCTGTGTGTAAATATCCCCGGCAGATGATCTGAGTGTGTCCCGTGTGTATATTTCCCCTGCAGATGATATGAGACTGTCCCATGTAAATATCCCCTGCAGATGATCTGAGTGTGTCCTGTGTGTACATATTCCCTGCAGATGATATGAGTGTGTCCTGTGTATATATCCCCTGCAGATGATCTGAGTGTCTCCTGTGTACAAATCTCCCCGCAGATGATATGAGAGTGTCCTGTGTATATATCCTCTGCAGATGATCTAAATGTGTCCCATGTGTATATTTACCCTGCAGATGATCTGAGTGTGTCCTGTGTGTATATATCCCCTGCACATGATATGAGAGGGTCCTGTGTGTATATATCCCCTGCAGATGATCTGAGTGTGTCCTGTGTAAATATCTCCCTGCAGATGATCTGAGTGTGTCCTGTGTATATATCCCCTGCAGATGATATGTGTGTCCTGTGTATATTTCCCCTGCAGATGATCTAAGAGTGTGCTGTGTATATATCCCCTGCAGATGATCTGAGTGTGTCCTGTGTATTTATCCCCTGCAGATGATATGAGAGGGTCCTGTGTATATATCCCATGCAGCTGATCTAAGTGTGTTCCGTGTATATATCCCCTGCAGATGATCTGAGAGTGTCCTGTGTGTATATATCCCCTGCAGATAATATGAGTGTGTCCTGTGTATATATCCCCTGCAGATGATATGTGTGTCCTGTGTATATATCCCCTGCAGATGATATCTGTGTCCTGTGTATATATCTCCTTGCAGATGATATGAGAGTGTCCTGTGCATATATCCCCTGCAGATGATCTGAATGTGTCCAGTGTGTATATATCCTCTGCAGATGATCTGAGTGTGTCCTGTGTATAAATCCCCTGAAGATGATCTGAGAGTATCCTGTGTATATATATCTCCCTGCAGATGATCTGAGTGTGTACTGTGTATATATCTACCTGCAGATGATCTGAGTGTGTCTTATGTATATATCCCCTGCAGATGATCTTAGTGTGTCTTGTGTATATATCCTCAGCAGATGATCAGAAAGTGCCATGTGTGTAAATATCTCCTGCACATGATATGAGTATGTCATGTGTATATATCCTCTGCAGATGATCTGAGTGTGTCCTGTGTATAAATCCTCTGCAGATGATCAGAGAGTGCATTGTGTGTATATATCCCCTGCAGATGATAAAAGTATGTCCTGTGTATATATTCCCTGCAGATGATCTGATTTTGTCCTGTGTATATAACTCCCTGCAGATGATAAGAGAGGGCCCTGTGTATTTATCCTCTGCAGATGATCAGAGAGTGTCCTGTGTACACATCCCCTGCGGATGATCTGAGTGTGTCCTGTGTATATATCCTATGCAGATGATCAGAGAGTGCCATGTGTGTAAATATCTCCTGCAGATGATATGAGTATGTCCTGTTTATAAATCCCCTGCAGATGACCTGAGTGTGTCCTGTGTATATATCCCCTAAAGATGATCTGAGTGTGTCCTGTGTGTATACCGGTATATCTTCTGCAGATGATCTGAGTGTGTCCTGTGTATATATCCCCTGCAGATGATATGAGTGTGTCCTGTGTATATTTCCCCTGCAGATGATCTGAGAGTGTGCTGTGTATATATCCCCCGCAGATGATCTGAGTGTGTCCAGTGTATATATCCCCTGCAGATGATCTGAGTGTGTCCTGTGTATATATCTCCCTGCAGATGATCTGAGTGTGTCCTGTGTTTATATCCCTGCAGCTGATCTAAGTGTGTCCTGTGTATATATCCCCTGCAGATGATCTGAGAGTGTCCTGTGTATATATCTCCCTGCAGATGATAAGAGTATGTCATGTGTATATATCCCCTGCAGATGATATATGTGTCCTGTGTGTATATATCCCCTGAAGATGATCTGAGAGTGTCCTGTGGATATATCCCCTGCAGATGATCTGAGTGTGTCCTGTGTATATATCCCCTGCAGATGATATGAGTGTGTCCTGTGTATATTTCCCCTGCAGATGATCTGAGTGTGTCCTGTGTATATATCCATGAGTGATCATGAGTGACTTTCAACAATAAATGTGTACTGTAGTCTTCTTCATGGAAAAATAAGACATTCCCTGAAAATAAGACCTAGTGTGTTTTTGGGAGCCAAAAAAAAATATAAGACAGTGTCTTATTTTCGGGGAAACACGGTATATATCCTCTGCAGATGATCAGAAAGTGCCATGTGTGTATATATCTCCTGCAGATGATCTAAGTGGGTCCTGTGTATATATCCCCTGCAGATGCTCTGAGTGTGTCCTGTGTGTATATATCTCCTTGCAGATGATCTGAGAGTATCCTGTGTCTATTTATCCCCTGCAGATTATATGAGTGTGTCCTGTGTATATATCCCCTGCAGATGATCTGAGTGTGTCCTGTGTATATATCCTCTGCAGATGATCAGAAAGTGCCATGTGTGTATATATATCTCCTGCAGATGATCTAAGTGGGTCCTGTGTATATATCCCCTGCAGATGATCTGAGAGTGTGCTGTGTATATATCCCCTGCAGATGATCTGAGTGTGTCCTGGGTATATATCCTCTGCAGATGATCAGAAAGTGCCATGTGTGTATATAACCCCTGCAGATGATATGAGTGTGTCCTGTGTATATATCCCCTGCAGATGATATGAGTGTGTCCTGGGTATATATCCTCTGCAGATGATCAGAAAGTGCCATGTGTGTATATATCCCCTGCATGCCATGTGTGTATATATCCCCTGCAGATTATATGTGTGTCCTGTGTATATTTCCCCTGCAGATGATCTGAGAGTGTGCTGTGTATATATCCCCTACAGATGATCTGAGTGTGTCCAGTGTATATATCCTCTGAAGATGATCTGATTGTGTCCTGTGTATATATCCCCTGCAGATGATCTGAGTGTGTCCTGTGTGTATATATCTCCTTGCAGATGATCTGAGTATCCTGTGTCTATTTATCCCCTGCAGATGATATGAGTGTGTCCTATGTATATATATCCCCTGAAGATGATATGAGTGTGTCCTGTGTATATATCCCCTGCAGATGATTTGAGTGTGTCCTGTGTATATATCCTCTGCAGATGATCTGAGCGGGTCCTGTGTATATATCCCCTGCAGATGATCTGAGTGTCCTGTGTATAAATCCCCTGCAGATGATCTGAGTGTGTCCAGTGTGTATATATCCTCTGCAGATGATCTGAGTGTGTCCCGTGTGTATATTGCCCCTGCAGATGATGTAAGTGTGTCCTGTGTATATATCCCCTGCAGATGATCTGAGTTTTTCCTGTGTGTATATATCCCCTGCAGATGATCTGAGTTTTTCCTGTGTGTATATATCCCCTGAGTGTGTCCTGTGTATATATCCCCTGAAGATGATCTGAGTGTGTCCTGTGTATATATCCCCTGCAGATGATCTGAGTGTGTCCTGTGTATATATCTCCCTGCAGATGATCTGAGTGTGTCCTGTGTATATATCCTCTGCAGATGATCTGAGTGTGTTCTGTGTATATATCCCCTGCAGATGATCTGAGTGTTGCATGTGTAAATATCCCCCTGCAGATGATATGAGTGTGTCCTGTTCATATATCCCCTGCAGATGATCTGAGTGTGTCCTGTGTATATATCTCCCTGCAAATGATCTGAGTGCGTCGTGTATATATCTCCCTGTAGAGGATCTGAGTGTGTCCTGTGTACTTATCTCTCTGCAGATGATATGAGTGTGTCCTGCGTATATATCCTCTGCAGATGATCCAAGTGTGTTCTGTGCATAGATCCTCTGCAGATGATCTGAGAGTGCCATGTGTGTATATATCCCCTGCAGATGCTCTGAGTGTGTCCTGTGTGTATATATCTCCATGCAGATGATCTGAGAGTATCCTGTGTCTATTTATCCCCTGCAGATGATATGAGTGTGTCCTGTGTATATATCCCCGGCAGATGATATGAGTGTGTCCTGTGTATATATATCTCTCTGCAGATGATCTGAATGTGTCCTGTGTATATATCCCCTGCAGATGGTCTGTGTGTGTCCTGTGTATATATCCCCTGCAGATGATATGCGTATGTCCTGTGTATATATCCCCTGCAAATGATCTGAGTGTGTCCTGTGTATAAATCTCCTGCAGATGATCTGAGTGTGTCCTGTGTATATATCCTCTGCAGATGATCAGAGAGTGCCATGTGTATTTATCCCCTGCAATGATCTGAGTATGTCCTGTGTATATATCCTCTGCAGATGATCAGAGTGCCATGTGTGTATATATCCCCTGCAGATTATATGTGTGTCCTGTGTATATTTCCCCTGCAGATGATCTGAGAGTGTGCTGTGTATATATCGAGAGTGTCCTGTGTATATATCCCCTGCAGATGATCTGAGTGGGTCCTGTGTGTATATATCCCCTGCAGATGATCTGAGTGGGTCCTGTGTATATATCCCCTGCAGATGATCTGAGTGTGTCCAGTGTGTTTATATCCTCTGCAGATGATCTGAGCGTGTCCCGTGTGTATATTGCCCCTGCAGATGATGTGTGTTCTGTGTATATATCCCCTGCAGATGATCTGAGTGTGTCCTGTGTATATATCCCCTGCAGATGATCTGACGATGTCCTGTGTATATATCCCCCGCAGATGACCTGAGTGTGTCCTGTGTATATATCCTCTGCAGATGATCAGAAAGTGCCATGAGTGTATTTTTCCCCTGTACATGATTTGAGTATGTCCTGTGTAAATATCCCCTGCAGATGATCTGAGTGTGTCCTGTGTATAAATCCCATGCAGATGATCTAAATGTGTCCTGTGTATTTATCCTCTGCAGATGATCTGAGTGTGTCCCGTGTGTATATTGCCCCTACAGATGATGTGAGTGTGTCCTGTGTATATATCCCCTGCAGATGATCTGAGTTTTTCCTGTGTGTATATATCCCCTGCAGATGATCTGAGTGTGTCTTGTGTATATGTCTCCCTCCATATGATCTGAGTGTGTCCTGTGTATATATCCCCTGCAGATGATATGTGTGCCCTCTGTATTTATCCCCTGCAGATGATCTGAGTGTTTCCTGTGTATATATCCCCCTGAAGATGATCTGAGTATGTCCTGTGTATATATCCTCTGCAGATGATCCAAGTGTGTTCTGTGCAGAGATCCTCTGCAGATGATCAGAGGGGCCCGCAGCAGGGAATACTGCGTAGGGGCACATGACAGGTGTGCTGGTGCTGCTCTGAAAAGAAAGGGGGGGGGCAGGAGTAGGATTGAATTTCTGTAAGAAGGAGGGAGTGAGAGGGGTTAGGGTCGAAAGTTTAAGGTGGTGGAGAGTTAGTAGATAAAAGGACAGGACAACGGAAGTGGAGCACATTTTTAGGAGAGAAGAAATTTTGGGGAGAGAAGAAATCTTGCAGTTAGGCATTATGGAGTCTGTGGATGCATTAATGCAACAATTGAGGGCTGCGGCGGCCTCACAAGGTGAGGCTTGGCTGCGGGATAGAGTGGCAGAAGCAGTTTGGGGGGGGGCCCTAGGGAGCAGCAGCAGGATAGGTTAGAGGGGCTGCGGCCTCGGAGAATTAGGGCTCTGGTTCGCCTGAGCCCAGAAATTTTTTCCAGAACTCAGCACCAATCTGGGAGCCCCTGCGGGGACCCTCCTAGCAGGCCTGCCGGGCGCCGTTTGCCTAGGTCTGGGTCGGGTCTAGGGAGGAATCCCCGTCGCCGGCGGAGTTCTGGGGGGCTGCGGCTGCCAGGGAGCGTAGCCCCCACTCTGATCCAGGTGAGACCTTGAGAGGGGAGGCCTCACCTGGGGCTGCCACCCCGCTGCCTGCGGGGAGGAGAAGGGTAGCAATTGAAAAGGGGGCTGTGGCTGGCAGGGGGCACAGCCCCTGCTTGCAGCAGGATGGCGTCTTGGCTGGGACCTCATCCAATGCTGGGGGCCTCAGAGCTGGGGGCCCCAGGAAGGCGGTGTCCAAGAAGGGGGCTGCGGCTGACAGGGAGTGCAGCCCCCGTTCCCCTAGGGCGAGTGCGGCCTGTAGCTGGGCCTTACCGGAAGGCGGGGCCTCAGGTGGCGCGGGGTCCTGCTGGAGGAGCAGAGTGGCTGGTCCCTCCGGGGATGCAGCCGGGGATTTCCAGGAGGACCGCGGTGGTCCTGTAGCGGTGAGGGCTCGGCGTCCTGCCGGGTCCGGAATGCAGGGCCGCATGGCCAAGATGGCGGCGGCTCCGTGTGTCATGGAGGAAGATGCGTCGCCCGGATATGAGGCAAGAGGTCGCGCCGCGTCATCGCGAGAACCCGGAAGTGAGGAAGATTTGGAGGCGGAAGATCCCCGTTCGAAGGGGGAACTCTCTACGCCAGAAGAGGAGGATGCGGGCCAGGCACGGGCAGCTGTGCGGGGCCCTTCCGGAGCGGTGGAAGGATCCCAGGACCCGGATCTGCCAGGTAGGATAC